>NW_006399792.1:7409612-7420214 GCF_000299155.1 Elephantulus edwardii | reverse complement strand
CAAAGGGGCCCTTTAGAGTAGTGAGAGAAGATCTTCACCCTGAAACCCACAGCGTCCCTTTTCAGCAGGAAGTAGCTTAGAGAATACGCCGTCTCTTTTTTCTTATTAATCAGGGTGAAGTCTCTCTCAGGGAGGAGTGATAGGGAATGGCAAAGGATACACTGACAAAGGAGTTTAATTAGAACTGGCTTTGACAAGCACTGTGGCAATGGGACAATTAAAACAGACCTTCAAGGGGAAAACAAAAAAAAGAGGAACAAACTGGGTGGGGGCAGAGAAAATAGTGCAACAATGAATGAATGGAAATCCAAAATCTCTGTAAATGTTCATTAAAATTAATTAAATTTAATAAAAATTTAAAAAAGAAGACAGATCAGCACTCTGTATTATGCAGATGACACATCACTGTTTGCTGAAGGTAAAGAGGACCTGAAGCACTTGCTGAAGAAAATAAAAGTCTGTAGTCTCTCTCTCTATCTTTATAACAGGGAATTCTGGTTGCTTCCTGGTAAGTAACTTCACTGCAATCCCAAAGGCATCCAGTTTGAATCCACCAGTTACTCCTTGGAAGAAAGATAGACACTGTCCTCCTGTGAGATTAACTGCCTCTGAAAACCTTCTGGATGTTCAGCTATGAGTTGGCTCAGACCCAATAGTATACAATAATAGCATGTCAATATATCTATGTCACAGGAGAGGAAGACCCTCAATGAATTAGGTTGATACAGTAACTGGGGCAGTGGGGGTATGTATATTTATAGTGCAAGAGAGGAAGATCCTGGGTGAGATGGATTGATTCAGTAAGTGTGGCAATGGGGTTAGGTGTGTCGGAATCAGTGAGACTGGCTCAAGACAGAGCAGACGTCAGAGCTGCTGTACATAGGTCACTATGAATCACAGACAACTTGATGGCACATAACCACACAGCAACAACAACAACAATAGCATATCTATACATCTATATGTTATTAAGTGTTACAGACTCATAGCGATCCCATCAACAACAGATATGAACCTTACCCCATCTTGGGTCATCCTTACAATCTCTGTTATGTTTGAGCCCATTATTACAGTATTCACTCCATCAATCCCTCTTATTGGCACTCTTTTATCAATATGCATGTTATATTGCTATTTTGTGCTATTGAATCATAACTGACCCTCCAGTAGGTTTATAGAGACTGTATGTCACAAGAGAGGAAATTGCCCCATTTTCCTCCCACAGAGCATCTGGTGGATTAAAACCTTTATTTCTGTATACAAACATATGCATATGCACACATACACATACTCAGACTATTTATATTGACTAATATATTGAATAGAGTCAATGGTATTTTTTTTTAACCAATCTCAAAGTTTCTAAACAATTTCCTTAAGAAGTAGTTACTTTTAAGTTTGAGGAAAAATCAATTTTAAATTGCTGTAAAATCTTATGGTCCTGTGGATTACTCCCTCAGATCTGTATTCTCCGGGCCCTCACCTGTCAGGCGAGGAGTTGCTCCTGTGTTAAGGTTACTTTACAGTGACACATCAGCACATCTCATCCTGTGGTTTGAGACTCACTGACACAGCAACTTGAACTTTCCCTTTGACCTTTGTGAAATTCAACTTTTGACTTGCAGCAGAATCTGTGTTTCATTGACTGTGAAATTAGGAGAATCTCCAATGAGTAAAAAAATGATTAGCTTTCACTTTTGGGTGAAAACATGCCAAGGACAAACATTGATTATAAGAGGTCCTTTATGGAGTATTCATTCCTCCTTGTAAAACTTCACTTGGAAGAACTAACGAAAGAGCATTTCTGGAGCCAAAATCTCACTTTCAAGTTCATGATTTCTAAGCTTGTTTTTGGTGATTTTCTAAGTTTGTTTATGATCTTAAAAAGTAATGGTTTTGGTATGATAATACAAGTTTCAGATAATATAGCATAATATCATAAGTTATATTCAGAAAAAAGATGAGCAATGTTCCTCATGCAATTTACTGTCTCAGGACCCTAAGTGAGAGGTCAGCTAGGAGTTGGCTCAAATTCAAGGCAATGAGTGAATGAATGTCTTGTATTGTGGATTTTAAACAGGCACTCTTCTTGAACTCTCTCCATATGAACAATTCTAGTTTTCTATGCAGTTATTTTGTTTTTATCACTTAACTCTTTGCTGGCAAGTTGATTCTAACCAATAGTAAGCCTCCATCACATGACTAAGGATGATAGAAGAAGAATCAATGCCTTTGAGCTGTGGTGCTGGAGAAGAATATTGAATATACCATGGATGCCTAAGAGAACCAACAAGTTGGAGAGGGTGAAACTAGGCTGCTCCTTGGAGACAAGGATTTTGAAGCTCTATCTCACATACTTTGGGCATGTTGCCAGGAGGGACCAGTCCTTGGAGAGAGATATCATGCTCAGAAGGGTGGAGGGACAGTGAAAGAGAGGAAGAACCTGGATGAGATTGATTGATTCAGTGATTAGGTTAATGGGGAAGGTCTGTCAGAGACAATGAATTTGGCTCAAGATAGAGCAGGATTCAGGGCTGTTGTACATAAGGTCACTATGAATAGCAAGTGACTCAATGGCACATACCAACAACAACAATCATATTTCTGATGCTGTAAAACTTTATGGAAAGATAATATCTATCTTTCTCTCAAGGAGCTGATAGTGGAGTCAAACCTCTGCATTTTTGGTTAGTAATGCAAAACATCTAAGCTCCTTATATCATTTATCATCTGCATTTTGATTATTTGTTTGTATGTTTTCTCTTGGTATTATAAGAAGCTCAGAGGTGGGACCTCTCTTACTTGTCTGTGTATTCCTAGTGTATAGCACAGGGCTTGGAATAGAGTGCTCAACCAAATATTGGCAAAACGGATTGTTGTTGTTATGTGCCATCTAGTTGTTTGCAACTCATAGTGGCCCTATGTACAAGAGCCCTAAACGCCGTTCTATCCTGTGCCAACTTTGTCGTCTCAAACACACTAATTCCAACCACTCCATCACAGAATCGATCCATCTCATTGAGGGTCTTCCTCTCCTGCGCCGCCCCTCCACCCTCCCAAACATGATGTGACTCTCCAAGGACCGGTCCCTAATTGCAACATGTCCAAAGTATGTCAGACGAAGCTTCAGAATCCTTGACTCCAAGGAGCATTCTGGCTTCAACCTCTCCAGAACAAACCTGTTTGTTCTCCTAGCAGTCCATGGTATATTCAACACTTTTCTCCAGCACCACAGCTCAAAGGCATCAATTCTCTTTCCCTATTCACTGTCCAACTCTCTGATGCATAGCATGTAATTGCAAAGACTATAGCCTGGCTCAGGTGCACCTTAGTCTCCAGCCTGACGTCGTTGCTCTTCAGTACTCTCGAGAGGTCCCTCACAGCTGACTTTCCCAATGCAATTCATCTTCTGATTTCCTGGTTGCTATTACCAAGAGTGTTGACTGTGGAACCAAGTAAATGAAAACTATTCATTATCTCAATCTCTTCACCATCCATACTGATGCTGCCAATTGGCCCAGTGGTGAGAATCTTTGTTTTATTGATATTGAGCTTCAATACATATTGAAGATTGCAGTCCTTGACTTTCTGCAGCAAGCGTTTCAGGTCCTCCTCAGTTTCAGCGAGCAGGGTTGTGTCATCTGCATAACGCAGGTTGTTGATGACTCTTCCACCAACCTGATGCCACATTTCTTCTCATACAGCCAAGAGTCTCACATGATCTGTTCTGCATACAGATTGAAAAGCTATGAAGACAAAATACATCCCTGATAGACCCCTTTCTTGATTTTTGAACCATCCAGTGTCTCCCTACTCTGTTCTGACAACTGCCTCTTGGTCCAAGTGTAGGTTTCGCATTAGCACAATAAAATGTTCTGGGATTCCCATTCTTCTCAGAGTCAGCCATAGCTGGTTGTGATCCTCACAGTCAAAAGCCTTTGCATAGTCAATGAAGCACAGATAGACATTCTTCTGGTATTCTCTGCTTTCTGCCAAGATCCATCTTACATTAGCTATAATATCCCTAGTACCACGACCTCTTCTAAATCCAGTCTGCAAATCTGGAATTTCTCTGTTGCCATATTGTTCCAAACGTTTTTGGATAATTTTCAGCAGAATCTTGCTTGCATGTGATATTAGTGATATTGTTCTATCATTTCTGCACTCTGTTGGGTCACCTTTCTTTGGAATGGGAACAAATATTGATATCTTCCAGTCAGTTGGCCAGCTGGCTGTCCTCCAGATTTCCTGGCACAACTTAGCACATCCAGGGTAGCGTCTGTTTGTTGAAAGAAATCAATTGGTATGCTGTCAACTCCTGGAGCCTT
Source organism: Elephantulus edwardii (assembly GCF_000299155.1). NCBI lineage: Eukaryota > Metazoa > Chordata > Mammalia > Macroscelidea > Macroscelididae > Elephantulus > Elephantulus edwardii. The sequence goes on along the minus strand of NW_006399792.1, from coordinate 7,415,886 downwards.
GTTTTTTGCCAATTCCTTCATAGCAACTTGAACTTCCTCTTTCATCACCATAGGCTCTTGCTCATATGGTATTTCATGAAATTCCTCTGTGTCAGCCAATTCCTTCTGATACAGTGACTGTGTACTCCTTCCATCTTCTTTTCATACTTTCTGGATCATTAAACATTCTACCCAAACTATCTTTAAGTATTGCCACCTGTGGCTTGAATTTGTTTTCCAACTCCTTCAGCTTAAGAACCACTGAGCAAGTCCGGCCCTTTTGATTTTCTGACTCCAGCTCTCTGCACATTTCATTATAGTATCTTGCTTTGTCATCCCGAGTTGCCTTTTGAAATTTTCTATTCAGCTCTTTGATTTCTTCCTTTAGCTTTGTCTTCTTGGCGCTCTAATGCAATACTCAGAGTCTCATCTGGAATCCATCTTGGTCTTTTCTTCTTCTTTAGCCTTTGTAATGATCTTTTGCATTCTTCATGAACGATTTTCTCGATATCCTCCCAGAGCTCATTTGGTCTATGCTCATTGGTGCTTAAGGCCTCAAACCTGTTCCTGAGATGGTTTTGAAATTTGAGTGGGACAGACTTAAGGGCAAATCTTGGTTCCCATGGACTTGATTTAATTTTCCTCAACTTCAGCTTGAACTTTCATATGAGTAGTTGATGGTCTGTCTCACAATCAGCACCTGGCCTGGTTTTCACTGCTGATATTGAGTTTCTCCAGGGAGCCTTTCCACAAATGTAATCGGTTTGATTCCTATGCATACCATCAGATGAGATCTATATGTATAACCTGCACTTATGTTTCTTATAGAAGGTATCTGCAATGAATAAATCATTGCATGTGCAGAACTCGATCATTCTATCTGCAGCCTCATTTCTGTCACCAAGCCCGCGTTTTCCAGCTACTTATACTTCTTCCTAGTTATTTGATTATTACCCATTATTTGAAATTGTTAACAACCTCAATCTCTTCTCCATCTATCATTGTGCTGCCAATTGGCTGAGTGGTGAGATTCTTTGTTTTCTTGATATTAAGCTTCAATCCACATGAAAGAATACAGCACTTGACCTTCTGTAGCAAATGTTTCAGGACCTCCTCAGTTTCTGTAAGTAAAGTTGTATCATTTGTGTAATGCAGGTTGTTGATAAGTCTTCCTCCATCCAATCCCGATGCCACACTCCTCCTCAAAAAGTCTAGCCTCTCGTATGATCTGCTTTGCACACAGATTGAAAAGATTTGGAGACAGTGAGGAATTACACTGCCAACTCAAAGGCATGCAGTTTAAATCTCTCAGCTGTTCCATGGGAGAAAGATGGACAATATATTCCCTTGGGATTTACTGTCTCTGAAAAGCCACTGGAGGGTCAACTATAGGTAGATTCTGCTGCTGGTTTGTAACAAAAATACATATCTATCTCTATCTCTATTTTCTCTCTCTCTCTCTCTCTCTCTCTTTCTATCTATATCCTTATGCCAGGATATTTGGAGGACAGCTGCCTGGCTGACTCAATGGAAAAGATCTATATTTGTTCCCATTTCCAAGAAAGATGATTCAACAGAATATGGAAATTATTGAACAATATCATTAATATACCAAAATATTATTGAAGATCCTTTCAAAATGTCTAGAACAGTGCATAGACAGAGAATTTCCAGGTGTTCAAGCTGGATTGAGAAGATGCCATGGCATCAGGGATATCATTGCTGATGTCAGATGGATCCTGAGTGAAAGCAGAGAATATCACAAGTTTTATTTGTGTTTATGAGCTATGCAAAGACATTTGACTGTGTGGATCCCATTGAGAAGAATAGGAGTCTTAAGACACTTAATTTGGCTCATGTGCATCCTATATTAACACCAAAAGGCTATTGTGTGAACAAAGTAAGGGAACACTACATGGTTTAAAATTAGGAATTATGTGCATCAGGATTGTATGCTCTCTTCATATCTAGTCAATGTGAATGCTGAACAAATGAATGGAGAAGATGGACTCTGATAAAGAAAGGGATTTCAGGATTGGAAGAAGACTTAACAATAACTTTGGATATGCAGATGATATAACCTTGCTTGCTGTAAGTGAAGAGGACTTGAAGCACTTGCTGCAGAAGATCAAGAAATACAGCCTATAATATGTATTGCATCTCAACATCAATAAAACAAAAAACCTAATTACTGGACTGATAGGCAACATCATGTTAGACGGAGAAAAGATTGAAATTGTTAAAGACTTGATCTTAGTTGGATGCAAAATCAGTACATTTGGTGCCAGCAGTCAGAAAATCAGGAGCTGTACTATACTGGGCAAGTGTTTATTCAGGGACCTCTTCAAATGATTGAGGAGTAATGGTGTCAGTTTGAGGACTAAGGTGCATCTAATTCAGGCCATAGTATTTTCAATTAATTGCTATCCATTTAAGGATGATACAAGAAGATCTGATAACTTTGAGTTGTGTTGGAGAAGAGTACTGAACATCCCATGGACTTTCAAAAGAAGAAACAGATAATGTGTTGGAGAAAATGCAGGCAAAGTGCTCCTTGGAGTCAAACATGAATAAATCTTTGTCTCACATACTTTGGATATGTTTGTTAGGAGAAGGTCTTCCTGGGAGAGGGACATCACACTTGAAAAGATGGAGAGATGGTGACTGAGAGAAAAGCGCTCAGCCAAATGGATTGACATGGTGACTGCAGCAATGGGCTTGAGTGGGTCAGAGATTGTTAGGCTCAGATCTGTTTTTTATAGGGTTGTTAGGATGGAGAAGAGATTGAGATTGTCAACAGTTTCAGCTTTCTTGGGGCTACAATTAACACTCTTGAAACCAGCAGCCCGGAAATCAAAAGACAAATTGGATTAGGAAGGTCGGGTGCCAAGGACATCTCCAGAGTGCTGAAGTGCGAAGATATTAGTCTAGAGATTAAGTTGCACCTTATTCAGACCTTGGTCTTTGCAATTACTTGCAATGCATCAGAGAGCTAGACAATGAATCAGGATGACAGAAGAAGAATTCATGCCTTTGAGTTTTGGAGCTGGAAAAGAGTGTTGATCATACTATGCATTGCCACAAGTACAAACAGGTCTTTCCTAAAGACAGTGAGGTCAAGTTGTTCTCTAGAGGCAAGGATTCTGAAGCTTTGTCTCACACACTTTGGGCATGTTGCCAGGAGGGACCAGTCCATTGGTGAAGGATATCATGCTTGGAAAGGTAGAGAGGGACAACGCAAGAAAGGAAGACCCTGGATGAAATGGATTGACACAGTGCCCAAGATAACGGGGTTAGATATGTCAAAGATAGTGAGAATGGCTCTGGATAGAGCAGGGCTCAGAGCTATTGTAAATAGGGTCGCTATGAGGAGCAGTCTCCTCGATAGCACATAACAACAACATGTATCTTACTCCACATGACAGCACTTAAAAAAACAACAACAAACCAACCTTAAAGAGAAGGGAAGAAAAATGGAAGGCAAGGATGGAGGGAAACTCTGCGGGCCTACCAACAAAGAGTTGTGTTTCCAATCCAAAAGCAGCTGGTTTGAATCCACCAGCTGCTCCAAGGGAGAAATATGACCAATCTTTTCCTGAGTGATTTAAAGACACTGAAAACCTGCTAGAGGATCAGCTATGAGTTGATTCTTACTGGATGGTGCACAAAACCAATATGCATAATGCTTGTAGACCAGATAACTCCATGAAGTCCCTCAAACTCTATCCTGTTCAAATGTCCATTCACCTGGCCTAAGCTGGTAGCTTTCTGTCAGCAGAGCTTTAAAGAAAGTCTCTTCACTTTAACGAGCAAACCTTAAACTCAATATGAATCAAGAGAAGTTCAACAACAAATACTCTTTTCTCCTCCCTAGTTAAATCTTGTCCCTCCTGACAAATGTTTTAACAATTGATTTAAAGAAACAAAAGATCCACTGCATTGAAAAAGGCAGTTTTTGCCTTGGTATCCATTTTAGACTTTTGCCTTGAAGGTGAGGAATTATACCGCTATTGTGAAATAACTTTCATTCTTCAGTTGTTCAATTCAGTGCAAGGGTTTTTGATTAAGCATTCAGGAATTATGTGTAAATAGAAACCACCAGTCTAGTAATTGGAATATCATTACTATCTAGTAACACATTTAATTCTTAGCTTCATTGTGCCACATAACCTTTTCCTTCCATCTTCCTTCATAGTATTAAAAAAAGAAAAAAAAAGAGGCAGCAATGTCATTGCAAGCTTCAGAAGTTAGCATTAAAATGAATACTTTTTAATTTCTTTAGATGAGATGGGGTCCGAGCTCTGGGACAATGCTGATGGATGATGTTTTAATGCAGCTGAAATGTTATTTTTACTGAACCAGGGAAAACTATAAATTTTGCTTCATTGCCACTGATGGCTCTATGCATAAAACTATGGTGGCGCCCATCGGCCGTGAATAATCACCTCAGCACGGCAGATGTTACTTTGCGGGAGAAAGCAATTCTTATGCCGAAGAATTGTGGAAAGATTAATTGTCTACAGCTGTTTCATGGCCCACAGCAATCTTGATACATTTATGATAAGTTTAAGAGCTCACTAGAGGCAGCTCCTATTCCCTGTTGTGAGAAGGGGGGCGGGGGAAGAAGCCAGAGGCTTTATTTTGACACCTGGATTCATAGAATCTGTCAGCTCCATTACAGGCTTCATAGAAATCCGCCCGTTGGCAGTTTTGAAATGATTGTGAGTGAGGTAAGATGCAGGAATTATCCATACGTAGATAAAGAAAAGGAGACTGAGAAGAATTATTCAAATTTGTGCAAATGAATTGCTTCCATTTTTCCTTCCTCTGCCAAGTGGAAATTGAACGTGACCCGCTCTGACCTTTCTCTATTAAGTGCTGCAAATTGCAGTAAATGCAGAGTTCTGAGTGCCCTAATGAGACAGAGCCCAGCAATGCCTCATTAATAAGGGGAGTTTGACCTTGCTGGTCAGCCCTTCATTCGATATTGAAAAGAAATAAGAAAAAAGAAGAGATGACCCACTGTAAATTTCGAACAATACATTTGATTTAGTTTGCATATACTCCCTGCTAGATGGCTTTCAACCTTTTTCCCTCTTCTCTTTCCCTTCAGACACAGGACAGAAAGATTGGTGATGCTTACATTTCTGAAGGATGGGCCGGCCAACAGAGATGAAGTAAGTCTGGGAGTGTCAGGCTTCACCCCCGGAGAAAGGGCATTGGTGTCCTTCAGTCTCTTTCCTGTCGATAAGCTTCATGTTATTGTTTCTTAATTGTCGTGAAAATATATATAACACTAACTTAATGTTTCTCATGTAGACGTTTGGGTGATGCTACTTTTATTAATTGTGATATCAAATCATCACCAGTATCAGTTGCCAATTCCCATCATCACAAATAGAAATTCAGTGCTTCCTAAATAATTCCCCTTTCCTTCTCTCTCTTGTCCCTAGTAACTTTATGGGAATGAAAGCATTCCTGTTTAATTCCTCTGGATCATCCAGATTGGTAAATATACCACAGAATAGACTGTGTGAGGCTGAGAAGCTTAGTGTTTGCTGTTTCTTAAAATGTACCAGCTAGTTCATCGCATGATAACATGTTGTAAGTGCTCATCATTATGAGTTATTTGTAACATCCCAGAAGCCTCTCCTCTCTTCTTTGTTTTTGCCCCTCCTCCTTCATTACCTCCCTCCTCAGTATTTTCCCCCTTTCATTTAAAAGGAAATTTGTGCTGTTACCAAGAGGTTCCATGTTTCCATTGATTCAAATGCAGCCATTGCTCTGCAGGAGAAGGATGAAACGTTTCCTCGCATGAAGTTGGAATCAAGTCAACAGCAATGAGTTGTTAGTGAGTTTCAGTTCTGAAGTGTGTATATGGACTTTTTAGAACGAGATTTGTCCTTTGAGATTTATTTGAACTCATTAGAGTTTTAGCTACACTACTTTCTCCTTGTAGGAAAACAAAAGGCGAGAGATGGGGCAGATGCTGCTTGTTTGGGAGACTTTATTATCTATATTAAGGATGAGGAGGATACTTGGACTCAGAGCTCCTACAGGTCTCTTCTTTAATGACTCATGTAGTCTGCTACAAAATTTAGTTCTTTGATGTTGTTGTTTGTTGGTGCTGTCACATCAACTATTGACTTATAACAACCATAGGGATAACAAAACAAAATCTTTCCCTATCTTATGCCATCCTCATGGCCTCCTTAAGGCTTGTTTTAAACTAAATGCCATTTATATGTCCTCTTCTATTCAGGAAATTTTCTTAATAGGATGTAGCCCTATGAAC
>NW_006399792.1:7375113-7408381 GCF_000299155.1 Elephantulus edwardii | reverse complement strand
TCTTCTCAGAGTCAGCCACAGTTTGTTATGATCCACGCAGTCAAATGCCTTTGCATAATCAATGAAACACAGATAGACATTCTTCTGGTATTTTCTGCTTTCAGCCAAGATCCATCTAACATCAGCTACAATATCCCTAGTACCACGACCCCTTTTAAACCCAGCCTGGATTTCTGGCAGTTCACTGTTGAGGTACTGTTCCAGTCATTTTTGGATAATAGACAAGCCAAAACCATTAAAGTCTCAAGTCCAATGTTGTAAGAGAATTTCTACTACTCATTTTATAAAATTGTTCAAGCTAGAAATGTTAAAAATATATTTACTGAGTTTCTGTCCATGAAAAGTATGTATTCTTCGATGGTTCCTGAGAGTCATCAGTTTCTTCCTGAAGATAACTTGAGTCAGTGCCAATACACTCAGCCTTATGGGCCTGTAGGGCAGAGTAGAATGCCCATAAGGTTTCCAACATTGTAATTCTTTATGGAAAAAGACTAACTAGTGTTTCTTCCATGGAATGGGTGAATTAAAAGAAGTCCAGGTGTACACTGAAGACTGATGGCAAAGAAGGCTTCAAGAATAGTCAGAACACCAATTGAAATGTTTCAACAGATGGGTGACGTTCTGAAAGAGATCACTCAGCTATACCAAGAAATCTGGAAGACAATTTCCTGGACAGCCAACTATAAGAGATAGATAATTAAGACTATTTCAAAAAAAGGGACCCAACAGAATGCGGAAATCATAGAACTATGTTATTATGTACAGTCTATGTTTTTATGTCTTGACAGGGTAATAATTTAGAGAGGGAAAGAGAGAGACTCAAATACTGTTTAATTTCTTGACATTTGTAGTGGCTACATGGTTCAGTTATGATACTTTAGTGAGTTAATAATAAATTAATTCAAAAAACCTACTCATTTCCATCAAGTCTTACAGCTCTTGAGTTGAATCTAACTACACTTTCCAAAGAAAATTGTCATAATACAGTGATTTGATAAATAAATCATCAGATACATTTCTTCATACACTCCAATACAATTTTATGCTTTTCAGTTAGAAGTTGTTGTTATATATAACACTGAGTCAGAACCAACTCACACCTAACACTAGCAGGTTTTTGAGGCTGTAAATCACATAGAAGGAGATTCATCTTTCTCTCACAGACCAGCTGGTAGATTTAAACATATGCCTTTTTGTTGGTTCAGACTCTTTACCACCAAACCACCAGAGCTTGCCTTAAAGCTAAAAGAATACATAAATTTCTCTGCTTAGTCAAAAGAGTATATAGGATGATGATGATTTAGTGTGTTAATAAAATTCAGCCTTTTAAAAAGAAAATTGTCTCTCTACCAACTTTGAGGGCCTTTATTTTTTTCTTTCCCCCTTCCCCATGCCTCTTTCCTCGCCCTCCTTTCTTCATGATTATGGTTCTTATTAGGGAAGTCAAAGGGCTTGGCAGCAATACATACTCGCTAAGTCAGGGCCATTTCTGAAATGTGTTCACAGGCACCGTAACCTCTGGCCTCATGGCTTTATTGTTGTTATTTTTAGGTGCTGTCGAGTCAAGCACGATTCATAGTGACCCTATGAAGTGGATCTGAACCCTGTCCTATCCTGTGCCTTATTCACACTTCCTGACACACTAGAGCCCATTTTGATATTCACTGTGTCAGTCCACCGAGTTGAAGGTCTTCCTCTCCTTCACTGACCCTCCATCCTTCCAAGCATCATGTTCCTCTCCAAGGAATAGCCTGCTCCTAGTCACATGCCTGAAGTATGTGAGGCGAAGCTTCATCATCCTGGCTTCCAAAGAGCACTCTGATTGCACCCTATCCAAGACATATTTATTTGTTCTTTTGGCAGTCCGTGGGATGTTCGGTGCTCTTCTCCAACACCACAAATCAAAGGCAGCAATTCTTCTGTAGTCCCTATTCATTGTCCAGTTCTTAGATGCATAGCAAGTGATCAGAAAGACCATGACCTGACTCAAATGACCTTAGGTGTTAGGCCAGTGTTATAAAGCTCTTAGTTCTACTAGTTATGATGTCTTCACCCCCATATTGCCATCCACTTCCCCCCATCTTTGTCCTCAAATAAACTAAGCAAAAGCTCCTACCTCTTGTTCTATGGGGTAGCCTTCTCAAGATTAGCTCTGTCTCATTTTGGGTCTCTGGTTCTCCGCTGTGGCTGCTGATACCATAAACCTCAGTCTGAGTAGCACAGGAATCTCTGTCACCGAAGGACTTGCACTCTGCATTCTCCACTTCTTTGCTGGTGATGTGGTCCTCAATTCCTGCTGCTAAATCTACTCAATTTAATGGCAAGACTACCCACTACCTTGTGAATAGACCAACATACCCCATTCACATGTTCCTACCTATCTATGTGGCAAAATCAAGCTCAATGGCTAGGAAAGCCATTTTGAACAATGAACCCTTGACACCACTGAGCGTTCACTGGCTTTTCTACCCTTTAACCTTCATATTTGAACTAACTTTCCCCTTACTAACAACTACATTTGTGAAAGTGTGTAAGCCAGCTACTTCATGCTTCATGCCCTAAAAGACCCATTTTAGACAGCCAATCCCTGTCAAACCTGTACTTTGAGGGACTAAGTTTGTCCCTTTTGCTTCAGGTTTGAAAACTTTGAGCTTCTGCTTCCACAAGCAAGCAAATTTCAATCCAGAGCAAGTATCAGGTTGTAGAAGTCAGTACTATCTCACAGCAGGGATCCTCTTCTCTTTATCTGGTTGGGTTCTGGTCAAATCATCTCCAGTCATCTGTGGCTAAGTTCAAATGCCATTAGCCACAAACTCAGAAGTTCACACTTCTCCCTGCATTCCAGAACAGCTGGTCCCTGAAGGTCTTATTTAAAATAGTATTCTGAATCACCAAGTCAAGTATGACTTGTAGAGACCCCATAAACAAAAAAACCTGAACTCTGCTCTCTCCTGCACCATTCTTACATTTCCTGACACTCAAGAGCTCATTGCAGCAGTCACCTCATCAATCCACAGGGCTGAGGGTCTTTTTCTTCACCAACCGACCTTCCACTTCCTAGCATCATGTTCCTCTTCAAAGAATAGCACCTTCTAGTAACATGCCTGGAGTATATGAGGTGAAGCCTCATTATACTTGTCTCGAGAACACTCTGGCTGCACCCTTGAAAAACATTCCAGCTGCACCCTCTCCAAGACATGTGTTTGTAGGAATGAAATGGACCTAGCTGGGTGTCGACTTTAGATTGGTTGTCATTGGCCCAACTGTGTAGAGACTTCTTTAAGATGAGCACAAAAATCCAAGCAGTTTTGGAAAGACAAAAATATTTGACAATTTCAAGTTGTAAAGATATTATGTTTCTCACCTCCCCCCCTTCCCCTTCTCCACTCCTGGGATGAATCAGATAACAGTTCCTCAACTAGATTTTACATAATTAAAGAAATCTTTCTGCCTAAAGGAAACCAGTCAAATCTGAAATTAGTGTTTAGAGAAAATTTCTCATTTTTTTTATTCACTATAAGCATTACTTTGAAGCATGATTCTAACAACACAAATCTCTTATGTGTGTTGAGAGCACGGCCTTTGCAATCAAGCTGCCTGAGTGCAAATTTGGGTTAACCCTTCACAAATTATGAGTTAGGAAGGTTATTGAATATCTCTCCAAAGTAAGGCTACAGATAGTATGACCTTTGTTGTTTTTTTTTTAATTCAGTGAAGGTTTACAAACCATACTGATTTTTCATACCACAATCCATAGATGTATTATGAAATTAATTACAGTGGATTAATGTGATTGATTCATTACAATGTCTAACCAACCCTTTATTGTATATTGCTTTTTTCTTCAAATGTATTAATTTTTTGTCTACTCTCTTCCCATGTGTAGCAAATCTTCAAGATTATTTCTATGTGCAAACATTTCCTCAGCTTTTTATAATTGCTGTTGTTGTTATGTGCCGTTGAGTCACTTGCAACTCATAGTGACCCTATGTACAACAGCCCTAAACCCTGCTCTATCTTGTGTCAATCACATTGTATCTGACACACCCATCCTGATCATCCCAGTCACTGATCAACCCACATCATGGAGAGTTTTCCCCTCCTGTGCTGTCCCTCCACCCTCCCAAGCATGATGTCCTCTCCAAGGATACGTCCAAAGTATGTCAGACAAAGTCCCAGAATCTTTGCCTCCAAGGAGAAGCCTGGTTTAACCCTCTCCAGGATTAATCTGTTTGTTTTCCTAGCAGTCCATGGCACATTCAATACTCTTCTCCAGCACCACAGCTCAAAGGCATCAATTCTCCTTCTATCCTCCCTAGTCATTGTTCAACTCTCCAATGCATAATAAGAGATTGCAAAGACCATGGCCTGTATCAGAAGCACCTTAGTCTCCAGAGTGACACCACTGCCCATTAGTACTTTGGAGAGGTCCCTCACAGCAGACTTTCTCATTGCAATATGACTTATAATTTCCTGGCTACTGGTGCCAAGAGTGTTGACTGTGGAGCCAAGCAGACTAAAGTTGTTAACAATCTTAATCTCTTCACCATCCATCCTGATGCTGCCAATGGTCCAGTGGTGAGAATCTTTGTCTTTTTGACATTGAGCCTCAATCCATATTGAAGGCTGCAGTCCTTGATCCTCTGCAGCAAGAGCTTCAGGTCCTCCTCAGTTTCAGCAAGCAGGGTTGTGTCATCCACATGGTGCAGATTGTTGATAGATCTTCCACCAATTCTGATGCCACACATCTTCTCATAGAGCCCAGACTCTCGGATAATCTGTTCTGCATACAGGCTGAAAAGGTGTGGAGATAGGACACATCCCTGTCATATGCCCTTCCTAAGTTTGAACCATATAGTGTTTCCTTGCTCTGTTCTGATGACTGCCTTTTGGTACAATTATAGGTTTCGCATTAGCACGATCAAGTGTTCTGGGTTTCCCATTCTTCTCAGAGTCAGCCACAGTTTGTTATGATCACACAGGCAAATGCCTTTGCATAATCAATGAAGCACAGATAGACATTCTTCTGGTATTCCCTGATTTCAGTTAAGCTCCATCTAACATCAGCTACAATATCCCTAGTACCACCACCCTTCTAAACCCAACCCGGACTTCTGGCAGTTCTCTGCTGGTGTGCTGTTCCAGTCATTTTTGGATAATCTTCAATAGAATCCTGCTTGCGTGCAAAATCAATGATATTGTTCTAAAGTTTCCGCACTCTGTTGGGTCACCCTTCCTCGGGATGGGAGCAAATATAGATCTCTTCCAGTCAGTTGGCCAAGTGGTTGTTCTCCAGATTTCTTGGCACAACTTGGTGAGCTCATCCAGGGTCGCATCCATTAGCTGAAATACGTCAGTTGGTATACCATTTATTTTTGATGCCTTATTTTTGCTATTTCCTTCAAAGCAGCTTGAACTTCTTCCTTCATCACCATAGGCTCTTGTTCATGTTATTTCATTAAATTCTTCTGTGTCTGCCAATTCCTTTTGATACAGTTACTCAGTGTATTCTTTCAATCTTCTTTGAATATTTCCTTGACCATTTATTATTCTGCCTAAAGCAGCCTTGATTATAGCAACTAGAGGTTTGAATTTGTTCTTTAGTTCCTTGAGCTTACGGAACGCTGAGCGTGTTCGGCCCTTTTGATTTTCTGACTCCAGCTCCTTGCACATTTCACTGTAATATTTTACTTTGTCATCCCATGCTTTTGAAATCTTCCATTCACCTCTGTAGTATCTTGAATTCTTCCTTCTGCTTTGTCTTCTCTGTGTTCCAGTGCAATAGTCAGAGTTCCTTCTGACATCCATTTTGGTCTTTTTTTCTCTTCTGTCTTTGTAATGACCATTTCTTTGCACTCTTCCTGGATGATACTTTTGACATCCCTCACAACTCATTAGGTCTTCACTCATTAGTGTTCAAGGCCTCAAATCTGTTCCTGCGATGGTTCTGAAATTCAGGTGGGATAAATTACAAGTCATATTTTATTAAACTATAAAGAGCTCTTTTTTCCTCACTCAAATAAAATAGATTTTATCATTTTATTATTACTTTTGGGGTTTTTTAGCATTCACATTCTGTTTCTTACCATAATATCTATACATTGTGTCCCACAAAATTAATCACCATTGATCCATGCACACCATTACCCCATCTTTTGAGATCTCCATTGCTTCTTTCCTAATTTCTTCACTCCCTCCATCAATCAAATTCTGTGACCTCAGAAATTCCCCCCTCCCACTTTCAGCCTTCTTGCTCCCTCCCCTTTTCTGTTTGGATGTCTATACACATCTTACTGGTTATTCATCTGTTTTTGCAATAATAGTCTTAAATAGCTTCCTCCCCCCGCCAACCCCGAATGAAATGAGAACATGATGGGTACTCTGATGGTGCAGTCCATAGGGAACTCCATCCATTGCTATCCCCAAAGGCAACACTTCTCTGGTGGTTTGGATCCACCAGGTACTCACAAAGACACATGGTTCAAACCTACCAGCTACACTGCAGGAGAAAGATGGTCAATCAACTCCTGCATGATTTGCCTCTGAAAACCCATTGGATGGTCAGATATGGGTTGATTCAGACTTGATGGCACACAACAACAATCATCTTTAAACCTTTCATGATTTTTCATGAAAAGAAAAATCAGGTTGGGTTTGTTGTTATGTGCTGTTGAATCACCTTAGACTCATAGCGACTCTATGTACAACAGGTCTGAACCCTGCCCTATCCTGAGCCAGTCTCACTGTGCTTTCAGGAGTAATTTTTTGCACAATTGAGCCCATTGCTAAAGTCACTGTGTAAATCCATCTTGTCCAGGATCTTTCTCTATCACACTGATCCAAGTATAATGGCCTTCTCCAAACAACATGCCCAGAGTTTGTAAGAAAAAGCTTCACCATCTTTGCTTCCAAAGAGTACTCTGATTTCACTTTGTCCAAGACAGATCTATTTGTTTTCTTAGCAGTCCATGGGTGTTTGGTAATCTTTTCCAACACCACAACTCAAAGGCATCTATTCTTCTGTTGTCTTTAGTCACTGCCCAACTTTCAGATGCATAGCAAGCAGCTGAAAAGACCATGGCTTGGATCAGGTACACCTTAGTTTGGGTAGGAGAGTTGCTGAGAAGTTATTATTAATTTCTGTCCAATAGACTGATTGACAGTTTTCAATGGCTGAGGTTTTTTGGAAGTAGATCACCCAGTTTTTCTTCAAAGACACCTGTTGGTAGACCTGAACTTCCATCCTTTTATAAAAGTTCACCTTCTTTTGCCATCCATTCTCTTTAACCCCAAGATACATCCATGACCCATCTCTGCTTTGCAGAACACTCCTGCCTTTGGATTTTATTTCCTGAATTTCTATGTTTCTTCTGACTGGTTTAGCCATTAAGAGGTTGGGGTTGAGAGAAAAGGAGAACAAGGTCAAGTTATGCCTTTTTTCCAGTTTCTTCTCTGGGTTAGAGTTTGACATTGGCTCCACCTCTATGACCTGTAAGAAGTGCTCGTTTCCCAGCTTCAGCTTTTTCTAACTTCCAGGAATAGTGTCCCTTGTCTGTCCTTTCTGACAGAGGCTACAGTAGAGTTCTACTGTTATTAATTTCTAAGTGCTTCACCACCTTTGTGGGCTTCTTTAACATTCTCCACTACTTCATAAATCATCTCTTATTTAAGGTCTTTTTAGTCATATCTATTGAACATACATCACTAAAACATCTGTATAACATTTTAATATTTTCTGAAATTAATAGGGAACTAGCCCACTTTAGTTGTGTATTTTAATATAAAGAAAGTACAAGGAAAACATACAAACAAGAACTTCCTGTAGACTAAATTATATCATCTGGTTAGTCTTAATTTTTTATTCTGTAATAATATCAGTTTAAAAATTAAAGTGCACCTGACTCAAACCATGGTCTTTCAGTTGATCCCTATGCATCTGAAAGTTGAATAATGAATAAGGATGACAGAAGAAGAATTCATGTCTTTGTATTGTAGTATTAGAGAAGAGCATTGAATATCCTATGGACAGTTGAACAAACAAATCTGTCTTAAAGAAAGTGCAACCAGAGTGTTCTTTAGAGGAGGTGTAGCTCAAGGGTTGAATATTTGACTGCAGACTGTTCCTCAGAGACAAGCTTACGAAATCTCATCTTACTTACTTGGGCGTATTTCCAAGAGGAACAAGTTTTTAGAGAGAGATATTATAGTGAGAATGGTCAGCAAAAGAAGGGAAGACCCTCAGTGAGACTGTCTTCATGCAGTTACTCTCACAATGGGCTTAAGCATGAAAGAGTTCATGAAGATGTAGCAGGACAGGGCACAGTTCAGATCTGTTGTTAATAAGGTTGCTATGAGTTGTACTTCACTCAACCACATCTAACAACATCAGCAATAACAGTACTAATATGATTATGATCACATAAAAAATTGTTTTCCTAATACAAAAGAAGGCAGAAAAGAAAGGAAAAAAAAGATCAAAGCAAAAACTGAATGTAAATAACAAAATGATATATTTAAATCTGAGTGTATGTTGAAACATAAAAATGTGAGTATTAAGTAGCCTTGGTGCCACAGTGGTTAAGTTCTTGGTTGTTAACCAGAATGTTATCACTTTGATCCTATAAGCTGCTCACTAGGAGAAAGATACAGCTCTCAGCTTTCATAAGGATTGCATTCCTAGAAACCTAGTAGGGCAGTCTTACTCCTTCTTACAGGGTTGTTTTTGTTGTTTATTTTTGTCGAGTCAAGCATGACTCATAATGACCCTGTGAACAAAAGACCTTGAAGCCTTTCTATAACTACTGCCATTTCTCAAAGTTCATAGAGCTTCCAGAGGCATGTTGTTTAGGAAGTCGATGCCACTCCTGCTTCTAATTCTGCAAAGTTACTATTAATCATTTGACCTGAAAATAATAAGCTTTTCGGTTTTAGGTCAACTATAATATTCAATGTTAATGATTTAAAACCTGCCATTAAAAGGAAGAGAGTGTCATATTGGATTTAAAAAAAATCTAGATCCCAAAAAAGAAAAAAATCTAGACCCAACTATATATTGGCTATGAAAAAAAAAATTCTATTTTAAATATAAACATACAAACTTGTCAAAAGAAAAGCTATAGGAAAAGATGTATATCAGGTTATGGCATTCTGGTGGCTTAGTGATAAGAAGTTGTGCTGCTAACCCCAAAGCAAGTGGTTCAAATCCACCATTTGCTGCAAGAGAGAAAGATGGACAATTCTTGCACAAGTAATTTACTACCTAAAACACACTGAAAGATCAGCTATAGGTTGGTCTAACCTGATGGTGCATTACAACCTAACAATAAGCCATGTTACTGTTAACTCAAGATCTCGAGCTTTTGCTAAGTGTTGTTGAATACTCAGAGTGACTCATAGCAACCCTGTGAATAACAGATATTACCCCTTTCCTACCTGTACCATCCCCATTGTCTCTGACACACTCAAGGCCATTTCTGCAGTCTCTATGTCAATCCATCTCCCCAGTCTCTTCCCCACTTTTGTTGACTCTCCACCTTTTCAAGCATGATGTCCTTTCCTGAGGAGTAGCTTCTTCCACCAACATGCCCAAAGTATATGAGATGAAAATTCACCATCCTTGCCTCCCAACGAATACTTTGGCTTTACTTTTTCCAAGATAAATCTGTTCGTTCTTTTGTCAATTCATGAGACATTCAACACTATTCTCCAATACCACAACTCGAAGACATTGATCTTTCTCTTGTCATACTTAATCATTGTCTCACATTCAGATGCATAGCAAGTTATTGGAAAAGAAATGGCTTGGATTAGGCATGCTGTAGACTTTGAACTGACATCATAGCTCCTCATTACTTTGGAGAGGTCAGAAACAGCAGAATTTTCCAATGCTCTATGTCTCCAGATATTCTGACTACTGGTGCCAATGGTGTTAATTGTGGACTAAAGACATATTAAATTGTTGACGGTTTCAATATTTTTCTCCCTCTATTATGATGCTATCCATTGTCCCAGTTGTTGTTGTTATGTGCCATCAAGTTGCCTGCAATTCATAGTGATCGTATATAAAACAGCTCTGAAGTCTGCCTTGTCCTGAGCCATTCTCACTGACTCTGACATGCCTAACCCCCCCTCCCCACATTGCCCAGCTACTGTATCAATCCATCTTATCTAGGGTTTTCCTATCCTGCACTGTTCCTCCACCCTTCCAAGCATGATGTCCTTCTCCAAGGACCAGTATTTCCTGGCCATGTGCCAATTGTATATGATATGGAGCGTCAAAATCTAAGCCTCCAAGGAGAAATTTGGTTTCATCCTCTCTAAAATAGACCAGTTTGTTTTCTTGGCAGTCCATAGTATGTTCAAGACTCTTCTCCAGCACCACAATTTAAAGGCATCAATTCTTCTGCTATCATCCTTAGTCATTGTCCAGATCTTTGATGCAAAGCAAGTAATTATGAAGACCAGAGGTGAGGATTTTTGTTTTCTAGAGGTTGAAATGAAATTCATATAGAAAGCAGAAGTCTTTGATCTTCTGCAGCAAGCACCTCAAGATTTCCTTGCTTTAATCAAACAAATTTGTATCATCTACATAATTCAAGTTGTTGATAAGTCATCCTCCAATTTTCATGTCACACTCTTCTTTATAAACTACAACTTGTTAAAGTATTTGTTCAGCATACAGATTGAATAGATAAGGAGAGAGGATACAGCCTTGATGCACACCTTTCTCAATTCCAAACCATGCAGTATCCTGTTGGTCTGTTTGGACAACAGCTTCTTGGTCTAAGTTTCATATGTTGTTGATAAGTGTCATCGAGTCGTAGGTGACTCATAGTCACCCTATGAATGAAAGTCCTCAACACTTGTATGACTTTCATCCTTTCTCCAAGTTCATAGGGTTTCCGGAAGCAAGCTATTACAGCAGTGGATGCCACTCCTGCTTCCAAGCTTGTTTTAATTGGGGAGTTCCACCAAACACTGTTCTCCATGGGTAACCATTAAAGCATTTGACACATCAATGTCAGTGTTCAGCTTCACAGCAACCACCAATAACTGCTGTACGGCAGGTGAACACACCAGGGCTATATGACCTAGAAAAATGTTTGGACAAAATAATGAAAAAGAGGCCGTCAGGCCACAAGTCCTCGGGCCCTTTTATATTTTACCGTTCTAGCACACCAAAATGCCAGCAAACTCTGGGCCAGAGACTCCCAGTTCATCTGGCAAGTCCACTCTGCTGACACCCACTTGGGGCAAAAAGGAAGCCACTAGCGCCCCGAATGCTCTGTACCTGCATCTCCTCAAGAAGCCAGAGGCCACTTGCAGCTGACACTAAGTCTCCCAAGACACTCAAGTTTCATATAAACAAAATTAAATATTCTAGAGTTGTCATTCTTAATGGGAATTGAGCTATTAGATATAGTTCAACAAGTTATTGTTGCTGTTATTGTTATGTGCCTATGAATTTCCTGTGACTCACAGTAACCAACCCTGCGCACAATAGCTCTGGACCCTGACCTATTCTGAGTCATTGTCACTGACTCTGACGCACTTGCCCATTATCCCAGTTTTTGTGTCAGTCCATCTCATTTGGGGTCTTCCTCTCCTATGCTGTTTTCCCACCTTTCCAATCACTTCCTTCTCCAAGGACTTGTCCATCCTGGCCACATACCCGAAGTATGGAAGACGGAGCTTCAAAATCCTTACCTTCAAGGAGCAACTTAGTTTCACCCTCTCAAAGGCAAACCTGTTCTCTTGGTAGTCCATGATATGGTCAATACTCTTCTCCAGCACTACAACTCAAAGACATCCACTCTTCTTCTATCATCGTTAGTCATTGTTCAGCTCTCTGATGAATAGCAAATAATTGCAAGACCTTGGCTGGATCAGGTACACCTTAGTTTCTAGACTGACATCATTGATCTTTAGCACTCTGAAGAGGTCCCTGACAGTGATTTTTCCTAGTCTTTTGATTTCCTGACTACTGATTCCAAGAGTATTGATTATGGAGCTGAGCAGGCTGAAATTGTTTACAACTCCAATCTTTTCTCCACTTCTCACGGTGCTGCCAGTTGGCCCAATAGTGAGACTCTTTGGGTTGGTTTGTTTGTTCATTTTATATTGAGCTTTAGTCCATATTGAAGACTACAGTCCTTTACCTTCCTCAGCAATGCTTCAGGTCCTTCTCTGTTCCGGCAAGCAAGATTGTATCATCTGCATAATGCAGGTTGTTGATTAGTCATCTTCTAATCCTGATGTCACATTCCTCCTCATAAGGTTCAGTCTTCCAAATGATCTGTTTCACGTTTATAATGAAAAGGTATGGAGACAGAAGGCGTCCCTGATGCACTCCTTTCCTTTTTTGAACCATGCAGTGTTTCCTTGCTATGTTTGGATGACTGCTTCCTTGTCCAAATAGAAGTTTCACATGAGCACAATCAAGTCCTCTTGGATTTCCGTTCTCTGAAAAGTTAGCCACAAATTGTTGTCATCCACACCGTCAAATGCCTTTGTATAGTCAATGAAACACAGATAACCATTCCTCTGGTACTCACTGCCAAGATGCACCATCTTTTAATGCCTATAATGGCCTCTTTGAAACCCAGTTTGCATTTCTGGTAGTTCTCTGTCAGTAAACAGCTTGTATTTCTGGTAGTTCCAGTCACTGTTGTTAGAAAGAACAAATCAAAACAACAATGCACATCATCTAATACCAGAAATAATGACAAGATTAAACAATTCAACAAAAAACACATGATGCCAAAGGTGTGGTAAGATTAGAAGTCTTCTACACTACCAGATGACATGTAAAATGATTCAATAACAATGAAAGGTAGTTTCATATCACCTTAAAATATTTAAAATAGATATATTATTTAAACCATTTATTACCCTACTAGGACTGTACCCTAAATAAATAAGAGCTATGAGACAACATATATGTACATCCAGGTGTATTTCAGTAGTATTCACAAAAGCGAAGAGATAGAAATAAAATGGACAGAGAAGTTATGGTACGTTCACATGTAGTATCCCAAAGCAGTAGAAAATAATGAAGAATTTGTAAAACAATATACAATGAGTCTAGAGGACACTACTGAGTGAAAGATGTCAGTTACAGAAGGACAAATGCTATATAAGTCCATTGGCACAAAAATTAGAGAAAGATTTACATATGGAGAGAATGAATGTAGTATGGTTAATGGGGTGAGGGGAGGAGTAGAAAATGACTAGATAGACAATGAGCCCTTTATTGGAATGTATGAAAGGAAGGACAGTGTGGGATGAATGTTTGATCAAACGTTGTGTGTCTTATCAGAAGAAAAAAAATACGCATAACTGATTAAAAAAAGAAACAAGACACTATGTGCTTTCTAAACTTTCATATAAATCACAATAAAAGCATTAAATAAAAGAGAACTCAAATGCCTGTCAAAATCTGAAAAAAATAGATCTAATAGTAAAAAATATTTTGTTTGATAAAGTTGTTAATTCATCAAAAGGACATATCAATTCCAAATGTTTGTGTACCTAACAAAACAGCTACATGTTATATTCAGTAAAAGCTGAGCTGCAAAAATTGTACAAATCCACAATCACAGAGATTTCAACACTTTTTTGTTAGCAATTGATACAAGTGGACAGAAAATCAATAGAGATGTAGAAGACTTGAATATCACTATCATCCTACTCAACTCCATTGACATTTATTAACTATTCCATCCAACAGCAGTGGAATAAAAATACTTTCCAAATGCACATTGACCGTCTTCCAAAATTATCCATAGTTTGAACTATAAAACAAATATTAATAAACTTGAGGGCTTTAAATCATACAAAGTACTTTTCTAACCATGATAGAATAAATTAGAAATACAAAAATATTCCATCATGATTTCTAGATTAGAAATCAGTAACAAAGATATGTAGAATATGTCCAAATAAGTAACAGATTTCTATAAACCTATGAATGAAAGAATAAAAAGCAAATGAGAAAAAAATGTTTTGAACAGATTTAAATTTAGAACACAACATCAGAATTGTGAGATGATGCTAAAGCAGTACTTAAATGGAAAATTGATAGCATTAAAAACTTAGAAAAAAGTTAGTGCCACTGTTGTAAAATGGGACTGACATCAGGGTTGAGGGAAGACAGAGAAAGAAGGGATAAATGCATTGAAACAGAAGAGGGAGAGAACTGTTTCAGAATGAAGACTGCACAGTGGAGTGGACTTGGTGGGGAGGGATTGCATAACAATAAGTTTTTCTTTTACTTTTCAAGGAGAAGAGTGAATTGGGGGAAGGAGATAGGCAGTGAGGAAAGTGCAACAGTGAATGAATGGAAACCCTAAGTCTCTGTAAACTTTCATTAAATTAATTAAAAAAAAAGAAAAATGTTAGTATAAAATTAATTACCTCAATTTGCATGTTGTTGGTAAGTACTGTTAAGTCAGCTACACTCATAGTGTCCCTAGAAACAAGACCTTTGAGCTGCCTTCTTCTGATCTCTGCTCTGCTGAAGCCTATTGCCATAGTCAAGGTCAATATATTTCATTGTAGCCCATTCCTCTCTTTCACTGACTTAGGAAACTGAAAAAGGGAGAACATTGATTTGATTTAATTACTCAAACTAAGCAGATGAAAGGGATGCTTACGTAGATATTAATAAAAAAATGGGAAAATAACAGGCAATAAATATAAAAAAATAGTTCTTTGACCAGATATATAAAATTGAGAAATCTATAGCCAGAGTTATAAGGAGGTAAAATTAAAGAAGACATATCCTGTCAAAATGAAGAATAAGATAGGTTATATCAGTACAGATATTACAGGTATTAAAATGTTAAAAATGAACTACTGTTTTTATATAGCAGAAATCTTTTCTCCAATGTTGTCCTTGTTATGTACTGTCAAACTGTCTTTACTCTAATTAGTTTAGTAATTTATATGAAATTGACAATTTCTGTCAAAGACCTCCCAAAGACATGCATTTTGAGTTCACCAGCTTTCCTGCAGGACAAAGATGGGCAATCTCCTCCCATGAGACTAACAGCTCTGAAAGCCTGCTGGAGGTCGCCTGCGGGTTGGTTCTGACTCAATGGTATACAATAAGAAGAAAACCAAAAACATTCAAGAAATAGAATACCTCTTTTATTCTTTCTGGATTATTCATGATTCTGTCCATAGTGCCCCTCAATATTGCAACTAGAGACCTGAATTTATTTTTCAGTTCTTTCATCTTGAGAAATGCAGAGTGAATTCTTTCTTTTTTATCCTCTAATTCCAGCTCTCTGCGTCTTCTGTCATAACACTTTGATTTATCTTCTCAAGGTACCCTTTGAAATCATTCAATCAGCTCTTTTACTTCAGCACCTCTTCCCTTTGTTTTGGCTTTTCTATGCGATTCCCAGTGTCTCTTCTAACATTTGTTTTGGGTTTTTCCCCCTCCTCTGTCTTTGTATTGACTTTTTGCTAATATCCTCAACTCAATTGATTTTAGATCATTGGAGTTCAATTCTTTAAACCAATTCTTAGGGGGAGCTCTGGTGGCCTAGTGGCAAGAAGCTGCACTGCAATCCGAGATAATGCGGTTCAAATCCACCAGATGCTCTGCTGGAGAATGAGGGGCAATCTCCCCCTGTACCAGTCAGATCTGATTTGACAGTACACACACACACACACACACACACACACACAAATAATAAACATTAAAAAACCCCACAAAAACATTACTTAAGATGATTTTTAAATTCAAGTGAGATAGATGCAAGGTCGTGTTTTGGTTCTTGTGGTCCACTTGCATATGAAGGAATTGAAAATAACATGATTGAGTCCAGGAACACCGTGGTCCTCAACGTGACAACTTTTAACACTTTATACAGCTATTTTACAGTTTATTTTTTCAATGCTGTATACCCTTTATTTATTGCTGCTTCTAGGAGTATTGATTGTGAATTCCAGTAAAATGAAATCTTTGACAGTCTCAATCTTTTCTTCAGTTATCATGATGTTACTAATAGGCCCAGTTGTGAGGATTTTTGTTTTATTTACATTGAACAAAATAAAATGTGATCTTCATCAGTGTTTCATGTTGTTCTCATTTTCAACAAACAAGATTGTATTATCTTGTTGTTATTTTGCACCTTTGAGTCAGTTGCTACATGTTCTGTATGTTAATGAGTCTTCTGATTCTGACGCCATATTCCTCTTTTTATTGTCCAGATTCTAAGATTATTTGTTCAGCATACAAGTTGAACATAGGCAGAAGGATATGCGTCCAACACACATCTTTCCTGATTTTAAAATACATAGCCTTGTCTTGTGTGTTTGAAAGATATCTTCTTGGTTTATATGCAGGTTCCAAAACTCACTAAAAAAAAAAAAAATCAAACTCACTGCTGTTGATTTGTGACTCATGACAACTTTCCACTGAGTCTGTGAGACTGTAAATCTTTACAGGAGATGTCCCATTTTAACTCCTGCAGTATAGCTGATGAACTCAAACTGCCAATCTTTCAATTAGAAGTCTCACACCTAATAAAACACACCACCAGGGCCTATGTACAGGTTCCAGATTATCATGACTAAGGATTTGGGAATCCCTGCTTTTTACAATGCTATTTATTTATAATTTATTTCAATCCACACAGATTAATGAATAATTTGGTGTGATTATTTCCACACTCTGTTGGGTCACCTTTTTTTTTTTTAAATATGAATAAATAGAGATCTCTTCCAGTCAGTTGGCCAGGTCATTGTCCTCCAGATTTCTTGGCACAACTTGGTGAGCACGTCCAGGCCTGCATCTGTTTGTTGATATGTGTCAATTGGTATTCCATCAATTCCTGCTGCTTTATTTCCAAGTTCTTCGGAGCAGCCTGCACTTCCTCCTTTGTCACCATTACCTCTTGATCATATGTTGTTTCTTGAAATTTTTCCATGTCATCCAATTCTTTTCGGTACAGTGACTCTGTATACTCCTTCCATCTTCTTTCAATACTTCCTGAATCGTTCAATATTCTACACACAGCATCCTTAAAAATTGAGACTTGAGGCTTGAATTTGTTTAGTTCCTTTAGCTTAAGAAATGCCAAGTGAGTATGGCCCTTTTGATTTTTGAACTCCTGTTCTTTGCACATTTTATTATAATACTTTGTCTTCCTGAACTGTTCTTTGAAATTTTCTGTTCAGTTCCTTGCTTTTTTATTTCTTCCCTTTGCTTTGGCTTCTTGGAACTTTAGTGTAACATTCAGTCTCTTCTGATATCCATTTTGGTCTTTTCTTTTTCTTCTGTCTTTGTAAGACTTTTTGTATTCTTTGTGGATTATACTCTTGATTTTCTTCCACAGCTCATTTGGTCTTCAATCATTTGTGTTGAAGGCTTTAAACCTGTTCCTGAGTTGGTTTTTAAATTCAGGTGGGATAGCCTCAAGGTCAAATTTTGATTCCTGAGGATTTGATTTAACCTTCTTTAGCTTTAATTTGAACTTGCATATAAGCAGTTGATGATCTGTTCCACAACCAGCACCTGGCCTAGTTTTCACTGATGATATTGAACTTCTTCAGCAATTCCTTCCACAGATGTAATCATTCTGATTCCTGGGCATACAATCAAGTGAAACTCATGTCTATAGTCTGCATTTATGTTTCTTATAAAAGGTATTTGCTATGAATAAATCACTCATTGCATAGAATTCTATCATTCTATCCCCAGCCTCATGATACTGTATCATTCATATCACACAAAAGCAAAATCCTGCTGATGATTATCCAGAAACGACTGGAACACTACTTTGGCAGAGAACTGCTAAAAATACAGTCTGGGCTTAGAAGAGATTGTGGCGCTGGAGACATTATCACCAATGTCCGATGGATCTTGGAAGAAAGTAGAATACCAGAGGGATATCTATGTGGATCACAACAAATTGTGGTTAATCTTGAGGAGAATGATAATCCCAGAACACTTGATTGTGAAATCTAACCAGGAAGCAGTCCTCAGAACAGAGAAGGGAAACACTGCTTGTTTCAAAATCAGCAAGGGAGTGCATCAGGGATGCATCCTGTCCCCATAACTTTTCAATCTATGCGCAGAACAGATCATTCGGGGGCCGGGTTTTATGAGGGGGAATGTGGCATCAGGATTGGAGGAAGATTCATCAACAACCTACTTTATGCAGAAGACACAATCTTGCTTGCTGAAACTGAGGAAGACCTGAAGTGCTTGTTGCAGAAGGTCAAGGACTGTAGTTCTCAATATGGATTGAAGCTTAACATCAAGAAGACAAAGATTCTCAACACTGAGCCAATTGGAAACACCATGATGGATGGAGAAGAGATTGAGGTTGTTAACAGTTATATCTTGATGGCTCCTCAATCAACACTCTTGGCACTAGCAGTCAGGAAATCAAAAGGCAAATTGCATTAGGTAAATCTGCTGTCAGAGACCTTTCCAGAGTACTGAAAAACAGTGATGTCAGTCTAGAG
This sequence comes from Elephantulus edwardii, assembly GCF_000299155.1. Taxonomy (NCBI): domain Eukaryota; kingdom Metazoa; phylum Chordata; class Mammalia; order Macroscelidea; family Macroscelididae; genus Elephantulus; species Elephantulus edwardii. The sequence continues at coordinate 7,389,898 of NW_006399792.1, read as the reverse complement.
ACTAAGGTGCACCTCATCCAGTCCATGGTTTTTGCAGTTACTTGCCATGCATCAGAAAGGAGGGACCGATCCTTAGAGAAGGACATCATGCTCAGAAAGATGGAGGGACAGCACAGGAGAGGAAAACCCTGGATGACAGGGATTGATACAGTTACTAGGGCAATGCTGGTAGGTGTATGAGGGTCAGGGAGACTGGCTCATGACAGGGCAGGCTTCAGAGCTATTGTACCTTTGTTGTTATGTGTTGAAGTCTACTTAACAACACATAACAGTAACAACAACAACAGCAACACACAGATTAATGCGTTTGATAGTTAATAAAACAATGATATACATCTTTCTGGTATTTTCAGCTTCCAGTCAAGATTGATTTAACATCAGCAATTATCTCCCTCTTTCCAAGTCCTGTTTTGAATCTTGTTTGAATTTCAGTAATTCCCAGTCATGTTGTAACAACTTTAAAATAATCTTTAGCAAAATTTACTTACATGTGATATTAATGACATTGCTTGATATTGTCTTCATTTTGTTGAATCATTTTCCTTTAGAACGAAGGCAGTTCAGTTGGCCATAGTTGGCTTTTAAATTTTTTTACATAAATAAGTTTTGCTGAAACATCTCTATTTGTATTATATCAACATCCAGGGAGCCTTACAAGTTGTATTTTTCCCACCTCTGATTTTAATGCTTATACATCTTCCTTCAAAATTATTGGTTATTAATAGTATACCATTTACATAATCAATACTCTTGGCACCAGCAGTCAGGATATCAAAAGACAAATTGCACTGGGAAAATCTGCTGTCAGGGATCTCTCCAGAGTACTGAAAAGCAAGTGTCAGTCACGAGAAACTGGTCCAGGCCATGGTCTTCGCAATTACTTGCTATGCATCAGGGAGCTGGACAATGATTAAGGATGGCAGAAGAAGAATCAATGACTTCAAATGGTTGTGTTGGAGAAGAGTCTTGAACATACCATAGACCACCAAGGAGACAAATAAGACTGTCTTGGAGAGGATGAAACCAAGTTTCTCCTGAGAGGTTATGATTTTGAAACTCTGTCTCACATGCTTTGGGCACGTGGCCAGCAGAGACCCGTCCTTGGTGAAGGACATCATGCTCAGAAGAATGGAGGGATGATACAGGAGAAGAAGACTATGGATGAGATGGATTGATACAGTAAATGGAATCTTCTTGGATGATTATCAGGGATGTGAAGGGAGAAGAGACTGGCCCAGGCCAAGGCAGGCTTCAGAATTGTTGTACATAGGGTCACTATGTATGGCAGGCAACTCGATGTTACATAACAACAAGAACAAGAACAATCACCACCATGGTCTTCGCAATTACTTGCTAAGAACCATCACCACCACCACCACCACCACCACCACCACCACTTACTGAAATTAATTTAACATCTACAAATTTTTTGTGCAACACTTCTGTGTATCCTTTCCATTGTTCTTTGATGTTTCTTGTGTTGTTCAATATTTTGTCCATACAATTCTTCAATATTACAACTTGATACTTTACTTTTCTCTTAAATTCTTTCAGCCTGAGTAATACTTACTGTGTTCTTTTTTTTTAACTAAAAGCATTGGTGTAGTTTTATTATTATAATTTATTCAAATCTTTTATGCCATCATTTCTTTGTTTGTTTAGTTGCAATAATAGTTTTTAGAATTTCTTTCTAACATCAATTTTGGACTTTTGTTTCTTTCTTGTCTTTTTAACCACCTTCATGTTTTTAATTTCGTCATGTTTTGTGTTCTTGATGTCATCCCACAACTTGTCTGATCTTTGGCAATGAGTGTTCAGTGTGTCAAAGCTGTTCTTGAAATGGTGTTTACATTTAGATGGTATATGCTCAAGTTCATATTTTGAATATTTTTTTAACTTTTCTTCAACTTTGCACTTTATGCACAATTTATTGGCTGTTCTATATTTGACTCTTGGCTTCGTTTTTACTAATATTTATCTTCTCCATCATCTCTATTCACCAATGTGGTTGATTTGTTTCCTGTATATTCCATTCAGTGATATGTTTTTTTGTGTGTGTAGTTGCTTTATATGTCACTGAAAAAAATTAGAATATTAGTATTAGAAATGAGTAAGTCATTGATCTTGCAAAATTCTGTCATGTAAATTTTCAGCTTTCACCCAAGCTATTGTTTTCCACCTACTGGTCTTTTTTCCCCCTTTTCTTTCTTTTTTTGGTGGTTCCAATTTCTGTATTTAAATTGTTGGTAATTTTTAATGTATCTTTATTACATGTTTGAATGATCAAAAATTATAAAAGTTTATAAAAATCTTCAACTTCATCTTTTTAACTAGTGGTTGCTGTGCAAGAAAGAAATAATATCACATATATGAATAATTATTTTCCAACTGATTATATATAGCCAGCATTACCCTCATAACAAAATCAGAAAGCATTATAAAGAAAGGAGAAACTATGCATCAGTAGAGTCAAGAAAACAAATGAAACAATTTAGGAAATGGAATCTAATTCTATGTAAATATGATAGCCTATTATGATTGAGTGAAATGTATTCTAAGACTATAAAGTGGGAATGACACTTGAAAGTCAACTTGTGAAATTTCTTTACATTGTTTTTGTTATGTGACATCAAATTTGAATAGACTTGCAGCTGACCCTCCAGTTAGTTTTCAGAGGCAGTACTCAGAACAGAGCAGGGTAACACTGCATGGTTCAAAATTGGGAAGGGTGTACGCCAGGGATGCATCCTGTCTCCGTGCCTTTTCAACATGTATGCAGAGCAGATTATCCGGGAGGCTGGGCTCTATGAGGAGAATTGTGGCGTCAGGATTGGTGGAAGATCTTTTAACAATCTGCGTTATGCAGATGACACAACCCTGCTCGCTGAAACTGAGGAGGACCTCATGCACTTGCTGTGAAGGGTCAAGGACTGCAGCCTTCAGTATGGACTGAGGCTCAATGTCAAGAAGACAAAGATTCTCACCACTGGACCAATTGGCAGCGTCAGGATGGATGGCGAAGAGAATGTGATTGTTCACAGCTTCAGTTTGCTCGGCTCCACAGTCAACACTCTTGGCACCAGCAGTCAGGAAATCAAAAAGCGTATCACGATGGGAAAGTCTGCTGTTAGGGACCTCTCTAAAGTACTCAAGAGCAATGGTGTGCCTCTGGAGACTAAGGTGTGCCTGATACAGGCCATGGTCTTTGCAATCGCTTGTTATGCATCAGAGAGTTGGACAATGACTAGGGAGGACAGAAGGAGAGTTGATGCTTTTGAGCTGTGGTGCTGGAGAAGAGTACTGAATGTACCATGGACTGCCAGGAAAACAAACAGATTCATCTTGGAGAGGATGAACCAAGCTACTCCTTGGAGGCAAGGATTCTGGGGCTTCGTCTGACATACTTTGGACATGTTCCCAGGAGGGACGGGTCCTTGGAGAGGGGCATCATGCTTGGGAGGGTGGAGGGGCAGCGCAGGAGGGGAAGACCCTCTATGAGATGGATTGATTCAGTGATTGGGGTAATCGGGATGGGTGTGTCAGAGGCAGTGCGGTTGGCGCAGGATAGAGCAGGGTTTAGGGGTGTTGTGCATAGCGTCGCTATGAGTTGCAAATGACTCGATGGCACATAACAACAACAATGGAAAGATTGCCCATCTTCTGTGAAGCAGCTGGTGGATTTGAATCCTGTGAACTATGAGTAAAGAGCACATTGGGGATTTCTCAAGCAGGAAGAATTGAAGAAAACCCATGACCCAAGCCTACAATAACAATACTGGATTCTGGGATAAAATATTGAATGACACAGGAAGCATCATCATACTACAATGAATTGACTGAAGTTCCACCTTTGTGTTATTATGTGTCATCAAGTCAGAATCAACTCATAGCTAACCCCTCAGTGGGTTTTCAGAGACCATAAACCATATGGAAGGACCCTGCACAGTGTTCTCCTGTGCAGCAGCTGGTGGACTTGAACTGTGTGCCTTTGAGTTGGCAGTATAGCTCCTTACCACTAAGTCAAGAGAACTCTCAACTTTTTAGGAACTGTTGGTATTGAAGGAAGAAGTACAAGCTGTGTTGAAGTCACTGGGAAAGGGAAAAAAAAGTCTTCAGCAAGTGATGGAATAAAAACGGAGATGTTTTAGCAAATCAAGGTAAGATTGGAAGCACTCATTTATGTCAATTAATTTGGAAGATAGCTAGCTGGCTGATTGGAAAATATCCATATCTATTCCCTTTCCAAAGAATTATTATCCAACAGAATGCAAAAATATCAACCATCATATATCAACTACCAAATGCAAGTACAATTATTCTGTGTGGGCTTTTAAAAAATCAGGTGCATCAACAGTGAACTACCAGAAGTTCAAGTTGGATTCAGAAGAGTACATGGAAAGAAGGAGGGATATCCTTGTCAATGTCAGATTGATCTTGAATGAAATGAAAGATGATTATTAAATTGTTTACTTGTGTTTTATTGGTTATGCAAAGGTATAAAGCTGTGTGGATCATTTTAGAATATGGATAATATTTCAAATAATGGAAATTCTAGAAGGCTTAATTATGCTCCTGTGGAACCAATACGTAGACAAAAAGGTGGTTGTTAAAAAAGAATATGAAGATACAATTTTGTTTAAAATTAGAATGACATATTTTAGGGTTACATCTTTTCACCATAGTTATTCAATCTGAATGCTATACAACTATTCTGAGAATCTGAATTTCATAAACAGGAATAAAGGATCATTTGCTAATAACCTGTAATGTGCAGATAACACAATCTTACTTATTGCAAGTGAAGAAGACTTAAAGCACTTATTTTGCTGTTGTTTTATTGTTGTAATTTTAACAAAGGTTTACAGAGAGATTGCATTTCATTTATTCATTGTTGCACATTTCCCTCCCTCCTCCTCCCATCTCCCTTCCCCAATCCACTTTGCAATGCACCTCTTGTTCCAGACTGTGGTCATACACACAATGTTTAACCTTTAAGACCATTGTTCCCCTCATATGTTCTAATGCAGTATTCATCACCTATCTTAAAGCACTTATTTATAAAGAGAAAATATTACAATTTTCAGTATGGACTATAAAACAAAGGAAAGAAAATCTCCTAACTGGACTGTTGTTGTTTTTAGGTGCCATCGAGTCGAGCACAACTAATAATCACCCTATGAACAGAAGATCTGAACCCTGTTCCATCCTGTGCCATACTCACATTTCCTGACACACTAGAGTCCATTGCAGCAGTCACCGTGTCAATCCACCTGGTTGAGGATCTTCCTCTCCTTTGCCGACCTTCCACCCTTACCAACATCATGTCCTTCACCAAGGAATAGCACCTCCTAGCCCCATGTCCAAAGTATAGTGAAGCCTCATCATTCCTGCCTCCAAAGAGCACTCAGGCTGCACTCTTTCCAAGATATATCTGTTTGTTCTCCTGGCCGTCCATGGGATGTTCAGTGCTCATCTCCAACACCATAGCTCAAAGGCATCAATTCTTCTTCTGTCATACTTATTCATTGTCCAGCTCTCAGATGCATAGAAAGTAATCAGAAAGACTATGGCCTGGACCAGACGCACCTTAGTCCTCAAACTGACATTATTGCTCTTCAATAGTTCGGAAAGGTTCCTAACAGCATATTTTCCTAAGGCAATGTGTCTCTTTTCCTGGATGCTCATAACAAGGATGTTAATTGCGGATCCAAGCAAGATGAAGCTGTTAATAGTTTCAGTCTCCTCTCCATCCATCACAATGCTGCCTATTGGTCTGGTGGTAACAATCTTTGTTTTCTTGATATTAAGACTAAGAAGCAACATAAATGGAGAAAATATTGAAGTTGTGAAGGATTTCATTTTACTTGGATCCTCAATGAACATCCACTGAAAAAGTTGTGAAGGAATCAAATAATGAATTATATCAAAGAAATCTACTGTAAAAGACCTCGTAAAGTAGAAAAAAAAACCCTTCAAAAATGAAGACTAAAAAAATTGAAAGACTAAGATATGCATATGTATGGACATACCTCGTACGTATTAGAAAGCTGAATAATGAGTAAAGGATATTGAAAAAGACTTGAAACTTTTGAACTATGGTGCTGACACAGAATATGAAATATATCATTGGATGCCAGATGAATGAACATAGTTATCTCAAAAGAAGTATAACCAGAATACTTCTTAGAATGGAAAATAGCAAGACTTCATGTCATACACTGTAGACGTGGTACCAGATGGGATCAGTCCTTGGACAAGGACATCAGGCTTGGTAAAACATAGTGTCGGGGTAGAAAGTGAAGTTACTGAATAAAAAGGCCTGGCACAGGAGCTTCGACAATGAGCTCAAACATACTAACAACTGTGACAATGGCACAGAACAAGGCAATGCTTTGTTCATAGGGTCACTATGAATCAAAACTGATATAATGTCACCTAAAAACAATGTTATTGTTGTTATGTGCTGTCGAGTCACTTGCGACTCATAGTGACCCTATGTACAACAGCCCTAAACTCTTCTCTGTCCTGTGCCAATAGCACTGTCTCTGAAACTCTCATCCCAGTTACCCCAGTCACTGAATCAATCCACCTCATAGGGCGCCTTCCTCTCCTGCGCTGTCCCTCCACTCTACCAAGCATGATGTCCTTCTCTAAGGACTGGTTTCTCCTTACAACATGTCCAAAGTATGTTAGATGGAGCCTCAGAATCCTTACCTCCAAGGAGCTGCCCAGTTTAACCCTTTGCAGGATGAATCTGTTTGTTTTCTTAGCAGTCCATGGTACCCTCAATACTTTTCTCCAGCAAAACAGCTCAAAGGCATCAATTCTTCTTCTCTCCTCCTCAGTCATTGTCCAACTCTCTGATGCATAACAAGTGATTGCGAAAACCATGGCCTGTATCAGACACACCTTAGTCTCCAGAGAGACACCATTGCTCTTCAGTACTTTGGAGAGGTCCCTAATAGCAGACTTTCTCATAGCAATACGTCTTTTAATTTCCTGGCTACTGGTGCCAAGAGTGTTGACTCTGGAGCCAAGCAAACTAAAGCTGTGAGCAATCCTAAAAACAATAGCAATAATATAAAAAAATTATCTATAATAGTGAAAATACTTTTACTCAATGGCCAAAACTCTAGATTAAAATGGCCACTTATTTTCAATAGTGCATGCAAGGGTCTGACAACTAAGGAAAAAAAATACAAACATCCAAACTGGAAAGAATTGGCTCAAATTTCTTTAGTCACAGACAACATAATCAGCTAGCTATCCTATCTATGGGATCTACAAAAAATTAGAAGTAACCAATGAATTTAACATAGTTTTAGCACCCAAGCAAGATCAATGTACAGAAACATATTTCTGTAAATAAGTAAAAATTTTTTAAAGATAACACTTAAAGTATCTTAAAATATACATTTTTAAAGTTAAATCTGAGAAAAGATGTACAAAATCTGTACCTGGAAAAATGATAAACCTTTATTGAGAGATTAAAAGATAACCTAAAGAAATAGAAAGACAGGCTGTCTGTGTATTGAACTGCTCAAGTTTAGTAAGATCTTAATTGCACTAAAATTGATTTCCATATTAAACAATACCATCTAAACTCTCAGCAGGCAAACCCTTAAGATAGCCAAAATAATACTGAAAAAGAAGAACAATATTGAAGGATACCAATTTGCTGACTTAAGTCTTATAAAGATACATTAAACAAGTGTGGCATAGGAGTCAGAATAGACGAAGAGATCACTGAAACGGAATAGAATCCAGAAATTGATCCACATATATACATTGTTGATTTCCCATAGATTGCTGTCACAATTGAATGGAGAAAGGATTTCTTATCAATAAAAGCTGACCAAGGAATATGCGTGTGCAAAAATGCATGACTTGGACCAATTTCTTGCACTGTATAAAATATTAATTAAAACAAGACCATAGATGTAAATGTAAAAACTAAAACTAGAAAATGTGTATGTATAAACAGAAGGAAAAAAAATCATTACAACCTTGAATTAGACAAAGATTTTTTAAGAAAAAAAATAGCAGGATTTTCCTTAAAAAAATATAAATTTGTTTCCATGAAATGTCACAATTTCCTCTTAAGAGTGTTTAAGCATTTGACAATATGGATCATAATGAATTATGGAAAACATTGTGAAGAATGGAAATCTAGATCTTTTTATTGTGTTCATGTGAAGCCTACACATATATAAAGAATGTGTTGTATGGGTGGAGCTAGTGAACACTGCATGGTTTAAAATTAGGCCTGGTGTACATTAGAATTGCTTCCTTTCTTCATACCTATTAAATATATATATACTGAACAAATCATTCAAGAAGTTGGCTTATATGACAAAAAATGTGGCATAAGGAATCGAGGAAGACTCATCAACAGCCTTTGTTATGGAGATGACACACTCTTCCTTCCTAAATGTGAATAGAACTTGAAACACTGGCTGTACAAGATGATATCTTAGCATAAAGAAACAAAAATCCTCACTATGGAAGAATAGATAACATTATGATGTTGTTATTATGTGCCATTGAGTCACCTGTGACTTATGGACACCCTTATATCCAACAGCTCTGAAGCCTGCCTTATCTTGAGTCAGTCTCACTGACCCTGACACACTTACACCCATTGCCCAAGTTACTGTATCAATCCATCTCATCCAGGGTCTTTCTCTCCTATGCTGTTGCTCCATCCTTCTGAGCATGGACTTCCTTCTTCAAAGGACTGTCCCTTCTTGCCATATTCCCAAACGATGTGAATACAGAGCTTCAAAATCCTAGTATCCAAGGAGAAACTTGGTTTCGCCCTCTCCATCACAGACCTATTTGTTTTCTTGATGGTTTAAGGCTCTTCTCCAGCACCACAATTTGAAGGCATTGATTCTTCTTCTGTCATCCTTAGTCATTGTCCAGAATGATTACCATATCTTTCCCCAGTAGAACAGCTGGTAAATTTGAAACACTTTTGGTTGTCCACAAAGTGTTTCTCTGAAACATCAGGGCCAGCAGAGATAGTAAGAGGATTGGTTTACAGGAGTTGAGAAGGGGTGGTTTGAACAGGTAAAACACAAGGCACTTGGAGGGCAACAAAGCTGTTCTGTACGAGGCTGTTATGGTTGACATGAGAGTCTGCATCTTTCAAACTCATAGGGTTGTTGTGAGTAAGGTCACTATGAGTCACAGGCGATTCAATGGCACATAACAATAACAACAACAACAACAACAACATTTTTTCATATGCTTATTTCTCCTCTGTATGTCACTTTAGTAATATAACACAAAAAGTGAATTCTGAAGCAAACTGTATGCTTCAGTTAACAATAATGTGTCAAAGGAAATGGGAAGGATCTTTTGTGAAAAACAGTGCATTCAAACTTTATAAATAAATCAGAATAAAACACACACACACAAAGACAATGTACAGAAATGATTGTATAAAACTAAAGGTATATGAATGAAAACATATATGAATAATTGTATAAAAGTGAATGATGGTATAAATAATAATAAATTTAAAAATTTATAAAAATAATGTATCAATATTAACTCATTAATTGTAACAAAAATACTAGAATAATGCAAGATATTAATAAAAGGAAAAAATGTCTGCAGCAAAGAAAGGGGACTTATACAAATCTCTATTGTCCTCACAATTTTTCTGAAAGCCTAAAATTGCTCAAAAATAAAAATCTATCAAATTGGTAGAAGACTGGAACAGATGATTTACTAAAGTGACATATAGAGGACAGATATACATATGAAAAGATGCTCTACATCATTAGTTGTTGTTGTATGCCATTGAGTCTCCTGCGACTCATAGCGACCCTATGTACAACAGCCCTAAACCCTGCGCTATCCTGTGCCAATCCTTTTGTCTCCGGCACACCCACTTCCATTTCCCCAGTCACTGAATTGATCCATCTCATTGAGGGTCTTCCTCTCCTGTGCCATCCCTCCACCCTCCCAAGCATGATGTCCCTCTCCAACGGCTGGTCCCTCCTTGCAACATGCCCAGAGTATATCAGAAGAAGCTTCAGAATCGTTGCCTCCAAGGAGCAGCCTTGTTTCAGTCTCTTCAGCATGAATCTGTTGGTTCTCTTAGCAGTTCATGGTATATTCAATAGTCTTCTCCAATATCACAGCTCAAAGGCTTCAATTCTCCTTCTATCATCCATTAGTTATTAGGAAAAAGAATATTAAAATAAACTGGTAACCAAAAAGTCAGTGATTTGAATCCGTCAGCTGCTCCTGAGGAGAAAGATGAGGCACTCTCCTCTTGTAAAGATTTACAGCTTTGGAAACTTGATAGAGGGATATCATGAATCGGAATCTTTTTTTTAGCAGCAGTGAATGTTAAACTATTATTGTTATTATGTGCCATTGAGTCAGCTATGACTCATAGCTACCCTATGAACAGTCGCTCTGAACTCTGTCCTATCTAGAGACAATCTCACTGTCTCAGACATACTTGCCCCCATTTCCCCAGTCATTGTGTCAATTCATCTCATCTGGAATCTTCCTCCCCTGCAGTGACCCTCCATGCTTCCAAGCATGATGACCTTCTCTGAGGACTGTGAACATATCTAATGTATGTGAGATGGATTTTCAAAATCCTTGCCTTTCAGGAGCAATCTGGCTTCACTCTCCTTAGGACAGATCTGTTCTATTGGTAGTCTTTTCCAGCACCACAACTCAAAGGAATAGATTCTTCTTCTACCATACTTAATCATTTGTCCAGCTCTTTGATTCATAGCAAGTAAATGCAAAAGATATAGCCAGGATCAGGTGCAACTTAGTCTCTAGACTGACATTGTTGCTCTTTAGCACTCTGGAGAGGTCTCTGAGAGCAGGCTTTCCCCAATGCAACTTGTCTTTTGAGTTCCTAGCTTCTAGTGTCAAGAGTTAATTATGGATTTGAGCAAGATGAAATTGTTAACAGTCTTAATTTCTCTTCTGTCTATCATGATGCTGCCAACTAGCCAGGTGGTGAGAATCTTTGTTTCCTTGATCCTGAACTGCAATCCATATTGAATACTATTCAAAAGTCTTTGATCTTCTGCAACAAATTATTATAAGGTTTAAAATGAAAATAAATGACCAGATCATGTGCTAGTAAGAATGTGGCAAAAATGGTATTCTTACATCTTAACCATTGGAACATAACAATCACTTTGGAAAACAAACTTGCCTTTTCTTTAAAAATCATACCTAACTATAGTATTCCCAATCCTATTCCTGTTTTAAGAAAAATGATAGCATATTTCTGTATGAATATTTGCACATGTTTTCATAGTAACTTTATTTATAGTAGCCAAGAATATGGGTAAACACATTGTAGAACAATTATCACTGATAAAAAAGAATAAACTATTATTGATATATACAGCACCATGAGTGTACCACAAAGGTATTTGAGCAAAAATCAAACAAAAATGAATGCATACTTTATGAGTTCATTAACATAAAGTTCCAGAAAAATTTAAACTGACCTATAGTGACGAAAAGCAGATTATCTGTAGAAGGGAAACAGCTGAGAGAAGTGATTACGATGAAAGCTATGGGAATGGACATGTATTAATTATTTTTATTTTGATTATAATTATTTCTATTTTGATTATAATTTCATGGGCATATGTCTATACCAACCTTATAAAATATAAACTTTAGAGCTGTATAGTTAATTGTATGTCAATTGTATTGCAATAAAATGTAAAAAATATCTTACAGTGTGGGTAAGAACTCAGCCTACAAATAGAGGTCAGTTTGAATATTTCTATTCTGTGACCTGCATCCAATGTGTCCTCCCTCAGGTTATTGAACCACTTTATTTTTAGCCTCCGTGTTTTCAAAATCAGCTCAGTATTGTGGAAAAGGAAATGATGTAAAGTAAAAATCCCCAATACCAAAAATCAATTAAGCAAACAATAACCCTAGTACTATATATAGAAATAATACTATTATTAAAATGACATGAATCACTACCATTGATATTTTGCAATTAGTGTCATCATTGCTGTCAAACTGATTCCAACCTATAACCACTTCCCCTGAATTTCTAAGGCTATAACTGCAATGATAAGAGACTGATGAGCTTTCTCCTGAAGAGCCACTGATACACTTAACTCTCAGAGATGCTCAGCCTTTGGATTAGAAGTGGAACTTGCCTAGGACTACGCTACCAGAGCTCCCCGCAAGTGATAAATAAACCAAATACAGTTGTACAAACTATGTCAAAAGTCCATATGATGATGGGCATATTGTTATTGCCTTTGAGTAAATTATGACACAGAGCGACTCTATGAACAACAGATCTGAACCCCGTCCAATTTTGTGTCATCTTCATCATCTCTGTCATATTTGAGCCATTGCAGCATTCATTATGTAAATCCATCTTGTTGAAAGTCTTCCTTTTTTCTCTGATCTTCCACCTTTCCAATGTTCTTTGTTGTGTCTTTTCCAAGGAGTAGCATCTCCTGACAACATGCTCAGAGTACTGCTATCCTTGCAACTAAAGCATGTTGTGGTTCACTTTCTCCAAGACCTATTTACTTGTCTTTTGCTAGTCCATTGGGCATTCACTAGTCTTCTCCGATACTGCCACTCAAAGACATCGATTCTTTTTCTGTCATTCGTAGTCATTATCCAGTTCTCAGATGCATAGCAGCAAGTAATTGAAAAGACCATGACTCGAATCAGGCACACCTTAGTCTTCAAACTTGCATCATTACTCCTTAGTGATAGACCTGAGTATAGACTTTTCCAATGCAATATGTCTTTTGATTTCTTGACAGCTGATACCAATGGTGTTGATCGTGGGTCTAAGTAAGATGAATGCTGGTGGTGGTGTTATGCAGCATCAAGTCACCTGCGACTCAGCGACTCTATGTACATTAGCTCTGAACCCTGCCCTACTCTGAACCAATCTCATTGTCTCCAACAGACCTAATCTCATTTCTCCAGTCACTGAGCCAATCCATCTCACCTTGGGTCTTCCTCTCCTGTGCTGTCCCTCTACCTTTCCAAGCATGATGTCCTTCTCCCAGGATTATTTCCCCCTGGCCATGTGTCCAAAAATATGTGTTATGGAGCTTCAAAATCCTTGCTTCCAGAAGGCAGCTTTGTTTCACCCTCTTCAGGACTGTTAGTTCTCCTTGTAGTTCATGGTGTATTCAACAATCTTCTCTAGTATCACAACTCAAAGGCATCTATTCTGTTTTCTTGATGTTGAGCTTCAATCTATATTGACCCTCTGCAGCAAATGTCTCATGTATTCTTATTTTCTTTTTTCTCTCTCATGTCTTTTTCAGTTTCACCAAGCAGGGTTGTGTCATCTGCATAATGCAGGTTGTTGATGAATCTTGCTCCAATCCTGATGCCACATTCCTCCTCATAAAGTCCAGTCTCCTGAATGATCTTTTCTGCGTATAGATAGAATAGGCATGAAGATAGGGTGCATCCTTGACACACACCTTTACTGATCCTGAACCATCAGTGTTTCCCTGCTCTGTTTTGACTACTGCTTCCTGGTCCAAATGCAGGTTTTGCATGAGCACAATTAAGTGCTCTGGAATCTCCATTTTTCTCAAGGTTATCCACAATTTGCTGTGATACATACAGTCAAATACTTTTGCATAGTCAATGGAACACAGACATTCCTCTGGTAATCTCTGCTTTTAGAAAAGATTCCTCTAATGTTGGCTATGATGTCCCTAGATCCACGACCTCTTCTGAACCCAGTGTGCACATCTGGAAGTTCTTTGATGCTGTACTCTTCCAGTACTAATTATTAATTTTATTATTTTCTCCATCTATCATGATGTTGCTATCGACCAAGTGTGAGGCTTTTTGTTTCCTTGATGTTGAGATGCAATCTTTATTGAAGACTGCAGTGTTTAACCTTCTGCAACAAGTGATTCAAGTTTTCCTTACTTTCAGCAAACATGGTTTTGTCATCTTCATTATACAGGTTTTTGATGAGTCTTCTTTTTATTCTTTGTCATAAAGTCCAGCTTCTTGTATGATTTCCTCAGCATACAGACTGAATAGCAAGTTTATGCTCCTAAACTTTGAAAATTACTAGATTTTGGTCATGTGTAATAGGATTATTTTTATGTTGCTTTTAAGATGACCCACATCGAGTACAATAAGCATCTCATAACTCATTGCCATCAAGTCTAACTGACTCATAGTTTATCCTCAGCAGATTTTCAAAGACTGTAGATCAAATATAAAGATATTGTCCATCTTTTCCTGTGGAGCTGTTGGTAGATTCTGAACTGTCTTTAGTTTAGCAACACAACTCCCTGTGGACTTTGCTGTCTGGCCATTCTCTTTTTCAATCAATTCTGACACTGCTATTAAAATATTGAAACTCCCACAAAACACAACACAACACACCATAAAACCAAAGTAGAAAAGTCTGTCTACTCCTTTGGCTGTTGTTGTTGTTGTTGTTATATGCCATCGAGTCATTTGCGACTCATAGCGACCCTATGTCCAACAGCCCTAAACCCTGCTATATCCTGTGCCAATCGCATTGCCTCTGACACACCTATCCCGATTACCCCAGTCACTGAATCAATCCACCTCATAGAGGGTCTTCCCTCCTGTTCTGTCCCTCTATTCTCCCAAGAATGATGTCCCTCTCCAAGGACCTGTCTCTCCTTACTACATGTCCAAAGTATGTCAGATGAAGTCCCAGAATCCTTGCCTCCAAGGAGTAGCCTGGTTTAATCCTCTCCAGGATGAATCTGTTTGTTTTCTTGGCAGTCCA
>NW_006399792.1:7360883-7373208 GCF_000299155.1 Elephantulus edwardii | reverse complement strand
CCAACAAATCTGGAGAACAACCACTTGGCCAACTGACTGGAAGAGATCTATATTTGTTCCCATTCCAAAGAAGGGTGACCCAACAGAGTGTGGAAACTACAGAACGATATCATTGATTTCATATGCAAGCAAGATTCTACTGAAGATTACCCAAAAACAACTGGAACAGCACATCAGCAGAGAACTGCCAGAAGTCCAGGCTAGGTTTAGAAGGTCCAAGTATAGGTTTTGCATGAACGTAGTCAAGTGTTCTGGGATTCCCATTCTTCTCAAGGTTAACCATAATTTGCTGTGATCTACACAAATGCCTTTGCATTGTCAATGAAACACAGATAGACATTTCTCTGGTACTGTATGCTTTCTGCCAAGATCTATCTGACATTAACTATAATGTTTCTAGTGCCATGACCTCTTCTAAATCCATCTTATATTTCTGGTAGTTCTCTGTCAAGGTACTGTTCCAGTCATTTCTGAACAATCTTCAGCAGGATTTTACTAACATGTGATATTAGTTATATTGTTCCATAATTTCCACACTCGGTCAGGTCACTTTTTTTTGAAATGTGAATAAATATGGATCTCTTCCAGTCAATTGGCCAGGTCATTGTCCTCCAGTTTTCTTGGCATAATCTGGTGAGCACGTCCATGGCAGCATCTGTTTGTTGAAATATGTTGATTGGTATTCCATCAATTCTTGCTGCTTTATTTTTTGCCATGTCCTTCAGAGCAGTTTAAACTTTCTCCTTTGTCACCATTGCCTCTTGATCATATGTTGTTTCCTGAAAGTCTTCTGTGTCATCCAATTCTTTTTGGTATAGTGATTCTGTATACTCCCTTCATCTTCTTTTAATGCTTCCTGAATCATTCAATATTCTGCCCATAGCATCCTGAAGCATTGTAACTCATGGCTTGAATTTGTTCTTTAGTTTCTTTAGCTTAAGAAATTCAGAGTGAGTGTGTCCTTTTTGATTTTCTAACTCCAGCTCCTTGCACATTTAATTATTATACTTTGCCTTGTTTTCTCGAGCTACCTTTGAAATCTTCTGTTCAGCTCCTTAACTTTTTGGATTCTTCACATTGCTTTGGCCTCCTGGTGTTCTAGTACAATATTCAGAGTCTCTTCTGACATCCATTTTGATCTTTTCTTTTTTCTCCTTCTTGGTAATGACCTTTTGCATTCTTCATGGATGATATTTTTGATATCTTCCCATAGCTCATCCGGTCTTTGTTCATTAGTGTTCAAGGCCTCAAATCTGTTCCTGAGTTGGGTTTTTTAAAGTCAGGGGGAATAGACTCAATATCAAATTTTGATTACTTTCAATTCTATTTAACCTTCTTTATCTAACCTTCTTTAGCTTTAATTTGAATTTATATATAAGGCACTGATGGTCTCTTCCACAATCAGCACCTGGCCTTGTTTTCACTGCTGATATTGAACATATACACATACAAATAGGAAAGTATATAAAACCAAAGCTACATACTTTTAAAAATCCATGTCCTAGTTGAAATAATGAATCCAAGCTGGAATAAGTAATTTTTAAATGTAGGGATATATTAGATTAAAATATGTCAACATTATTTCAACATTTATTGTTTTCCTGGCTTTTATAATTAACAATGTCTTTTGGCAACCTCAATAAAACTTCGCATTAGTTAAATGTAGAATGATGAATAGAGACAGGAAGATTAACAATGCATAAATCAATTGAGACTTTCTGATGAGATCATAAACTATAGTAAAAGAATATTTTGCAACAGTAAATTTGCAAGTGTCTGAGAGAGAATTGAAATCTGCAAATATTTATAATAATAATTTTTAGGTTAGACATAAAAAGAATATTTGAAGTGAGAGTCTAAAATAGAATTAATGAAATAAAAGCAATCATTCCACATTATTCCTTTTCACCTAAGAACATAATTACCAATATCTTTTAATGTGTATTTACTAAGCATTGAACATTATATCAATCTTTCATAAAAGGTACCCAACTAAGTCACTCTACCAACTTCTTTGAAGTGTTACAAATGACAAGATTGATCACTTATAGTCTAAGGTTTTATTCTTAGGGAAGTGGGTAAAGTATAGGTTGTTGTTGTTGTATATAATCAAGTTGGAGCTAACTTACAGCTGACATTCCAGTGGGTTTTCAGAGGTGATAAATCATGTGGGCACAATCGTGAATGATCTAGGAAGCATCAGAAGAAGATGGAGGAATCTTTCCTCTTTCCTTGACCCACCTCCTCTCCATCCACCCATCAAATTGTGCAAGCCTTTAATTAAGCCCCCAGCAGCCAAGCCTCAGCCCTCTCCTTTGATCCTTGTACTCATTCTACAACAATGGTCTTATACAGTATTTGTCTTTAAGAGACTGAGTTAGTTCCTCCAAAGTTAGGAATGGAGAAAGATCCAGTGTGAAAAACAATGTATACAAACTTTATAAGGAAACCAGTATATGTTGTTGTTGTCATGTGCCTTCGAGTTGCCTGCGACTCATAGTGACCCTATGCACAACAGCCCTAAACCATGCTATATTCTGTGCCAATCTTATTGTCTCTGACACAGCTATCCCATTACACCAGTCACTGAGTCAATCCATCTCATTAAGGGTCTTCCTCTCTTCCGCTGTCCCTCCACCCTCCCAATCATGATGTCCCTCTCCAAAGACTGGTCCCTCCTTGCAACATGTCCAAAGGAGAAATCTGGTTTCATCCTCTCTTGTATGTACCTGTTTGTTCTCCTAACAGTCCATGGTATATTCAACAGTTTTCTCTAGCACCACAGCTAAAAGATATCAATTCTCCTTCTGTCATCACTAGTCCTTGTCCAGCTCTCTGACGCATAACAAGTGATTGCAAAGACCACGGCACACCATAGTCTCCAGACTGACATTGTTGCTATTCAGTGCTTTGGAGAGGTCTCTGACAGCAGACTTTTCCAATGCGATCCATCTTTTTATTTCCTGACTGCTGGTACCAAGAATTCTGATTGTGGAACCAAGCAAAATACAGCTGTTAATAATCTCAATCTCTTCACCATCCATAGTGATGCTGCCAATTGGCTCAGTGATGAGAATCTTTGTTTTCTTAATGTTGAGCTTCAATTAATATTGAAGGATGCAGTCCTTTTCCATCTGTAGCAAGTGCTTCTGAACCTCCTCTGTGTGTGTGTGTGTGTGTGTGTGTGTGTGTGTGTGTGTATTACAAAGTTCAGGGAAAAGTTATCAAGTGAAATTATTACCCAGTGTACTTTATTTTCTTTCTAAATTTTTCTCTGTTGTTGTTATGTGCCATCGAGTCACTTGCAACTAATAGTGATCCTATGTATAACAGCCCTAAACCCTGCTCTGTCCGGTGCCAATCACACTGTCTCCAATGCACCCACCCCGATTACCCCAGTCACTGAATCAGTCCACCTCATAGAGGGTCTTCTCCTCCTGCGCTGTCCCTCCACTCTCCCAAGCATGATGCTCCTCTCCAAGGACTGCTCCCTCCTTGCAACATGTCCACAGTATGCATACGAAGCCTCAGAATTCTTACCTCCAAGGAGCAGCCCAGTTTAACCCTTTCCAGGATGAACCAGTTTGTTTTCTTAGCAGTCCAAAGTACCCTCAATACACTTCTCCAGCACCACAGCTCAAAGGCATCAATTCTCCTTCTATCCTCCCTAGACATTGTCCAACTCTCTGACCCATAACAAATGATTACAAAGACCATGGCCTGTTTCATGCACACCTTAGTCTCCAGAGTGACACCATTGTTTTTCAGTACTTTGGAGAGGCCCCTAGTAGCAGACTTTCCCATCGCCATACGTCTTTTAATTTCCTGCCTCCTGGTGCCAAGAATTTTGATCATGGAGTTAAGCAAACTAAAGCTGTGAAAAATCTCAATCTCTTCACCATCTATCTTGATGCTGTCAATTGGCCCAGTGGTGAGAATCTTTGTCTTCTTTACATTGAGCCTCAATCCATATTGAAGACTGTAGTCCTTGACCCTCTGCAGCAAGCACTTTAGGTCCTCCTCATTTTCAGCAAGCAGGGTTGTGGCATTTGCATAACACAAATTGTTGGTAGATCTTCCACCAATCCTGATGCCACACTTCTCCTCACACAGCTTAGCCTCCTGGATAATCTGTTCTGCATATAGGTTGAAAAGATATGGAGAAGGACACATCCCTGGCGTATACCCTTCCCAATTTTGAACCATGCAGTGTTTTCTTGCTTTGTTCTGATGACTGTCTCTTGGTCCAAGTATAGGTTAATTAATAGAAATAAATAAACAAACAAACAAACACATACACACATTTTTAATATATATTCTATTCTATGCAATTATTATGATATTATTATGGTATGTAAATATATATATCTTAGAGGGAATACACAGAGAAACTATACCAGAAAGAATTGGCTGACACAAAACCATTTTAGGAAGTAACATATGATCAAGGACCAATGATAATAAAGGAATAAATTTAAGATACACTGTAGACATTAGCAAAAAAGGCCCCAGGAATTACTGTGATATCAGTTAACATGTTTCTGATTAGTTAACAACATGTGAAGCCCTGGATGTGCTCACTGGACTGTGCCAAAAAATTTGACACATAGCTACTTGACCAACTTACTGGAAAAGATTCGTATTTATACATATCCCCTCAAAGAGTGATCCCGTAGAATGTGGAAATTACAGAACAATATCACTACTATAATAAGAGAGTAAAATCTTGCTGAATATGAAATTACTAGACCAATACACTCACAGAGAACTGCTGAAAATTCAAGCTGGATTTAGATACCACAAGAGGGATATCGCTATCAGCATGGACCATGCCAGATGCATCTTGGCTGAAAGCAAAGAATATCTAACGGATGCATAGTTGTGTTTTATTGACTACACCAATGTATTTGATATGTGGACCATAAGAAATTGTGACTAACATTAAGAAGACTAGGAATCCCAGGATACTTAATTCATTTGAAACCTAAACCTAGACCAAAATCTGTTGTCCGAACAGAACAAGGAAATACTTGTGCGATTTAAAGTCAGGAAAGGTAAACATCAGGGCTGTGTCCTTTCTTCATACCTATCAAGTCTGTATGCAAAGCAGATCATTTGAGAAGCTAGACTTCATGAAGAGAAATGTGGTATCAAGATCAGAGGAAGACTTATCAGCAACAGCACCCTGCATTATGTAGATTACACAACCTTGCTTGTTGAAAGCAGGGAAGACTTGAAATGTTTGCTGCAGAAGATAAAGGACTACAACCTTCAATATGGATTACATCTCAACATTTAAAAAAGCAAAAATCTTCATCACTGGCATTGGATCCACAGTAACACTCTTATTATTGGTGTTTTTGTTATATTCCCTTGAGTTGGTTGGCTAGGACTTAAAGCAAACCTATGAACAAAATAGTCCTGAACTTTGCCCTATCCTGAGCCAATCTCATCATCTCTGACACACCTGTCCTCACTGCTAAAGTCACTGTGCCAATCCATCTCATCTAGGGTCTTAGATTTCCTGTGCTGACCCTCCACACTTCCAAGCATGAAGTCCTTTTCCAAGGACAAGTCCCTCTTGACAACATATCTAAAGTATGTAAGAAAGAGTTTCAAAATCTTTGCCTTCAAGGAGCAAATGGGTTTTCTCCAGGACAGATATGTTTGTTCTCTTGGCAGTCCATGATATGTTTAATATTCTTCTCTAGCATCATAACTCAAAGGCATCTATTCTTCTGACATCCCTAGTGATTGTCCAACTTTCAGATTAATAGGAAACAATGGAGAAGACCATGGCATGGAACAGGTATATCTTAATGTCTAGACAGACACCATTGTTCTTTAGCACTCTGGAGAGGTCCCTGACAGCAGGCTTTCCTAAAGCAATTTGTCTTTTGATTTCATGACTTTTAGAACCAAGAGAGCTGATTGTGGGCCTGAGCAAGATGAAATTGCTAAGAACCTCAATCTTTTCTCCATCTCTTATGGTGCTGCCAATTGGTCCAGTGGTGAGAAACTTTATGCTGAGACAGAATCCATATTGAAGATCACAGTCTTTGATCTTCTGCAGTAAACACTTTCAAAAGACATGTTGTATTGGGGAAATCTGCTCTCTGAGGTGCTGAGGAGCAGTGATAACAGTTTAAAGATTAAAATATTTCTGATTCAGGCCATGGTGCTTTCAATTACTTCCTATGTATCTGATAGTGGGATTATGAGTAAGGATGAAAGAAGAAAAAACTGTCATTGAGTTGTTGTGCTGGAGAAGAGTACTAACTATTCACAGACTGCCAAAAGACCAAACAAATATGTCTTGGATAAAGTCCAATCAGGGTACTCCTTTAATGCAAGGATGATGAAATATCATCTCACATACCTTGGGTGTGTTTTCAGGCGGACCAGTCCTTGGTAAAGGTGTGCTTGAATAGATGGAGAGTTAGTGAGAGAGAGAAAGACCCTTAGCAAATGGATGGACAGAGTGACTGTAGCAATGGGTTTGAGTATATCAGAGGTGGTAATGATGGGGCAGGATAAGATAGGGTTCAGACCTATTGTTCATAAGGCTCTTTGAGTCCTGTAGGATTCAAGTTGACTAACATCAACAACAATAACAGCAGATGTTTGATCTAGGGAATAGGAATGATAGGCCAAAAAGATATTATATAGGATACTTGCTTGCTGAATAGTTTCCAAATAAGAGCATGAGCAGTCATTACCATTCCTCCATGTCTATGTTCTTCCCATCTCTTGTACATTTCTTCTTATTTTAACTTTTCTTAAGAATAAAGGTCCAGGAGGAAGCTCTTTAAGGAGCACTGGGGATGCTGAGACATGTTTCATCTTGTGCTAGAGAAAATAATTACTTGTTTTTAAATCAGAATTATCTTTCCACCTTAAATGGTGAAAATATAATATTACATATTATTACATATTGCATATAATGGTGAAATATAATATATATTCTTTAAATTTTTTTATTTTGTATTGGTTTACATACAAAATTCTTATACATTGCATTTCACACTTTCATTCATTCACATTGTGCTTCATACAATAATTCCCATACATTGTGTTTTATAAAATTAATCACCCTTGAACTATGCCCACCATGATCTCATCTTTTAAGGTCCCCACAAGATCATTTGCATTTCCTTTGCCCCTACCAAAATGTGCAGTTCTGTGATTCCTCTCTGCCCACTCTCACCCCTCTGCTTTATCCTTCCCTCCATGAACTCCCATACATGTTTTAATAGTTAACCTTCTATTTTTACAATAACAGTCTTACACAGTATTTGTCCTTATGAGACTGTGTTAGTTCACTCAGCGTAATTCTCTCAAGACTACTGCCAAGTAGTATTTTTTTAAATTGTTGCTTGAGTGCTGTATGGTATTCCATCGGGTGAATGTACTACAATTTCTCAATCCATTCTATTGTAGTTGGACATTTGTGCTGTTTCCATGTTTTTGTGATGGTGAATAATGCTGCTATGAACATAGGTGTACAATTTTCAAGTTATGTCTCAGCTCTCATGTCCTTAGGATATATTCTTAGTAAAATAGCTGGGTTATGTGATTTCTATACTCAACTTTTTGAGTAAATGCCAAATTGCCTTCCAGAGTGGTTGTGCCATTTAAAATCCCTCCAACAGTATTGGAATTCTCTACAATATTCAATTTCTCTACATTCTCTCCAACATTTATTGCTAGTTGTTCTGTTAAACTTTGCTACTGATACTGGGGTGAGATGGTGTATCATTGTGGTTTTTATTTGCATCCCTCTTATTGCCAGTGATTTTGAGCTCTTCTTTATGTGTCTGTTGGCCATCCAAATGTCTTCCTCTGTGAAAAGTCTTCCATATCTCTTGTCCATTTTGTAATTGGGTTATGGATTAGAGACCTTGAGGCAAATCCCTAAACCCTAATGACTATAAGTGACAAAATGGGACTAAGTACAAAAGGCCTAAACTATGGTACAAAATGAATGGTAAATACAGCCATGAATGCACAACCGGGAGAGGATAAAATTGATCAATGGGGTCTTCTAAAGATTAAATCCCTTTGTTCATATATAAAGCTTTTTCCAGTAGGGTGAAATGAAAAGCCACCTACTGGAAAAAAAAAACAACATTTGGCAATGCCATCTCAGACAAGGGTCTTTTTAAATTTTATTTTATACTGGTTTACATATAAAGTTCATAAAACTCCTGTATGTTGTTTTTCACACCAGATCTTTTACCCTTTTTTTACCCATTCTCAGACAAGGGTCTGATAACAAAAGTTTACAGAATACTATAAAGCCTCCACAATAATAGATATTCTTGACCAAGATGTTGCAAAACCTGAAACATGAAATATGTAATGTAAATATTTACAAGATTAGAGTCAGATGACTGATACCCTATACAGCTTTCCTGCAAGTGAAATATCTCACTCTGATTCTCTCATAGCCAAAGACAGTTTGTTTCATTTTTATTTTGTATTGCCAGTGGTTTAAGTGTGTCTTTGTAAGGCCTCTAAAGCTATCTGGCAGTTAGACAGAGTATAAATAACCTTTATTGTTATTATCATTATATGTAGCATTTACTCTGTTTTGTTGCCATTAATAAACCATTCTAGCAATGTTGTTACAATGTATAATGTTAAGCATAAGGCTCCCTGGGGAAACATATAAAAGTATGCTTAATATTCTGCTTGTTTTTCAGTCCTTCTTTTCATGGGCAGAGATGTTAGCGCTATTCAAAGTTCACATGAAGAAAAAAACAAACCACAAAGGAGAAAGCTCTATAGGATAAAAGTCAGAACTAAATATGTTACTGCAATTTATAAATTTACTTTTACTTTGGCATTTTACTAGATTAAAGGATCATAAATTAAGTAAATTAATCTGGCCTTGGTGCTTTTATTCCTTTTTAGATTATCTTTTTTTAAATTGACCATCCAAAATAATTTTCAGATATCTACAGATCAGAAGTAATTTATCAACATTTTGGCCAAAGTGCTATTGAGAATGTTAAAAGCCAAGTGATTTTTTCAACTAAAGTATACAATTAATTATGAATCTAACTTCCAAGAATAGATCATTCTGAAAGCAGCGCTTTGTGAAGAGGAGTGTGGCATCAAGATTGGAGGAAGACTCATTAACAACCTACAATATGCAGATGAGACAACCTTGCTTGCTGAAACTGAAGAAGACCTGAAACACTTGCTGCAAAAGGTCTACTGTAGTCTTCAATATGGATTGAAGCCTAACAGAAAGAAGATAAAAATTCTTACCACTGGCCCAATTGGCAGAACCATATTAGATGGAGAAGAGATTGAAGTTGTTAGTAATTACAGCTTGCTCGAATCCACAATCAACACTCTTAACACCAGCAGTCAGGAGATCAAAAGACAAATTGCATTGTGAAAAATCTGTTGTCATGGACCTTTCCAGAGTGCTGAAGAGCAACAATGTCAGTCTAGATACAAAGGTGCACTTAATACAGGCCATGGTCTTCTCAATTACTTGTTATGCTTCAGAAAGTTGGACAATGACTAAGGACAATAGAAGAAGAATAGATATCTTCAAGTTGTGGTGCTGGAGAAGAGTCTTGAAAATATCATGGACTGCCAAAAACAAAAAAATAGGTCTGTCTTGGAGAGGATGAAACCAAGTTTCTCCTTGGAGGTTAGGATTTTCAAGCTCCGCCTCACTTACTTTGGGCACATGGTCCTTTGAGAGGGACATCATGCTTGCAAGAGTAGACGGACAGTGCAGGAGAGGGAGACCCAAATGTGACAGATTGATACAGTAACTGGGGCAATGGGGGTTGGTGTGTCGGAATTAGTGAGACTGGCTTAGAGCAGGGAAGGGTTCAGAGCTACTGTATAAATGGTTGCTCTACATCGCAAGCGACTCAATAGCACATTAAAACATAATATATTATGAAAAGTTGGGAAGCAGAAGTGGCATATACTTCCTAAATAACATACCTCTGGAAACACTATGAACTTCGATAAATGTCAATAGTTGTAGAGGGTCGTCAGGCCTTTTGTTCATAGGGTCGCTATGAGTCATGCTTGGCTAGAAGGCAATCATCATCATCAACAACAACAATTCCCAAGAAGAATCCACTTGTATCAAATATTTTCTCTTTCACAATACCTAGCAGCTGATGACTTGGGTTGAATATGAATTGAGTCTTCCTATAAGCATCCACTAAGAGGTGGTAAGAATCTGTACTGTAATCCCTAAGGCACAGTGTTCAAATCTACCAGTCACTCTGAAGGAGATGACTGGAAGAAATGACTCAATGGCACACAACAATCAACAACAACAAGGGTATAGTACAATCTGGATTGTTTGTAATTTTGAGAATTAAAGTAATATACGGAAATATACATCACATGCTGTTTTGAAATATGGTCCTAGATTTTGAGAGAAATATTGCAATACCAGAATTTCTTTGTTGCTATTTGAGATTGAGTAGGAACTGGCTCATCACTGATCCTCCAGTGGGTTTCCAGAGGCAGTAAATAATGTGGGAGGAAATTGCTCATCCTTCCAAGGACTAGTTGGTAGATGCTTTTGGGATTGCAGCACAGCTTCTTATCAGTAGGCCCACAAAGCTTTCTGTTTAGATTTGACAACTAGTCACCTGAACTCAGAACATGTTGATTACTAGGTTTTGCAGTTTAAAAAAATCTATAAATTTTGTTGTCGCAATTAGTTGTAGCTCTTCACCTCACACAGAAATCTCACTGAGAGCTTGGCGTGTTATATCAGGTATATTTTTGTGTAACAAGATACTCATGAGAGCTCACATCTCCTGATCTTAATTGGGCTCACCTATGTTATTATTCCCTAATTGATATGGCTGTTGGGTGTGGTGACAGGAATGACTTAATCATGTCTACTGCATGGTAGTCTGGGTGATTCAAAGTTCTAAGAACAGACAAATGTTTGTCATATGTCATATAATAAAAATTAGTTGAGTAATTTTTGCTGATGCCCAAGTAACTAAAGTAAATCATCTGACTAAGCATAAGGTCAGAGTACAAGATGCACAGTTGCATGGCAAAGATTCAAGAATACTTTTGTTGTTTTTACGTACTGTCAAGTTGCCACTCATAGTGACACTATGTACAACAGCCTAAAACCTGCTCTATCCTGTGCCAATATTATTGTCTCTCTTTTTTAATTTAATGATTTTTTAAATTAATTTTAATGAACGTTTACAGAGACTTAGGGTTTCCAGGCATTCATTGTTGCACTTTTCCCCCTACCCACTAGCTCTCCCCAATTCATTCTTCTCCTTGAAAAGAAAAACTTTTTCATTATTATGCAATCCCTCTCCCCAAGTCAACTCCACTATGCAGATAACAACGGCACATAACTTCACTCTGAACTTCTGTAATGACAAGAATACCCATTCATATCTCCCTTTTAAACAGTTTTCTCCCTCATCTGTTTCAATGCAATATACATCATTCCTCCCCTCCTTTTCTGTCTTCCCTCAACCCTGATGTCAGTCCTGTTTTACAACAGTGGCCTTTTGCAATATTTGTCCTTTTGTGACTGAGATATTTCGCTCCTCCTCTGTCATCCATTTTGCATAATATTTCATGAGCTCCTTTATTTCAATACTGCATAGTATTCCATTGTGTGAATATACAAGAGCTTCTTTATCCATTTGTTTGTTGATGGGCATTTGGGTTGTTTCTAGCTCTTTGCTATTATAAACAAAACCGCAATAAACATGGGTGTACAAATCTATTGTCTCTTATACATCAACCCCTATTCCCCCAGTCACTGACTCAATCCATCTCATCAAGGGTCTTCCTCTCTTGTGCTGTTCCTCCACCCTCCCAAGAATGATGTCCCTCTCCAAGGACTGATCCCGCCTTGTAATATGTCCAAAATATGTCAGACAAAACTTCAGAATCCTTGCCTCCAAGGAACAGCCTGGCTTCACTCTCTCTCCAGGATGAACTTGTTTGTTTTCTTAGCAGTCGATGGTGTATTTAATACTCTTCTCCAGCACCACAACTCAAAGGCATCAATTCTCCTTCTATCATTCCTAGTCATAGTCCAGCTTTCTGATGTATAGCAAGTCATTGCAAAGATTATAGTCTGTAGCAAATGCACGTTAGCCTCCAGGTTGACATTGTTGCTCTTCAGTACTTTGGAGAGGTCTTTCACAGCAGAGTATAGGAGAGGAGTAAATTTAGTATTTTTTTTTTTGAGAGGGACATCATGCTTGGGAGGGTGGAGGGACAGCGCAGGAGGGGAAGACCCTCTATGAGATGGATTGATGCGGTGACTGGGGTAATCGGGATGGGT
>NW_006399792.1:7360059-7360783 GCF_000299155.1 Elephantulus edwardii | reverse complement strand
ACCATGGCCTGTATCAGGTGCTCCTTAGTCTCCAGAGAGACACCATTGCTCTTGAGTACTTTAGAGAGGTCCCTAACAGCAGACTTTCCCATCATGATACGCTTTTTGATTTCCTGAGTGCTGGTGCCAAGAGTGTTGACTGTGGAGCCGAGCAAACTGAAGCTGTGAACAATCTCAAGTTCTTCGCCATCCATCCTGATGCTACCAATTGGTCCAGTGGTGAGAATCTTGGTCTTCTTGACATTGAGCCTCAGTCCATACTGAAGGCTACAGTCCTTGACCCTCTGCAGCAAGTGCGTGAAGTCCTCCTCAGTTTCAGCAAGTGGGGTTGTGTCATCTGCATAATGCAGATTGTTAATAGAGCTTCCACCAATCCTGACGCCACACTTCTCCTCATAGAGCACAGCTTCTCGGATAATCTGCTCTGCATACAGGTTGAAAAGGTATGGATATAGGACACATCCCTGGTGTACACCCTTCCCAATTTTGAACCATACGGTGTTACCCTGCTCTGTTCTGACTACTGCCTCTTGCTCCAAGTATAGGTTTCACAGTAGAACGATTAAATGTTCTGGGATTCCGATTCTTCTCAGAGTCAGCCACAGTTTGTTATGGTCCACGCAGTCAATTGCCTTTGCATAATCAATGAAACACAGATAGACATTCTTCTGGTATTCCCTGCTTTCAGCTAAGATCCATCCAAGATCAGCTACAATATCCCTAG
>NW_006399792.1:7348323-7354999 GCF_000299155.1 Elephantulus edwardii | reverse complement strand
ATAGGGCAGGGTTTAGGGCTGTTGTGCATAGGGTCGCTATGAGTCGCAAACGACTCAACGGCACATAACAACAACAACAACATATAGTAACATATAGTCTTGCATAGTAATTGTATTTGTAAGTACAGAAGTAGTTGTAAGTATTAGTTCCCAATAGCTGTACCTCTTCAAGAAATCATACCATCTTTCCTAAAAAAGCAGCTTGGTATTTTGAAATATCCTTTTGATGTTGCTACTAATTCATTAGTGTGACATGGGACAATTCTCTAAACCACTCTGAGTACCTATTCTTCAAGTCTTACCTGAAAGTATTAGTTTTAGAACTATGTTGTTGTTTTGTGATTTCTGATGAATGATTTTGCCTGCAAGACACAGATAGACAGATTTGGAAGAGAATTTTAAAAATCACAGAACTCATTGAGCTCAAAATTTATTTTTTTAAAATTAGATTTTTAATTGGTTTTTATATAATCACTCATATACATTCTGTTTCATTCATGTATATTTTTTATATAATCATTCATATAATTTGAATATATTTTAAAAATAATATGAAAAGTTAAATCCAAGGAGATTAATCAAGGCTCTGGAGCAAGTTAATGGTGGAGATGGGCCTAGAGACTTGGTCTTCCTGATTGTCAGGCCACCAATGTTTTCTACATTTCTGGGTGTTTGGCCAACAAGATATTAAAGATCTCCGTATTTTCAAGTATGATTAGCAATCTACATATACAATTCAGTTCATTAATATGTGGTTAATAGGTTTTTGGCCTCAGAAAGTGACACAATCTTGAGAAGATTTTATGAGTACTTCTGTGAAGAGCATAGAGGTTAGCAGTGTGATGACATTTTGAGGCTAAACTCATTCATGCATCTGTGGTCAGCTACAAAGCTTCTTTGTAGGATTCTGAAGCTTTGTCTGACATACTTTGGACATGTTGCAAGGAGGGACCAGTCCTTGGAGAGCGATGTCATGTTTGGGAGGGTGGAGGGACAGCACAAGATGAGTTGGATTGATTTAACGACTGTAGTAATGGAGGTAGGTGTGTCAGAGACAATAAGATTGGCACAGGGTTTAGGGCTGTTGTACACAGGGTCACTATGAGTCACAGGTGACTCAATGGCACATAACAACAAAGAACAGCACCTTCTGACATTCACTCTTCATCTTTATTCATCTAGTTGCTTTTCCTGATTGCTGCTGGATGGAGCTAAGAAAGGTAGAGTGTAGGGAGAAGGAAGCAGGGGATAAAGGATACATACAGCTGATGTCTAGTAATTTGTCACCAGAGTACTCTTTACGGAGATGTGCCATAGCTGGCTCTTATTCTAATAGGATTCTTCAGCAGGGTTGTCAGAGATTCTGCACTTGGGGCTGCAGTTTTCTTGAGGTGCTCCCTATCTCTTGAGCTTCTGTTGATCTAGTCCTTATTAATTTTTTAGGTCACATCACTCCACACTGTGATCTTCTTTGATGAGAACTGCAGCTCTCTCCCACTTGTGTCTTTCCATTTTCCTTCCCCTGTAGTCTAAAGATTGTCTTACATCTTGAGACTTATTCTCCAGGTTCCACCGTTAGTCCACATGTCCTCCAAATTCCTGGGTCCACTTGACAAGCGCCTTTTGCATTTCTTCTCATTGGGGAGAAGTGCTCCATTCTTTTCCCCCATGAGATTGAAAAGAGATATATAGTGGCCCAGGAGTAACATGTTTTACTTTTGAAATTGTCTTTCCAAAATCCTCAATCTGTATAAGAACTCACTGTCTTCATTCATGTAACTTGACAGTAAGAATGCTCGCATGGTTTTCCTGTCAGTCAGCAAGGATGTCACTTTAAAGACTTAGCTTTGCCTGACCTGAGCCACGATATTTTCAATTGCTTCATACACATGTGAAAGGTGGACAATAAACAAGGAAGACCAAGAAAGAATTAATGACTTTGAACTGTGTTGGTGAATAATATACATTATGGACTGTCAAAAGAACAAATAAATCTGTCTTGGATAAAGGTCAGCCAGAAAGCTCCTTAGAAGGAAAGATGGTGAAGCTTTATCTCATATACTACAGTCATGTTCAGGAGTGGCAAGTCCCGGAAGAACGACAACATTCTTGGAAAAGTAGATGGTCAACAAAAGAGAGAGATTCTCAACCAGATGGATTGATACCATGGCTGCCTCAGTGAGCTCAGTAAACACAGCGGATATTGTGGGGATGCTGGAGCACTGAGAGGGGTTTTGTTCTGTTGTGCATGTAGTATCTGAGTTAGTGTTGACTTTTTAACATCCAACAACAGCAGCAGCACAATCAGGTTATCCTGCTTGGCTCTGATTTTTGGAGCAGATCCCTTGTTTAACTGTTTCTGACTGTTGATTAGTCCTGGGAAAAGTGCATAAGCATGCTTTTAGTTTTCTCATCTGAAGGTTGAAGAGATTGGATTTCTAGCTTTTTGGTTTCTTCTGAGTTCTCAAACTCTGAGGCTGTGTAATTTACGAAACTGGTAAATGGTCTATGAGGGAGCTCTGGTGGCCTAGTGCTAAGAAGCTGCTCTGTAGTACTAATGGCATCTGTCCCATTGAAGAAGGATGGGAAATCTCCTCCTGTGAAATTACCTGCCTCTGAAAACCCACTGGTGGGTCAGCTATGGGTCGGTTCTGACTTGATGGTACTCAACAGTAACAATGGTCTGTGAGAATTTCTGTACTTCTAGGAAAGAGTTCACATCGTTAGACTAAGGATGACTTTTCCTGCCTATTGAGGCTTTTGGTCTAGCTGAACGGAAACTTGGCATTCACACTGTTAACATTATCTCAAACCCCAACAAGCTCTGCTCCCCTAACTTCTCATTTTCTCAGATTTCTAGGACTTGGCCATCTCATGTACTTATTTCCTCATCCATGACATCAATAGTATAACAATTTCCTGTAAACTACGGTTTGATCATACTGAAATATATTAACTGTGGTGAGTATGAAATTGCCAGCAGTGTTACTATGTGAATGAACCACATTGTAGAAATAGCGACAGATCCCGAGAGATTATGCTCATGGCTGGAAATTCGTGATCTCCTCTGAAGTCAGGAAAATAACACTTATTTGGAAGAAGAGAGTGGGGGACCCAAACAGAGCTACTTCGAAGTTAACTTAGCTGCATGTTAAGAATATCTATATGTTAGTATGGTGCAGAGATTAAGCTTTCAGCTCCTAACTGAAAGGTTGATTATCCTATCCACCAGCTATTCAATGGGAAACAAATAAGACAGTTTGTTTCTGAAAAGATCTAAGACTGTGGAAACCTCTCAGAGTGGTCCTGACCTGTACCTTAGGTTGCTAAGAGTTGAACTCAACTCTTTGGCAATTAGTTTGGTTAGTTACTATTAGAACCATGCTTGAATCCATAGTAACAGAGTTTGGAAAGAAGGACAACAACTAAATTTCCTTGGGCTAAAATGTATCTCTTTCTCAACTCCTAGAACTTCTTTTGTTGACATTAACTTTTGACACTTAACACTTCTTGGATATAATGAGTGCATTTTATCATTTATTGTTTTCTGAAAGACTCTAAATTAATTTTTACCAGAAAAATAATACCAGTAATCATCTGAGAACAATGTGCGTCTCATAAATAGAAAGTTCTTATTAAATGTTAGCTATTATTATTAGTCTCATGTACATGTTTACTCTTTGTTAGTGGATTAATCTTTTTTTTCCAATTGTCCTTTGCTCAATACCTTCTGTAGAAAGTTATGTGAAGTTATAAAATCTTTTTCTATTTTGCAGTACAGTAAAAAAATCTTGGGGAATTGTTCATTCATGTATGCTATCAATTACTATTCAGTGATGTGCAGTATGTATGTGTGTAAACATATCTATCTACATAATAACGATATATATTGATATCTATATGTATTTGTGTATGAGGGTGCATACATGCACACACACGTGCACCAAAATTTAATCACAGAGAAGGACAAGTGGAGGTTGCTTTGTTTGAAATTACTCTCTTAAATGATTCCAAGTAATGCTTGAGTCCTGCTTAAAAAAACTGCCAAGTCTTCTTGCATCAAAGTTCCAATTTGCATATTACTTTACATACTGAGTCCCAAAGGCTTCGATTCAAAGGATGGAAAATAAAATTAAACGAATCAATTAGTGTTTCTTACTGCAATTGTATTCAAACCCAATATTAAGGGGATTACATACAAATTACATAACAGATTTAGAAAGCAATTCAATTTAATCACATCTTGGATTAGGAGAGACAGGTACCCAACTAAAGAGCACAAGACTGCCTGTCAGTCCGGAAGCCAGAGGTTAGTGGGAGGGAGTTACTGTCCTGGCTGGAAAAGCAACTGATCTATTACGAACAAGCCCAGCCCTACCACCTTGACCAATATCAGAGTTTCTGTGAAAGGTGATTCTGCTTCGTATGTTGTTGTTTTGACTAAGTGATTTCTGGCAATGTTATTTATTATTTTAAGTTTGATGCCAAATACCACAGAATCTGTCACTAATTTTGGACAATATCTTTGTGCTGGGGAAATACTTAAAAGTATTAACTGTTTACCCTAAACACTCTAGTAAGTTTTTTTTTAAGTATTATTTATTTATGATGACACTTTAACAACAACATAGAGATAGCTCATCTGGTTTCTGTGACACTGATGTGTCAAATGCGATAATGGTTACCTATGGTGGACAGTGTTTGGTGGAGCTTCCTGATTAAAACAAGCTTGGAAACAAGAGTGGCATCCACTTCTGAAATAGCTTACCTCCAGAAAACCTACGAACCTGGAGAAAGGATGAAAGTTATGCAATTGCTCAGGTCTTTCATTCATAGCGTCACCATGAGTCATCTCAAACTCGACAGCACTTAACAACAACATTGTTAAAAAGAAAACCCAAAACAAAACCAACCCATGTATGAGGATCCAAGGGTTGAAATGGGTGGGAGCAGAAGAGTGAGGCTGGTTGGGAAGAAATCACACAGTTGCACAATTTGTTGGGTGGAGAAAGAGGGTAAAGAAAATGAGAATGATGTGGTGGGGACTGGAAGAGATAGGGTAATGGTAGACATAGTCCAATGAGGATTAATTTTTTTTTCTTTACAAAGAAATTCTATTTTTTATTTGTGGGTTTCCTATTTGGGTATAGGTATACAGACTCTCTGGCTGATTCATGCTGAATGGGGCGTTGAGATGAAGGGGAAAGGAGGCCCACTTTAACACCTTATTGGTGATCATTAGTTGGAGCTGCATGCCTTCTTGTTCAGCCAAAAAAATTTTCACGATGTTTTCTGTCCTCTGGACTGCCAGGTGTTTACATGGGCAAGTCCAGTGGGAGTGACTCACTGAAGTTTGAGGCTCCATCTACCCTAGCTTCCTTAGGTGGCAGTTATATTTCCCTTCTTTTTTCTGAAACCAGGCTCAGGTTCAGCTTCTGGAACAAGGTTACCTACAGGAAAGTGAGCAAATCTAGAGAGAACAAATTTGTGAGCTAAAAAGAAAAGGCCTTGGAGGTGTTACTCACAGGCATACTGGAGGAGGAGATGGAGGAAAGTGGCTTAAATAAACTTCCTCATACACACTAGGCTGCTCTTGCCAGGGGTCTGGTGGCACTCCCTAGAGGTCTGGTGGCTCTACTCAGGGGTTGGGTAGCTCTCCCCAGGGGCCAGGTGGCTCTCTCCAGGAGCCATGCAGTACTCCCTATGGGCTGGGCAGCTCTCCTCACGGACCAGACAGCACTCTCCAAGTGGAGGGTGGCTCTCCTTCCCCAAAGCTTTTCTGAGGTCTGCATCTTGTGCCCTACTGGTGACTGCACTTCTGGCTCTAGTACCATCATTGTCCCCTTACTCTTCATCAAGTGGTCTAATTGTAACTTGAAGTCAGTATTATTCCACAAATGGAGAAGGGTCTCCAGAATGATGAACAGAAAAAGTGAAAAAGACAGAAGAACAAGGACTCAAACCACTGCTTGATGCTCTGGTTGACCATCTTTTGTCTTCCTTTGCAAGCAAAATCCTGCTGAAGATCATTTTCAAAATGGCCAGAGATGTACATACACTCAGGCCATGCGGGCATGAGTCAGTTCCCTTGCTGGCTGTGTGGGTGCTGGGCGGTTCCTCTAGTAATTCTTTAAGGTCCTTTCTACTTTATACTGATGCTCTTCCACTCACTGTAGCCTTAACACCTAGTCCTGCACTGTCCAGTTGAGTAGCCACTGCTAGTTCACATGTCTAGAAAGAATTAAATGTTAAATTGAATTAAAAATAAAGCTATTGGATTCAGTTATTCAATGAATTTGGATAATGTTTGAAGCAACTTGGGCATATTAACCTAATTTTTAAGCTCTATATATCTGAGTAGTTTCCAAGTATGACAGCCACTGTATTAAAGAAACGCCCTGAAAACTCTATGGAATTCAGTTCTCCTCTGGCCCACGGGGATTCCATGAACTGGAACGGACCTGACAACAACTGATTGGTTAGTAGTTCTCTCCCCCCTCCTTGCTGATTACCATTCAACTGGATCCGACTGGCACAGAAACAGATTGCCCCTCCTTCTCCTGCAGAGTGTCTGACGGATTTGATCCAAGTGCCTTCGGGATTGCAGCACAGCTTCTCTCCACTAGGCTGCCAGAGCACTCTATGCAAAGGCATTTGACTGTGTAGATCATAACAA
>NW_006399792.1:7336792-7346159 GCF_000299155.1 Elephantulus edwardii | reverse complement strand
CTGATTCAGGTCACAGTCTTTCTGATCACTTGCTCTGTATCTGAGAGCTGGATGAAGAATAAAGATGACAGAGAAAGATTTTGTGCCTTTGAGCTGTGATGTTGGAGAAGAGCATTGAACATCCCATGGATGACCAAAAGAACAAACAAATATGTCTTGGAGAGGGTGCAGCTGGGGTGCCCTTTGGAAGCAAGAATGATGAGGCTTTACCTCATCTACTTTAGGTATGTTGCTAGAAGGGGATATTCCTTGGCCTCAGAGGGGCAAGATGCTAGAAAGGGTGGAAGGCTGGCAAAGGAGAGGAAGACCCTCAACCAGGTAGATTGACATGGTGACAGCCACAGTGGTCTCTTGTGTATCAGGAAGTGTGAAAATGGCACAGGATAGAATCGGGTTCAGATCCTTTGTTCATAGGGTCATTATGAGTTGTACTTAACTCGATGGCACACAACAACAACAACAACAACAACAACGTTACTACAAGAAAATGTAAAATTACATATGCATTTTACCTGGAAATATCTGTCCTATTTGGAGTGAAGTATATACCAAAGTATAGAAGTGTTAGGTACTTTTAAATTGAAAATCCACAATGTATTAATAGAGTAATTAAAGTGGAGAAATACATACGTAATATTTTTCTGTTGCTCTTAGTCTTGACGATAAAGATTTCAGAGCTGAAAAGAGTAAAGGGGGAAGTACCAGGTGAGCCTGTTGGTATCTGATGACCCTCCTGAGTCCATTTATGTATCATTGTTGGTCTCACTGAGGATCCAAATTAGCCTTGGCAACTTTGCCTTATGTTAATTAGTGAAGCTAGAATATCAGCTATAACCGCATCTTGCCATGTTCATCCTTTATCCATCCCACTCTGTGTTCATCCCATTCTAGCTACATTCTTCTATTCTCTTTGCATCAGTTGAATCAAGGAGTCAAAGTCATGCAGTCCAGTTGAAATTCACACATAGATGACCTTCCAAGAAGTTTTCTGAGGCTGTAAGTCACATAAATTTTAAACCATGCAGTGTTCCCCTGCTCTGTTTGTATACAGCCTCCTGGCCCAGGTATAGGTTTCACATGAGCACAATTAAGTGCTCTGGGACTCCCATTCTTCTGTATGTCAGACACAACATGCTATAATCCACACCGTCAAATGTCTTTGCATAGCCAATAAAGTGCGAATTCTTTGGGCATGTTGCTAGGATTGACTGTCCTTTTGAGAGGAAAATGATACTAAGAAGGATGGAGAGTCAGCAATGGAGAGGAAGACCTTCAACCAGGTGGACTCACACAGTGACGGCTGCAATGAGCTCTTGTGTGTGTGAAAGTGTGAGGATAGTGCAGGATAGAACAGGGTTCAGATCTTTTGTTGATAGGTTCTTTATGAGTCATACTCAACTTGACGGCACACAACAACAACAACAACAACAAGAAGTCACATTAGAAGAGATTTTCAATTTTCCTCCTGCAGAAGTGCTGGTGATTCGAACTACCAGAGAGGTACTGCATTTGTGGTGGTTGTTGTTGTGGGTCTTCAACTCAGTACCGACTCATAATTGACCTTCCAGTGGATTTTCCTAGGCAATAAATCACATAGGAGGATATTAGCCATCTTTCTTTTGAGGAGTAGCTGGTGGGTTTGAACTCTGTGCCTTTGGGATTGCAATGCAGGTCTTACTTTTTTTAATAAGCTTTTGTTATTAACCATTGTCTATTTGATACCAATTCATGGAGACTACTTATAAAAGATCATGGAGACTATGTATGCAGAGGATCAGCCTTCAATACGGATTACATCTCAACATCAATTCTCATCACTGGACCAAGAGACAACATCATGTTAGATGGAGATTGAAATGGCCAATAAGTTCATCTTACTTGGATGCACAATCAACACACATGGATCAGCAGTCAAGCCATCAGGAGATGCATTGCATTGGGAAAGTTTGTAGTCAAGAATCTCTCCAAAATACTGAGACACAAAAATGTCACTTTGAGGATTGAGGTGCATCATATTGAAGTATTTTTAATCACTTGTGATTCATCTGAGATTTGGACAATGAATAAAGATGACAGAAGAGGAATTGATGCCTTTGCATTGCAGCATTGGAGAAGAGCATTTAGTAAACAGTCTTGGAGAAGGTATAACTGGTGTGCTCTTTGGAAGCAAAGATGACAAAGCTTTACCTCAATTGCCTTAGGCAGGTTGTTAAAAGAGGTTATACCTTGGAGAAAGACATCACGCTT
Source organism: Elephantulus edwardii (assembly GCF_000299155.1). Classification (NCBI taxonomy): domain Eukaryota; kingdom Metazoa; phylum Chordata; class Mammalia; order Macroscelidea; family Macroscelididae; genus Elephantulus; species Elephantulus edwardii. The sequence goes on along the minus strand of NW_006399792.1, from coordinate 7,343,912 downwards.
GGAAAGATAAATGATCAGCAAAAGAGAGAAAGACCCTCAGCAATGGGCTTGAGTGTGTTAGAAATGATGAGGATGGCACAGGATAAGACAGGATTCAGATCTGTTGTTTATAGGGTTGCTGTGAGTTAGTTATACTCAATTGCACTTAACAACAATGATGTATAACAGAACAGAATGTTATCCGGTCCTGTGCCATCCTCTTGTTAGTATGTCTGAGTTCATTGTTGCAGGTACTGTGCCAACCTATCTTACGGAAAGTTTCCCTCATTTTCATTGGCTTTCATTTTGCTGAATGGTCTTGGATACTTGTAGATCTTTGGAATAGAGTTGAAAACTATTTAGGAAAATACCTATATGTCTTTTGATTTCAGAAAAGAAATTTAGATGGACAGCACTATTTTGGACATGAAAGTTACTACATTTGATCGAGTGGGAAGGAGACAGAATCAGATCAAGATCTGTCAAGATCTGTCTGGCCAGAAGCTGAACTTCCACCTCTGTTGTCTCCTCCAGTGGCACCATTTATAGGTATATGTGATCTTTTGAGATATCAGTGTAGCTGCATGTTGTGTTTCTATTTTCATATTGAAGTTCAAACTAGTGTTTACCTCCATTGTTCATGATTCATACTTTGATTCTTTCTTTGTCTGTATCTTTTGTCTCCCCATATTCACATATATCCCATGGTATTTGTCCAAAATGCTCACAACAATATTTCTAGTCTGACACAGTCTTCAGAATCTTATTATGTTTATCAAGGAGTGAAGTTTATTTTACTTCCTTTGAAGTTAATTAGTATTGCAATGGAAAAGTCTGCTGTTAGGGACCTCTCAAAAGTATTGAAGAGCAGTGGTGTCACTCTGGAGACTAAGGTGCGTCTGATACAGGCCATGGTCTTTACAATCACTTGTTGTGCATCAGAGAGTTGGAAAATGGCTAGGGAGGATAGGAGAATTAATGCCTTTAAGCTGTGGTGCTGGAGAAGAGTATTGAATGTACCATGGACTGCCAAGAAAATAAAGATTTGTCCTCGAGAGGGTTAAACCAGGCTACTCCTTGAAGGCAAGGATTCTGGGGCGTCATCTGACATACTTTGGACATGTTGTAAGGAGGGACAGGTCGTTGGAGAGGGACATCATGCTGGGGAGGGTGGAAGGACGGGGTAGGAGGGGAAGACCCTCTATGAGGTGGATTGATTCAGTGACTGGGGTAATCAGAATGGGTGTGCCAGAGGCAGTGTGATTGGCACAGGATAGAGCAGGGTTTAGGGCTGTTGTATATAGGGTCGCAATGAGTCGCAAGTGACTCGAAGGTACATAACAACAACAACAACAAACTTTGAAGTGGAGTTTGGAACTGTCTTGATTGATTGTCTAGAGTGTAGTACTGGTGATGCGGCATCACTTAGGCATGTCAATGCCGGTACGGAAGGGACAGCATGCTTTTTACAAGGTGCTCGCTCATGTCCTCTCTCCTAAGCACTTTTGGAACCCAGAGGTTATGCTTTAAAATAGCTTCAGTGAGTTAAAATCTATTGAAAGACTACATGGAGATGTTCTTACAGAGAGAAACTGAGACTCTTAAGTAATAGCCAGCATCAGTTGCCAGACACAGGAGTCAAGGAGTCTTCAGATGATTTTAGCCATGATAGGAGTCTTCCAATTTTCTAGCAGAGTCTAGTCATTATAATTTAGAGTCAAGATGTCTGCACTGTTTCCTGCACACAATATATTTCTAACTCACAGATTAAAAATGCTGGATTTCGGTTGTTTTGATTTTTTCTTGTTAGATGTTATCAAGTTGATTTCAACTAACAGCAATCTCAGATGACTGATTACACTTGATAGCACATAACAACCACCACCACCATATTGATTAAGCGTATTAACTGTGCTGTATAGGCTATCTAATATATTTATTTCAAGGAAATTTAGACTATTTAAATTACCCACAAACTCACTGGTCAACAGTGGTGTAAAGAACCTGCTGAAAAGTGCTTATATGATCTACACTCTGTTTTTATTTGGTGAGTTTTTATGTCAAGAAGGCTGCCCACAGGATTGAACAAGTCACCTCTGGGTCTTGTGTAACACATAGTGTGTTCTTTGTCTGCGCTATACTGTTTTAAGACTTTTATGAAATTAGTTTTGTTGAATCTTTGTTGTTATAGTTCATAAATTATTCCTTGTAGTGTTAAATATAAAGATAATCGAACAATTTCCATTTCTTCAGTTTTTACTTACATGATTCAGTGACATTAATTATGCTTATTATTTTGTTTAGCCAATCAGCTCAACTCAACTCAACTCAACTCAACTCAACTCAACTCAACTCAACTCATGGCTATCACCAAAACTGACTCATAGCTGACTCTCCATTGTATTTCTGTGGCTATTAATCACATGAGAGGATATTTTCTTTTTCCTTCATTGTCATTGGCGAATTTTAACTGCCAGAGAGGTACAATCTTTGAATTAGCAATGTCATTCCCTATGGATTAAGTTACCATAACTCCCCATGTTCAAGAATTAACTTTCTAATATTTTCCTTAACAGAAATTCAGAGTCTTGTAAGTAAGCATTGTTCTCATTGAATTTTTCGTTCATAGGGTAGCTAAGAGTTGCCTCTGATTCGATGGCACTTAACAACAACAACAATTATGAAGCTAGGTTAGAATTTTTAAATTAAAGTACAGTGATCAATTAGTGGGATGCTGGAGCTTGGGGGAGTAGACAGAGTGAAGAGAGGGTCAGTGGGGTCTTGGAGACAACGTGATAATAGATATGAATAGGTGGTAGTTAATTATGTGAAGTACAGTATATATGAGCGAGTGTTGGGGGCACAATGTACATGGATAAAGTGTGGTGTGTAAGGGTGGTTATATGCAAATCAATTTTTTAAAAAGTGAAGGGGATGGTGGGAAAAGTGCAATATAAATGAACACACCAGATACTGTAGATTTAGAAAACATGCAATTCTGCCTTTGGCCAATGCTTAGTTTGAAGTATTAAAAGGGAAGGTCTGCCCTGGAGATGCACTTGTTAAAAATAGAATCTGGTTAGTGGGTGTTGGGGCTTGGTATATGGGGAACAGGTAGTCACATGCAGCACTCATAGGAAATTTGCATTTGAATGGATTTGTGGACCCAGATTGCAGTTTTGATTGAATAGATTCACATTTTAAAAATTTGGCAAGCATGAAAGAAGGAAATGGAAAAAAGGGAAGGAAAAGACTGTATTTTTATAACTAAAACAAGCTGTTTCACTTCTGAGGCAGGGTTGGTGCCCAACAGAGCCCACCTTCAAGATGGAGTATGCTCACTCATAGTGATTGCCTTGATTCACAGGAGTAGAAGTGGGAAGAATACAACAATAGAGAAACAGGCTGTCCTTGGACGTGTTCTTTCAGAACAGCCCACATAGCTTGCACAAATGCATGGATGAGTAGGGAAGGGTGGTTGGCTTGGGGAGCAGGAAATGGAATTGAAAGGACCCCTGGCTTGTTGACTTGACTTGAACCCATACAGAGGCTAGGGCAGAGTGAGGAGACCAATAAGTCTAGAACACAGGGAGAAGTGTGAAATTATGAGCTTACAGTGGAGGCCCATTTGAACCTAGACATGGATGGCTGGGAATGAGTTGACCAGAACCCAGCGAGATGAAGAGAAGATGACCATGCTGTGAATTAGGGTAGATTGCTGCAACAGGGTCTCTTGCTCTGGACTGGACTTTACTTATTAATGCACATGCTCAAAATTTCCAAGTTGAACAGAGAATCCTTCAGAAAAAGAGACATGCTTGTTTCCTCAGAGAAACTGGTTTGATAGGGATGGGCAAATCAGCTATTGGCTATCTGAAAGGGGGGTATTAAAGGCATACAGTAGAAGATAACATGCTTTCATGAAATTAATTTTTAGTGGGATGATTGTAAGGGACAAAAATAAATACCCACACAATATAAATGAACAATATAGGATATAAATGAAAGACTATGGAACACAATGTAAATGAATGGTAAATATACTAACAAACAATATTTTTAAAAAGTACAATGATCAAGAGAAGCAGGAAAACAATGGTATTTAGTTGTATTTTATATATTTGAGATTGTGAGAAAAAGGAAGTTATCACAGAAATGAGATATTTTAGAACAAAACCTATTTGATAGACTTAACTTTTTATTGTGATGGAAGTGAATGCATGCCACTTAATGATTCATGCACATTATGTGTCATGAGATTAAATGCAATTCTTAACATTGTAACATCACTCTTTCCACTTTCTCCGGATGTTTCCCATTTTCATTAATCCTTTCCTATCCCTTGCTGCCTTGTAAGTTTTATCCCTGGGCTAATACCCTTCTTTGATTTTATATGTTTGTTCTAAGAACTACATTTCTCTCTGTTATTGTTAATCACCTTATAGTTGATTCTGAGTCATAGTGACTGTCTCAAGAGCAGAAAATGGGACATGGGGGCACAGGGCCCTGAGTGTCCTTCTGAAAGAACTGGAGGGAATGAGAATAACAAAGCATCTAGCTGCTCCAGATAAAGAGCCCATAGTCTAGCCCCATACTCCCTCTGGAGCCACACCAGCAGCAAGAGGTTTGTGCATTCCTGGTTGACTCATAGACTCAGAGTGGTATCAAGAATGGAGTTTTTAGGAAAGTAAGTTGGAGAGTGGGAAAGGCAAAGCATGTCACCCAATACAAATGCAAGTTTTAGCCCAAGAGTCCCAAGGCATAGTTCCTCAATTAGTCCAGGCTTCAGTTCAGCAAGCAGATTTTCCTCCTATCATCAAAGACAAGAACAGCAAAACCTTTAACTGTGGCCAACACAAATGCAAGAAACCTCAGGTCACACCTTTTCCACAGCAATGTCACAGTCTTCCCACTACCATCACCAGAATTTTGTCACCAGGTCTTGCTCTCAACAGGGTCTTGCTCCCATCTCCCTTGTCTCAAGTCTTGCTGCCACAAGTCTTGCGACTCAATATGGAGAGCACACGCTCTCTTATCTGAGTCCCACAGCTGTTCATAATTTGCAAGATTGGGTGTGTGCACAGTTAAGATAGTTGGAGACCAGAGGGGGCTTCATGTAATGGGTGACTTTTAGGCTAACACTGCAGTGACCCTGTGTACAATGGAATGAAATACTGAGCGATCCTGCTCCCTCCACAGAACTGCAACTGTGCAAGAGGCTATTGTTGGTTCACTTCCATCTGGCTGTAGTCATCCTTACAGTTGAGTGTGGGAGTCATTTCAGTTCCATGCTTGAAGTATGATTAAGAATCCTAGACTCTGCGGTTCAACCAATCTCTCCAGGTCAGTAAACCTGGTATATGTCATATTTCTTAATAATAATAAAACATAAACTTGGGGTCCTTTTTAATTGTTTTAATACATTTAAATCAGCGTTACTTGTTATAAATTACATACTATAGACTATTAAATGTAATAAGTTAATGAGTTTAATAGATGTATATTATGTGAAACCTTCATCACTCTGGAAAATTCTGTTTATAAAAAATATTTTTACTGTGACTTGAGTTAAAGTTCATAGAAAAAAAATTAATTTTATATTCGACAACTCATATTTTGTCTGTGATTGGCAGTGATTACAGTCCCTACAATGTAACAGCATGTTTCTGGCTTCTTCCCTCTGTTTACTGTTTCCATTTGTTCTTTTCTATCCTTTCTTGCTTTCTGAGCTTTACCCTACTGTTATGTTGCCTTTTTATCCTCATATGTTTGAAAAGGGTATGTTCTTTTCTGGTATTATTATTCACCTTATAGTCCTGTCTATTGTTTGGCTACAAGTGATGTGAGTTCAGTTCCAGGTTGGAAGAGTGACTAAGGGATATAGCCTGTGGGGATTCACCAGTCTCTATCATATCAGAAAACCTGGTCTTTCTTCTTTATAATTTTGACTTTTGTACCATAGTTTTCTCCTGCTCTTTGGGGATGTTCTATTATGATCCATTTCAGAACATCAGCTAGTTCTTCTGGTTTCAGGATGGTGAAGGCTGAGTTTTGCATGACTCATTAACTCTTTGAACACATTCTTTTTGATTTTTTTCCACTCTTTGTTACAGATAATGAGAGACCAATAGCTGCATCTTAGATGGTCACTTTCAAGCTTTTATGAGCCCATTTGATTCTAACAAAAATAGTATTCAGAACACTGCCTTTGTAGACAAATAAATAGTATATAGAGCATTGTCTTTGTAGACAAATAAATGTTATGCCAACTGACTTTGATGTCTTCTGAGACTACTTTGCTGAATCACGAATATCAGTGATTCGTTTCTTCAAGGTGCTAAATTATGGCTGAAAAGTTTTCATAACATTTCTCCCTGTTTGCTTTACATGGATATATTTGTAGCATATACAGATATTTATGTAGAAAAACAAACATACTTTGGGCATAGTGTTAGGAGAGGCTGTTCTTTGGAAAGATGTCATACTTGGAAAGATAAAGGGTAGGCAAAAGCAAAGATCTTAATGAGGTGGATTGACACAGTGACTACAGTAATGGGTTCAAGTGTGTCAGAGATGATGAGAATGGCACAAGATAGGACAGAGTTCAGGTCTGTGGTTCATAGTGTTCCTATGAGTCATACTCAACTTGATGGTATCTAACAACAACAACAGTATAAAAAGAGCATCTGTCAAATCTTAATACAATCATGGATATAATCCTGCTTGCCTACCTTTGAGGTTCTTTTTACAGTTTGCATGAATGCTGGTTCTGTGTATGTATGTGCATACTGCTTAGATGTATGTACTGTTACTATATATTAAAATACAATTTCAGGAATAATTTAGTAAATATGTTACTTTTTGTTTGAAATGTCATAATTGATGTTATGTGGCATTGAGTTAGAACTGATTCGTAGTTGACCCTCCAACATGTTTTTAGAGGCTGTAAACCAGACAAGAGGAAATTGCTTATCTTTCTCCCACAGAGAAGTATCTGTCTTTGGGTTGGCAGTATAAGTCCTTACCAAATGTGTTTTAGTACGAAGCCATCTTACCACATGGTCCTTTGAGTCGAGTATAGAATTTTTGCCCCTGACCCCACTTAGAAGGAATTAAGGAAGAAGAAGAAGAAGAAGAAGAA
>NW_006399792.1:7335492-7336692 GCF_000299155.1 Elephantulus edwardii | reverse complement strand
AAGAAGAAGAAGAAGAAGAAGAAGAAGAAGAAAAAAGGAGGAGGAGGAGGAGAAGGAGGAGGAAGAGGAGGAGGAGGAGGAGAACTAATAGGTGTGTGCAACAGCTGTTGCATTTGAAGTATAATCTTGGGTATTGTTCTTTTTTTATTTATCTGTGAAGGAAAAGAGTAGGCTGAAATTAAAATAATGGAATTAGAGAACCCAGTAATGCTTCTTTAGAGGACAATTGGGGTTTCTGGAACAGTAAACATTCTTGTTCAATTCCATCTTCATGTCTTGATCAAATACTATGTTAAGTACATCCTTTTGTATCTGCAGAATTATGTACGTTTGAATAGATCTCTAAACTAATGACAGTTCAGTAACATTAGCATAATTTGCTTTTGTCATTAGTTGAATATAGGTTGAATGTATTACCTCTGTTTTAATAGTTGGACTTCATTTAGCTGTTGTTGTTACTGTCAAGCAGGCTCTGACTCAAGGCAACCATATGTATGCTAGACCAAAATACTGTCTGGTCCTATGCCATCTTCACAATCATGACTATGCTTGTGCCCATCATTGCAGCTACATGTCAGTCCACCCCATTGAAGAGCTCTCTCTTTATTGCTGACTCTATACCTTACCAAGTGGGAGAAGGATGGGTCAGTTCTGAATTGACAGTAAACAACAACAATATATTACCAGAAATGACACGCTTGTAGAGCATTTGGTCTTTCTCAGTTAGATGTCCCACATTACTAAGTTGAAGGCTTTCTACCCTTTCTTCTAAGGAGCATTTTGGCTGTACTTCTTTCATTGCCTAGCTGAATATTTATAACAATTATGCATTGTTGTGTGTACCATAGTGTATGAGTGTAAAAACTAAAGTTATTGCTGTCAAGTTGTAACTGACTCATGGCTGACCTTCCAATGAGTTTTCAAAGGATGTAAATGGCACAGGAGATTACCCATCTTTCTCCCTTGGTGCAGCTAATGGATTCAAACTGCATGCCTTTGGATTGGCAGAGCAACTTTTGATCCACTAGGCCACTAGTGCTCCCTAGGAAGACATAAAAGGAGTCATGATGACGACCCATCTGCCTTTTGCTAATCTTACCACAGATTTTTCCTGATAGAAAAAAAAATCTCCTCCTTGTAATTCACTGCCTCTGAAAACATGTTGGAAAATAAGCTATGGGTTGGTATTGACTTGATGGC
>NW_006399792.1:7307992-7330492 GCF_000299155.1 Elephantulus edwardii | reverse complement strand
TTGTTCTTCATATAGATTGGCTTCTTGAATGATTTGTTCTGCATGCAGTTTGAATAGATATGGAGAAAGGATATAGCCCTGATGCACATCTTTGGTAATTTGAAACCATGCACTGTTCTCTTACGTACTTGATATCACAGCTTCTTGATCTAGGCATAGATTTTGCATGAGCACTACTAGAAGCTGTAATTACTTTTAACTCTTTGAATAGATGAAATATCACTGAATCTTTGCCATCCTGAAAGCCACTACCTCTGTCTGATTTGCTTTTGATGTGTGCAAGCAAGGAAGGGCAAAGAAAAGCACATACAGTCGCAGGCTCTGTGGCATCCCTAGGTAGTTCATCTTCACAGAAATGCCACTGGAAAGGCCTAAAGTCTATTGAGGAGGATGAAAAGTCATGAATTTGCCTGGGTTTTTGGCACTTTCTGATTGAGAAATGACATTTCCTCAATTTTTATCAGTGATGATGGAAATACACGTGTGGGTGTTAGAGACATGTATGTAAAACTCATATTCAATTTGTAGCACCTTAATATCAAATCTGGTCTATGAGTACAGAAAGAAGACATTTATTTACCTTAGACTATCCAAGATATTTTAATAATTCCTAGGAAAGAAAAGATTTATTTTGTCCAATTTTTAGTGTCACATTCATAATGGCTGTGAAGTGGAAGTGTTTCCCTGTTATACCCAGGACCTCTTTGCTTTCTTGCATTGTTTAACTAATGCCCACTTTTTAGCATTTTATAGACAGAGTTTACCATTCAATATCTCACCACAAATTCTGATTCTTTTTCTACCTACTTATATTTTAAACTGCATGACCTTGAGAAAAATATGTATGCTTTAATATGATTATATTATATATTTGTATGGATGTATGGGAATTTATATCTCCTGAAATGATAGGATTCTTCTTTAAGAGAACCCAAATAGAAATTCACAGACAGATAATTGAAGAGATGATTAAATTACTGAAGTATATTTTACTTTTTCAAATCAATTTAGAATTCCCTTGAAGAGTCTTTCAAATTAAGTATAATTTAAATTTATATTTAAAATAATGTATTTCATTTAGTATAGTTATGTATAATATAATCTTATCTTAAAAATGATATATAACATTATATTAATATGCAATACTGTATATTGGTATGTATGATTTAATAACTGCTTATGAGCAAGTCTACTTTAAAATGAAACATCCCCTCTGATCTACTTTAGAAAACAATGTTTGCACAATAACCAACATTTTGGGCTTTGAAATTGGTGATGCGCAACTTTTAAATATTTATTGGGAATTGGTTTCTTTTTTTTTTTTTAATATCTTTAAAATTAGATTTAGAGGTGGCAGCCCTCATTTATTTAGTCAGGTAACAGAACAAATGAAGCCTGAGGGAATGAAACTTGTTTTAGATTCAGTTGCAGGAAACATTTTTTTGGAGATGTGTCAAATTATGTAGGGAAGTTTCTTGCTTAATCTTTCAGAAGAGAAAGTGCCTCCTCCCCACCCCCAATCACATCACCTCCTGCCTTAATTTACTAAAGATAACTTACTCTCTATCAACCACCTATAAGTCTTGTGAGTCATATTGATCTCAGACATGTGATGCAGTCCTTGGCTAAGATAAAATTGGTTTAATGGTACCCATCCTCCCCCCTCTATCTGTGAGGATACTTAAGCATGCAGAGGACACCTCAGGCCCCTTTCCCCATCAGGAAAGCATGTCTAGGCAGTTTACAATAAAAGACAACTCTTCCCACAGCCTCATCAATACCTTGATAGCTCCGGGCTAATGGAATCTTGTGACTTTCGGTTCTCATTGATAAGAGACCCTGATGTAGACGTTGATGAGTGGGACATTCTCTATTTGCACACATTTATCCTTACAGCTTGCTCTGTGGAACACATTTCAGGAGGAGGTCAAAACTACTTCTTCCTGGGTTTTCTCTTCCTTAAGTTGGAGAGAAAAAGAATCTGTTTGATAATCATATATAGTTTCTTCTCATTCCAATTCTGCTGCAAAATTAGAGGGAGTTTCTTCAAATGTAGAAAGAGTTTGCATTCATAAGCAGAAAATGTTGACCTCTTGTTCAAGGTCAGTTTTTGTAAAGATACGAGTAACTCCGTTGGTCTAGTGGGTAAAGAGTTGCGCTGCCAACCCAAAGACAGATTACTTGACTCCACCAGCTTCTCCATGGAGGAAGATGAGCATTCTTCTCCTGTGCAATTTATAGCCTCTGAAAACCCATGAGAGGGTCAGCGATGAGTCAGTTTTAACTTGATGGCAATGAGAAAAAGAGGGATTTCCTTTTAGTAATTTGTTAGTTGCTGTCAAGTAGACTCTGACTCATGGAGACTCAATGAGTAAAGTCTGCTCCACAGAATTTTCAATGACTTATTATTAGAAGCAGTTTTACCAGATTCAGAGGCAACTCTGAGTAGAACCTACAGCTTGTCAATTGATTGTTAACCAACATAATTGATTGGTAACAAATGTGAACCATTTGTACTGGCGGCTTAGTGATAAGGAGTTGCACTGTCAACCCAAAGGCATATGATTCAAATCCACCAGTTGCTCTGTGGGAGAAAGATGGACAATCTCTTCCCACGTGATTTACAGCCTCTGAAAACACTCTGAAGGGTCAGCTCTGAGGCAGGTATAATTTGACAGTACGTAGCAACAACACAGCTAGTTTAAATGATAGTGATTAACATTACTGAATACTCATGTGAAATGTGTTATCAGGATTTTACATACATTGCCCTTTTGTCCTCTGGATAATTGGACCAAATCATGTAAAAAATAATATCATCTTCATTTACAGCTCTGGTTTGGGAGGTGGAATACTTTGTTCAGCTTTACCTGGCTAGTAAGTGATAAGTGGGGATTCGAACTCTACTCCACGTGAACTCTAAAGCTTGTGTGTGATGCTCACTTTTCTGAGTATACTGTATTAAGTAACTGTTTGATTCTCAGCTAATGCTGCATTCTGAGAACAGCAAGATAACTTCTGGATTGATTCTTTTTAGAGGACATCTATTTATGCTAAGAAATTGAAATAGAGCAGACAATATTAGACCTTGATCCAAGCCTGTGGCATCCTATGTTATACAGCCAAAGCCTGATCTCACATATTTTTAATAAAGAAGTTTGAATCAATAACTATCATTTTTGAATTTTTATTATCCTTGCTTTACAAAAAGGCAAAGGTAGTTACCCCTCAAGATATTTGACCATTAATGAATTTCTCATTCATAAATGTTCTTTTTCCTCATTTCAGTAACTTAAAACTTAGTTGATTTGGTTTTATTTATCTGTCTCTGTAGGTAGCTTCTCTCACTAGGGATCTCTACTGGCCTAGTGAGTAAGAGATAGAGCTGCCACCTTAAAGATATGCGGTTTGAAACCACTTTGTGCTTCTCAAGAGAAGAAGGGCCATCTCCTGTGCAACTTCCTGCCTCTGAAAACTTGCTGGAGGTTCAGCTATGAGTTGGTTCTGATTCCACGGCATATGTTGTTGATGTTATTGATTGCCATAGAGTCAAGCACGATTCATAGTGACCCTCTGAACAAAAGACCTAAAGCCTTTCTATAGCTATGGTCGTTTCTCAAGGTACATAGAATTTTCAGAGACATGTTGTTTAGGAAGTGGATGCCACTCCTGATTTCATGGAATATACGACAACTGGTCTCTCACTGGTCAGAAATGGCTGTTGTGGTTGGCCTCTATGGAGATGAATATTTGGAAAATGGAATACATATTTACCACTTGAACTTGGAGACTTGAGGGTCATTGGAAAGACATTTGGAAATTAGCTAATGGTGAAAAAAATCCTTACAAAATTTACACTTCGAAATACGAACTTTTGGCTTTGGAACAGAAACTTTCAATGACTGTTGTTATGTCATAGATGGCTTTTTTTCCCCCTCTTGTAATTTGTTCTTGTGCCACCCCCAACTCATGACAGTTTCCTTCATAAGGAAACATAACAAAGCCAGGTCGTGTACTATCCCTACGACTGGCTAGAAAACAGACTATTGTGTTAATTGGGTTTTCATGAACTATTTTTTTTAATAGATCTCCAGGAATTTCCCCCTATATTGTATTAGTCTAGCACTACTGTCACCTGTTGAGTATCAGATCAAACCCCGACTGGGAGTTGAGTGGTGGGTGTGCATGAAGAACCAAAGCTGGTTCTTTCATGTGGAAGGCAAGGAATCCACCACTGAACCACCAACATCTCCATTTAGCTTTCTCTAGAACACACCACCTCATTTTCTTTGTTGTTGTTGTGTGCCATTGTGTCAATTCCTGTGCATAGTTACCCTAATAGAGCAGAGTACAACTGTTCCTAAGGTTTCCTAAGCTTTAGCCTAGGATTTAATTCCTTTGAAAGGGTAGGTTCCCAAAGGTATTAATAAATACTCTGCTATTGTCACATCATCTATTATTGGTGGGTAGAATTGACACCTTGTCAACCCTTGCAAGTAGTTATGCTCCTGTCAATAAAAGCTCATACATAAAGAAGCTTGGCAATGACATGTTCGAATTGAGAGCCTATCAATATAGTGCACATTTAACACTGCTGTTTCATATAGAAAGATATCTCTCACCTTCGTCATTTTATTAGAAGACAAATCCTGACCTTTTAATAATACAAATGTGTTTTCTCTAGAAGCTTCTATAGACGAAAGTCTTGTTCTATAGTTCGTGAACAACAAAAGATTCTCAAACAGAAAGAAAACTATCTAGGTGCCAAAAAAATTGGATATGATTTGATAATAAAAGCATTGTTTACAGGAAATGCTAAAAAAATGTGTTTAGAACTCTGAGGGAGACATTCACGATAAAGCCTCTTTGAGTTAGCTGTCCCTGGGAAGCTAGGCGCAGCCGTCAAGTCTTATTATCACCACTGGGTGTCACTCCAGGCAGCCTCCTAGCAGACGTCTAGTCAAGGTTAAAGTACTGTACAGCGACATGCCCAGCTAAACAAACCGAGGATAATGATGAAGGGAGTGAAGGAAGGGTCCGATTCTTCCGGTGTACTTCAGGATTTTGAGGGCGAGGGGAGGCAAGCACAAAAGTTAAGAATTGGAATAAAGTGTTGTAATATCTTGGAGCAAGATAGTACATCGTCATTCCTAGGGTAGGGATTTTTAGCTGAGGTGAGACTGCAGTAAGCCCAAACTCCAGTTTAAGGCTTTCAAAATATACCAGTATAGGTGTGGATTGTCCCAAAGTCAAGTCTGCATATTTTCCTTCCCACGTGGGCCTAGTGATGGGTGGCCCTGAGAAGTGGTTCAAACTTTGGCTGCACTTTGGAAGCACTTGAGGGGCTATTGGACAATCCTTACCTTTTCTCTTTCCACCTTTTATCTCACAATTTATTACATTTAAGTTTTTGGTTTTTTTTTTTTTTTCGGGGAGGGGGTGTTTGAGATCTTTTCATCTTTTCGTGATCCCATTCTAACTTGGGGGTGTGATCTGGGAGCAGTAGAGTTAAACCTTAGAGACCCACTCATTGCTGTGATAGATGTGCTGTCATCAAGTAGACTGACTTCCTGGCAATTCTTCTCCAGGTTTCCAAGGCTGTACACCTTTACAAGAGGGCAAGTTGTTTCCCTGTTGATCAACTGGTGGAGCTGAACCTCAGACTACATAAGGCTGCTTCTGGGGCTACAGGAAGAGACTGGCCACCTTTCTTAAGCAAATCACCTGGTTAAAATCTACTCCAATCTTCTGGTAAGTAGCCTGACATGTTATTTACCACACTGGAGGGAGGGGTAAGTTAAACACCAAAAATTCACTGCCAACTGATTGGCTACCTTCCTGCAGACCCACAGGTGGGCTTGAAAGTATGGGGTACAGCTACACTTTCATCTTATGTTCCCACCTGAAGTGACTTGTATTCTTACTTCCCCCCTGAACTTTAAAAAAAATTAATAGTTTTTCTCTATTATTATTGTCCTGTATTATGGAGTCAGAACTGATCTTCCAGCATGGTTTCAAAGGACGTAAATCACATGGGAGGAGATTGCCCTTCTTTCTTCCATGAAACTGCTGGTGAATTTGAACTCTTTGCCTTTATTTATGATGGCAGCGTGACTCCTTACCACTAAACTATCAGTACTCCCTTTCTCTCCATTAAGACATTCATCTTTTCTTGAACAAAAGAAGATATATTTTCTTTACTGTAAAAATAACACATCCCATTTTAGAAAATATAAAAATATTTTTTAAAACAGGAAAACATTGCTTGGTAGGTATTTTTTTCACTTAATCTTAACCACTTAAAATGGTACCAAGCACTTCAACTTTCTCCTCTTTGTACAATTTGTTACTGAAAATTCAAAGCATGATTCTTAATGACTTCCTAAATTTACATAATTGGTGCTTTTTAAAAAGTTATTTTATTTTATATTGGTCTGCATATAAAATTTGCGTACATTATGCCATTCAAATTAGAAGATGCATTGCCATGGGAAAGTCTGCTGTTAGGGACCTCTCCAAAGTACTGAAGAGCAACGGTGTCTCTCTGGAGACTAAGGTGCACCTGATACAGGCCATGGTGTTTGCTATCACTTGTTATGCATCAGAGAGTTGGACAATGACTAAGGAGGATAGAAGGAGAATTGATGCCTTTGAGCTGTGGTGCTGGAGAAGAGTATTGAGGGTATCCTGGACTGCTAGGAAAACAAACAGATTCATCCTGGAAAGGGTCAAACTTGGCTGCTCCTTGGATGCAAGGATTCTGAGGCTCCGTTTAACATACTTTGGACATGTTGCAAGGAGGAACAGGTCCTTGGAGAGGGACATCATGCTTGGGAGGGTGGAGGGACAGCGGATTGATTCAGTGATTGGGGTAACTGGGATGGGTGTGTCAGAGACGGTGTGATTGGCACAGGACAGAGCAGATTTTAGGGCTGTTGTTCATAGGGTCGCTATGAGTTGCAAGCGACTCGATGGCACATAGCAACAACAACATATCACTCATGTACATTGTATTTTACACTTTCATCTACATTGTGTTTCATACAATCATTCCCATACATTATTTTATAAAATTAATCACTGTTGATCTATGCCCACTATCACCTCTTTTATTCTTTTATTCACGTCCCCACTAGATATGTCCCAATTCCTCCACCCTCTGCCTCCACCACCAAAATCTGTGACCCTGTAATTTCCCTCCTTCACTACGCCCAGCTCTCTTCCATTTCCCCTTTGGACTTTAATACACATCTTTAAAACACTAATTATCATTCTATTTTTACAATAATGGTTTTATGCAGTATTTGTCCTTATGAAACTGAGTTACTTCACTCTGTATCATGTTCTTTAGCTCCTCCTATGTTATATAGTATTTTATGAAATAGTTGCTCCTTAGTGATTGCATAGAATTCCTTTGTGTGGGTGTATGAAACTTTCTCAATCCAGTCATTTATTTGGGGTGTTTCATATTCTTGGAATTGTGAATAACACCACTAAGAACATTGGTGTACAAATCTCTATTTGTGTCTCAGTTCTTTTTCCATCGAGATATACAGAATTGCTGCTTTATTATTTAACTATTCCCTCAATGCTTGATATTTAGGTTGCTTCCAAGTCCTTGCATTATAAATGAAAGTATGTTTATTTGCTGCCACTGCATAACAAATGTCACAAAATTAGCAACTTCCATTGACCAGTATTTATGATTGCACAGCTTCTGTGACTCAGAATCTGGGTCCATCTTAGGTTGTTACCTCTAGCTAGTCCTCTCAAGGTTTGTTGGGGAAGACCCATTGCCAATCTCACTCAGCTTGCTGTTGAAGCTTCAAATCGTCAATGGCTGAGCATATTGGTTCACTGTCATTTGGCCCTTTCCATACGTGCAGTCTAAGAGCTGGACAATGAATAACAATGACAGAAGAAGAACTGATGCCTTTGAGCTGTGGTGTTGGACAGCATTGGATACCTAATGAATGGACAAAAGAACAAACAAAAATATATCTGGGAGAGCGTACAGCCAGAGTGCTCTCTGGAGGCAAAATGATGAGGCTTCCCCTCACATACTTTGGACATGTTCCTGTTGTTGTTAGGTGTCATTGAGTCAAGTATGACTCTTAGCGACCCTATGAACAAAAGATCTGAACCTAGTCCTATCCTATGCCATCTTCACACTTCATGACAGCAGTTCCTGCACATTGCAGCAGTAACCGTGTCAATCCAACTGGTTGAGGGTCTTCCTCTCCTTTGCTCACCCTCCACCTTTCCCAACATCGTGTCCCTCTACAAGGAATAGCAATCTCCTAGCAACATATCTGAAGTATGTTAGGAGAGGCCTCATCATTCTTGCCTCCAAAGAACACTCTGGCTGCACCCTGTCGAGGACATATCATCTATTTGTTCTCTTGGCTGTACATGTATGTTCAGTGCTCATCGCCAACACCACAGTTCAAAGGTGTCAATTCTTTTTCTGTCCTCTTTATTCATTGTCCAGGTCTCAGATGCACAGCTTGTAATTGGAAAGACTTTGGCCTGAATCAGACTCACCTAAGGTGCTAAGGTGCATCTGATTTAGGACTTGTTCTTACGAGGGGCTATTACATGGAGATGGACATGATGCTGGGAAGGGAGGAGGGTAAGTGACGGAGAGAAAGCCCCTTGACCAGATGAATAGACCCAGTGACTGCAGTAATGGGCTCTAGTATGTCAGGAAGTATGGAGACGGTGCAGGATAGGACAGCATTCTTGTTTGTTGTTCATAGGGTCACTATGAATCATACTTGATGACACTTAACAAGGACAACAAAAACATACACGTGTAGTCGGTAGAGAGTATGTTGCTAAAACAAGTATTGTTTCTCTGGTGGTTAGAATACCCTAGCAATTCCAAAGGACAGTCTTGGCATTCTTCCAAAGCAATCTTTTCCTGTGTAATTTTGTTGTTCTTTTTGTTATGTGACATCAAGTTGATTATGACTCATAGTGACCCTATAAACAATGGCTCTGAAATTTGCCCTATTCTGGGCAAACTTCAGAAACAAGCATTTTTGTACACCCTTGAATATAAACAAAATGAACCAAAGTTCAAAAAATATTACTATGATATTTTGAAGAGTATGATAGTAATATTTTAAAATCTTTGGTTCACTTTACCTAATTGTTTTTCAGGAAGTTTGTATAATTTTACAAAAAATTTGAAGCATCTTTCTTTTCAGTTTATTTGATTATTGTATTAGCAATATATATCCTTATTAAATGTCACAAGAGTTGTACACTTGCTTCATGATAAAGAGAAACAGGTTTGGGAAGAAATAGGTCCAAAATAACCAACCAAAACTGGCAATTTCTCATTGGAGTGGGTAAAAGAAGATGAGAAACACAGCTAGGGTAGAGAACAAAGAGGATCATTTCTGTAAGCTAAAGAGAAAAATTTAAGATTGTTGTTGCTGTTAGGTGCTATGCAATCTTCTCCAACTCAAAACAGCCTTATTAAGTAGAACAGAAAGAAAATAGTGCTCAATCCTGTGCCATATGAGTAGTTGATAACCTGTTTTACAATCAGCACCTAGCTAGTGTTTATAGCTGACTTCTTCAACGATTCTTTCCACAAATGTAATCAATATGATTCCTGTGTATTCTATCAGGTGAAGTTCATGTGTAGAGTCACTGTTTGTGTTTTTTTATAAAAGGTATTTGCAAAAATTAAAGATGTCACACATAAAAAAAAGGTATTTGCAATGAGCAAGTCATTTATTGTACAAAATGCTGTCATTCTGTCTCCGGCATCATTCCTGTCATCAAGTCAGTATCTTCTGATTAATGGCCCTTCTTCCTTGTTCCCAACTTTTGTATTCCAGTTAGCAATTATTAATGAATCTTGGTGGCATGTTTGATCAATTTCAATGCTACAGAGTAGATTTTGGCAAATATTAACACTCTACTGGGGTTTCAAGATTGTAAATCTTTATAGGAAATGACTGTTTTTCTCCCAAGAAGAAGTTGGTGGATTTATATCTCTGAGCTTTCAGTTAGTAATGATACACATTTTGCAGTATGCCATCCAAGCCCCTTTGTTTTTAATTCTCCTTGCCAAATGTAGAGTTAGAATTGACCCATTGCTGACCCTCTGCTAGGTTTCTCAGGCTGTAAATCACATGGAAGGAAATCGACTATATTTTTTCCATGAAGCTGCTGGTGGATTTGAACTACTATAGAGGCACAAGGTTTTAGTTATCAGTGACAGAAATGAAGCTGGAGATAGGATGATAGAGTTTTGCACAATCAACAATTTATTCGTTGCAATACATTTTATAAGAAACATAAACACTGGCTATACATATGGATCTCACCTGATGGTATGCATAGGAATCATAAAGATTACATCTGTGGAAAGAACCACTGGAGAACTGTGAAAACTAGGCCGGGTGCTGATTGTGGAACAGATCACCAACTACTTATATGCAAGTTTAAACGGAAGCTAAGGAAAGTGAAATCAAGCCCACAGGAACCAAAATATGACCTTGAGTCTATCCCACCTGAGATTCAGAACCATCTCTGGAACAGTTTTGAGGCCTTGAACAGTAATGAGCAAAGACTAGATGAGCTATGGGAAGGTATCAAGAATATCATCCAGGAAGAGTGCAAAAGGTCATTGCAAAGATGGAGGAGGAAGAAAAGACCAAAATGGATGTCAGAAAGGAATTGGCAGACACAGAAGAATTTAATGAAACAACATATGGGCAAGAGCCTATGGTGATGAAGGAAGAAGTTCAGACTGCTTTGAAAGAATTGGCTAAGAATAAGGCCCCAGGAATTGATGGTATACCAATTGACATATTTCAACTAATAGATGCTGCCCTAGATGTGCTCTTCAAGTTGTGCCAAGAAATCTGGAGAACAACCACTTGGCCAACTTACTAGAAGAGATCTGTATTTGTCCCCATTCAAGGAAGATTTCGCTGAAGATTATAAAAAAATGACTAGAACAGCACATCAGCAGAGAACTACCAGAAGTGCAGGCTGTGTTTAGACGGGGCCATGGTATTAGGGATATGGTAGCTAATGTTAGATAGATCTTGGCTGAAAGCAAGGAGTACCAGAAGAATGTCTATCTTTGTTTCATTGATTACACAAAAGCATTTGACTGTGTGGATCATAACAAACTGTGGCTGACTCTGAGAAGAACGGGAATCCCAGAACACTTGATTGTGTTGATGTGAAACCTATACTTAGACCAGGAGGCAGTAATCAGAATAGAGTAGGGAAACTCTGCATAGTTCAAAATTAGGAAGGGTGTACGCCAGGGCTGTATCCTGTCTCCATACCTTTTCAATCTTTATGCAGAACAGGTTATCTGGGAGGCTGGGCTCTATGAGGAGAAATGGGGCCTCGGGATTGGAGGAAGACTCATCAACAATCTACGTTATGCAGATGACACAACCCTGCTTGCTGAAAGTGAAGAGTCAGGGACTCTTGCTGTGGAAGGTCAGGGACTGCAGTCTTCAGTATGGATTGAGACTCAATATAAAGAAAACAAAGATTATCACCACTGGGCCAACTGGCAGCATCATAATGGGTGGTGAAGACATTGAGATGGTTCAGTTTTGGTTTGCTTCGATCCACAGTCAACATTCTTGGTACCAGCAGCCAGGAAATTAAAAGACATATTGCAATGGGAAAGTCTGTGGTTAGAGGCCTCTCTAAAGTGTTGAAGTACGAGGATGTCAGTCTGACAACCAGGAGAAGATGAACGGGATCTTCTAAGAATCAAATCCCTATGCACATGCAAAAACTTTTCCAACAGGGTAAAAAGGGAAGCCACAGACTGGGAAAAAGTATTTGGTAATGACATATCAGATAAGGGACTTATATCCAGGATTTATAAAATCCTTGAGCACCACAATAAGATAAAGGTAAATAATACAATAGAAAAATGAGCACAGGATATGAACAGACCCTTCACCAAAGAAGACACTCACATGGCTAACAAGCACATGAAGAAATGTTCAAAATCCCTACCTCTAAGAGAGATGCAAATCAAAAACAACTATGAAATATTATCTCACCCCAGTCAGAATAGCAAAATTTAACAGAACAGCAAGCAACAAATGCTGGCGAGGTTGTGGAGAAACTAGAACCCTTATTCACTGTTGGTGGGAGTGTGAAATGGTGCAATCATTGTGGAAGGTGGTATGGCACTTTCTCAAAAAGTTGCAAATAGAGATACCATTTGACCCAGCAATTCCACTACTAGGAATATACCCCAAAGATACCATAACTGACATCCAAGCAGATATATGCACACCCATGTTTATCGCGGCTTTGTTCACAATAGCAAGGAGTTGGAAACAACCCAGGTGCCCATCAACAAATGAATGTATAGAGAAGCTGTGGTATACTCACACAATGGAATACTATGTTGCGTTGAAAAACAAGGAACTCATGCAATATTATTCAAAATGGGTGAATCTGGAGGACATTATGCTGAGTGAAATATCTCAGCCTCAAAAGGAGAAATACTGCGTGATGTCACTATTGTCAAACAGGACTGACCTTGGGGTTGGGGGGAGACTGAGAAAGATGGGTTCGATAATGTATACTGCACTGAAACAGATGAGGGAGAAAACTGTTTAAAAGGGATATGTGATTAGGTATTCTGTCATGACAGAAGTCCAGAGTGAAGGCTGCATAGTGGCGTGGACCTCAGGGAGGGTTTGTAAAACAATGAAATAAGTTTTCTTTTACTTTTCCAAGAGGGTAATGTACTAGGAGGTGGGGAGGGTTGGGAGGAGAGAAACGTGCAGCAATCAATGAATGGAAATCCAAAGTCTCTGTAAATGTTCATTGAAATTAACAATAAATTAAAACAAACAAACAAAGAAAAAGATAAGCAGTAACTATTACTTTGTCACTGATGGGAATCACAATATTTTCAAATTATATTGAAATTGTTGTAGATATCCTAAATAATGTTATATATTCAACTTTATTCCAAATTAACATATTTATTAGATATTCAGTTGTTTTAATTTTATTTGTTAAAAGGAAGCATATTATAAATGTGCTATCTTTAAGGTTTTGATAACTCAAAAAACAAAAAAAGAAAAAAAAGATATCAGCCTTGAGACCAAGGTGAGCCTAATACATGACATGGTCTTTGCAATCACTTGCTATGTATCAGGCAGCTGGACAATGTATAGGGATGATAGAAGAATTGATGTCTTTGAGCTGCGGTGCTGGATAAGAGTATTGAATATACCATGGATTGCTAGGAAAACAAACAGGTTTGTCCTGGAGAGTGTAAAGCCAGGCTGCTCCTTGGAGGAAGGACTCTGAAACTTTGTCTGACATACTTTGGAAATGTTGCAATGAGGGATTGGCCCTTGGAGAGGGACGTCATGCATGGGAGAGTGTAGGGACAGTGCAGGAGAGGAAGACTCTCGATGAAATGGATTGATTCAGTGACTGGCGTAATGGGGGTAGGTGTGTCGGAACTGGTAAGATTGGCACAGGATAGGGCTGAGGTTACGGCTGTTGTACATAGGGTCGCTATGAGTTGCAGGCGACTTGATGACACATGCAACAACAACAACAGCAACAACCATTTCTAGAGATTATGCCACTAGAAGCCCCTTGGATTTTAAAGTGTGTCTCAAAGGACTGAACTCTCTATTCCTCTGAACTCCAAATGTCATACATTTCAATTGAACAAAGTATGGATATTTTGCAAAGAGATTTACCTAGTTGTTGCCTTATTTTCTAATTGATGTGGTTTAGCTTCTTTCTTCTATTTGTTATCTGGTTTTGTGACATTTCTAAATTTTGGTATTTTGAGAGTGAGCCAGAAATAGGGACATAAGTATACATTTTTTGCGTAGTTACTTCAGCAATGTTAAATATTCAAGCCATCATACTGAAAAGAGGAATTCTGACGACCTAGGGGGTAAAGACTAGCAATGCCGCTGCAAAGGGAGGCAGTTCAAATACACCAGTTACTCTGTGGGAGAAAGATGGGCAATCTTTTTCCACTTAGCCTCTGAAAACCCACTGAAGGGTCAACTATGAGATAGTTCCAACTCCATGGCAATGATTGAGAGAAAGAAATATTCGAAAGGTATATAAGGTAAAAATACAGGAGAGTAGCTCTACCACAGGGCACAGTCTATTGATGTTTTAGGAATAAGCAAAGCATTGGAAGATAATATTTATTTGATTATTGAAGTTTTGTTAAACATGTTGTAAAAATAAGAATTTTGAAACACAACTTCTAAAATACAAAACGATGGAGAAACCCCTTATATGCAATGATTCATACTTTCAGAAGCCATTAAATATATTAATTTTTGTTGAAGTGGTGTAAAAATTCCTAAACTAATAGTTACATATCAACCATGTTGTTGTTAGGTGCCATCAAGTCAAATATGACTCATAGCGACCCTATGAACAAAAGATCTGAAACCTCGTCCTGTCCTGTGGCATCCTCACATTTCTGACACACAAGAGCCTATTTCAGCAGTTACCTTGTCAATCCACCTGGTTGAGGGTCCTCTCCTTTGCCAACCTTCCACCCTTCCCAACATCATGTCCCTCTTCAAGGAATAGAGCCTCTTAGGAATATGTCCAAAGTATGTCAGGTGAAGCTGCATCATTCTTGCCTTCAAAGAACACTCTGGCTGCAACCCTCTCCAAGACATATCTATTTGTTTTCTTGGCTGTCCATGGAAAGTTCAGTGCTCTTCTCCAAAACCACAGCTCAAAGGCAACAATTCTTTATCTGACATTCTTATTGATTGTTCAGGTTTCAGATGCATATCTAGTAATCAGAAAGACCATGGCTTAAATCAGACAACATTCATCCTCAAACTGATATCACTGCCCTTCAGTAATTTGGACAGGTCCCTAACTGTGGATTTTCCCATTGTAAGATGTCTCTTTATTTCCTGATTGCTTATACCAAGAGTGTAAATTGTGGGTCTAGGCAAGATGAAGCTGTTGACAGTTTCAATCTCCTCTGCATTCATCATGACACTGCCTATTGATCCAGTGTTAAGAATCTTTGTTTTCCTGATATTGAGACATAATCCGTACTGAAGTGTGCATTCCTTGATCTTCTTCAACAAGTGCTTCAAGTTCTCCTCACTTTTAGCAAGCAAGGTTGTGTCATCTACATAATGCAGGTTATTGATGAGTCTCTCTCCAAACCTGATGCCACACTCCTCTTCATAGAGTCTAGCATCTTGGATAATTTGCTCAGCATATAGATGGAACAGGTATGAAGATAGAATACATACCTGACACATTCCCTTCCCAATTCCAAACTGTGGAGTGCTTCCCTGCACAGCAACCTCCTGGTCCAGGTATAGGTTCCTCTTTGCTACTGGTGTGTCAATTTCTGAAAGGATTTCCCATTGTGGGTGGACAGGTTTTGGTGGAGATCCCTGATTAAGACAGACTAGGAAGCAGGATGGGGCATCCACTTCTTAAATAAAAGGCCTTGAAAACCCTATGAACACTAAACAAAGAGAATAGTTATAGTCGTATAGTGGTAGATCCCAGATTGAAAGTTAGTTGAAATGAGAAAAATCGATAGCAAACATTATTTAACAATTGGTACATGGAATGTTCATAGCTTGAATGTTAAAAATTGGATATTGTTAAAAATGAAACAGAACACATGAATATTCACATACTAGGCATTATTGAGATGTAATCGACCAGCTACGGCCACTTTGAATCATATAATCATCTGATATACTATGCAGGGAATGAAAAACAGCAGAAGACTGAATTCATAGTCTAAAAGTCAATTTCAAGGTCTATCCTGAAATACAACGTTGTGAGTGATAGGATAATATCCATATGCATATACAGAAGATCCATTATCATGACTATTATTCAAGTATATGCTCCTACATCTAGTGCCAAAGAGAAAGTAGGAAATTGTTACAGCACGTTATTGTTGTTAAATATCATTGAATTCAAACTGACCCTTAGTTGGTTCTCAGTGGCTTTTTAGAGGGAGTAACCTGCACAGGAATAAATAGCCCATCTTTCTCCTGTGGAGCAGCTGGTGGATCAGAACCATATACCTTTGCTTTGACAGTACAATTCTTTATCACTAAGCCACCAGAACTGTCTTATATAAGCACAGAGTAGCCTAGTATATATGGATGTTAACTACATTCATGTAAATTTGCAAGAAATATTAAACATGGCTCAAGTTTTTGTGATTAAATGGAGTGTTTTTTAAAGATATTGATTGTGGAGTGGGTTGTTGTTGTTGTTGTTAGGTATCCTGGAGTTGACTTTGACTCCCATGATTCTATACACAACAGATGGGCAGGTTGCTCTATCCTGTGTCTCCTCATGATCTCTGACATGCTGTACCCGTTGTTGCAGTTTCTGTGTCAATCCATCTTGTTGCAGGTCTGCCTTGGTAGTGGAAGAGTGGCCCTAAAAGGAATCAGAAAGAGGAAAGTAGGCCTCAGTGCATTAGGGCAAGAAGAAGAGAGAGTGGCATTTTGTCATTTTAGGAGAGAGAAAGGAAAATATTCTTTATGGCTAAATACATTAAAATGCTTATTTGACATACAAGCACTGATAAAATCAAATAAAAGCCTGCAGATTTTGAATAAACTATGCTCAGATTATCTGACAATGCTATTAAAGGGGTATAGGAAATTCAGTTGGCCAGAGAATGGCTGTCTTTTAAGCATATCTTATTTTGAATAAACCAGTATCAACTTAATAAGAGTTGACTGGAATTGTTTGTCACATGACAAATGGAAATTATTTTTTCTCCCTTTTGGAGTGTTATGATGAGCATCAAGGAAGGAATGGAACAGAACATTGAATTTTCATGCTCTTGAGGCTGGCTGAGTGATGTCCCAGCAGTGGGGTCTGCTCTCAGTAAGTGCTTTCAATTAGGTTTCAGTTTGTCATGCTTACAAGACATTTTTTCCCCCTTGTGTTTTCAGAATTTTGTAATCCTGGTATTTCTGGAAGGATCCCTGGTGGCATTGTATATTGCATGTTGGCCTGCTGACTGAAAGCTCTCTTACTGTAAAGACTTACAGCCTCAAAACCTAATGGAGGGGGATTGTGAGTTGTAATCTTCTTGAGGATAATGGATTTGGTTTGTATTTTGTCATTTTGCCGGCAGCCTAGTTGTAAGGAGCTGAGCTGCCAACACAAAGGCACATAGTTCGAATCCCCCAGTTGCTCAATGGGAGAAAGATGGACAATCATCTCCCATGTGATTTACTGCTTCTGAAAAACTGCTGGAGGGAGAGTCACCTATAATTTGTTTTTTACTCAGTGACACATAACAACAATGACGGCAACAACAATATACTAAGGGAACACAATTCACTGGGATTTGCACTCAAAGGCCATGTCTCTGTTCGAATCCACCAGTGCCTCCTTGAGAGAAAGATGGGTAATCTCCTTCTATGTGATTCATAGCCTTGGAAATCCAATGAAGGGTTGTGTATAAGTCCATTTTGACTTGATGGCAATGCATTTCAATTTTTTTGAGTTTGAATACTATCTGAAGGAGCTACAATGGCACAATGATTACTACTGAGTTGCTAACTGAAAGGCTGGCAGGTTGAACGTAGCCAGTGGCTCTGCAGGAGAAAGATGTGGGAATGTGCCCTGTCTTAGTTATCTGGTGAGGTGCCATCAAATATGGATTGGCTCCCTCCTGACAATGTGTCGAAAACAATAATAAAAATACCACAAGTGAATGACGGCTTTGACAAACAGAAATTTATTTCCTCACAGTTGTGGAGGCTAGAAGGTCAAATTTAGGGTGCTTGCCCTGGAGGAAGTCTTTGCCTCTGTTGGCCTTTGTCTCTTCAGCTTCTAGTCCCAGTTCCCTGGGTATCTCTAGAGTCTATCTTACTCTCTGCTCACTTATTGAATGTCTTTTCATAGCTCAAAGCAGAGTGTTCTGATAATGCCCTACGTGAATCCTGACTCGTTAACATAAAAAGAAAGCCTGTTCCATCATTATAACCATAAGCATGTAATTGTTCGGTGCTATCTGGCCAATCTGCCTCATAGTGACTCTGTGTACAATAGACTGAAATACTGCATGGTCCAGCCAGTGCCATCCACACACTTACTGCCTTATGTTGAGTTATGTCAATCCATCTCACCGAGAGTCTTTTTTTTTTCTCCACTGACCTTCTACTTTACAAGCTTGATTACCTCCAGGGAATGGCTCTTTCTGATAACATGTACAAAGCATATGACACAGAGTCTTACCATCTTTGCTTGGAAGGGGCATTTAGGTTGCATTTCTTTCAAGACAAACTTGCTGGCTTTTCTAGCAATGTGAGGTTCAATTTTCTTCAGTGACATCATAATTCAAAGGCATCAATTCTTCTTTGATCCTCCTTATTGATCATGCAAGTTTTTAACAATTACAAGGTGACTGAAAATATCATGACTTTAATGAGGTGTACCTTAATCCTCAAGGTGATATCTTTGCTCTAATATTTTAAGAAGGGCCTTGCAATGCAGACAAAGACATTAGAATCTAAAACACATATTTTAGGGGGCATAATTCAACCATAATGCGTTCTAAAAAGACTCAAAAAAATACCCTATTGCTGTCTAGATGAATTCTGACTTTTAACGATCCTATAGGCCACAGCAGAACTGCCCTGTAGGTGACTAAGGCTGTATGTAGATCTTTTCTGAAGCAGACTGATGCATCTGTCTCCCACAGAGCAACTGACAGATTCAAACTTCTGACCTTACAATAAGTGCTTAGCCATCGCATCACCAGGGATTTACTCATAAATATTACAGCCTAGAAAACCCTATTGGGCAATTCTACTGTTTCACATTGGGTTGCTGTAAGTCAAAATCAACTTGACAGCAGCCAGTTATGACAATGTTAATATTGTCTGGGTCACATCACTGCCATACAGTCTCACTAATGTCAGGAAACTGGTAATGTATGATCACTGATACCCAGGGCAAAATTTAGTCAGCCAATATCAAAGGCATTTTATTTATAATTATTTCTTTAAATAGTTATGCAGAGGATTTTTTAAACATGTAAAGCCTGGGTTTTACTTTAGACCCATGGAATATCTTTGAGATCTCCGTTAGTTGTCAGCTGTTTTATAAATCTCCCGAAACCATCACTGATAAGTATTATGCTTATGCAATCCTCTATTTCAGCTAGCAGCCTCTTTTTAAAAACATGTTTGTGGACAAATGATCTAAGTAAGTATTGCATATTCATATGCAACAAGCATCTCAGAATCAAGAGAAAACATAATTTGTTGGTTCTATTTTGCCTTGCATGCGTCACGCACCATCACTCTGCGTTGCTTGCAGAGGGGCCCGTGGAAACTTTCGGCTGTTAACATATTATTCCAGCTTCAGTGAAATGTTGGGGAAGCAAGTCTCTTCTCTCCTAAAGAGGGGACAGTTGAGAGAGCGGCTCCAGGAAAGCCTTGGGGGTAGCTGCTATTTTTCTCTAGGTGTTTGATCTGGCTGACGGCCCCTGTCTGAACTTCCTAGTCATTTGCCATTTCATTAGCTGCCAGGTTTTCAATTTCTGCCTCTTGGAAGTTACACCGCTTTGAACAAGTCCCCACAGTAATTGAATTTGCCACAGAAATAGAACACTGGAAAATTTCATTTTCTTCTTCCCTGCATGAAGGCTAGCTAGCAGGCAGGGCATACACGGATTCCTGCAGGGCCAGGCCGCTCCTCTCTCCTTCTCTGGCTCTGTTTCCCTGCCCTCCCCCCCCCCCCCCCCCCCAACGCCAGCATTTGCTAAGGCTCACCCCCACTCCTTGCTCCCAAAGCAGGTATACAGTCCCACACACAAGAAAAGGCCTGCTTTTCAAGTCATCTCCGAGTGCATCAGCCTGTCACTTTGTAATTTTCTTCTAAATGCCTTCCACAAATAATGGTTTTCAAAATGAGCATTAACAGGCTTGATTACATGAAATTGTCCTTTTAATTTACACCAGGATTCTATTGATCACACAAGTGCAGATTAAAGTGTTCAATGAAGCCCGTGATGAGGTATTAACCAGCTAAGGGTCCTCCAGGGGCCGCCAGGGAGGCCAGGAATATGCTAGAAGTGTACAGTTATTTCCCCATAATGAAGTGGCACTATGCGAAGGCATGAATCGCTGGCAGGAAGAATAGATCGGAGATGATGAGCTCTTCAAAGTCATTTCTCCCTCACTCATTCAGCCTCATGCCCAGATCCTCTTGCGATTCTTCTGCATTACTTGTCATGAAATGCCAGGATTTACTTAGCCAGCTGATGCAATTTTTATGACCTTATTGCTTTCTCACCATGGTAATAGTTTAGAATCAATTTATCAATCCAGCGGTGCCATCAGACATATTGCCCTGAAGATCAAGTCCGGGTCATTCCATCAATTCACTGCGGTTTACGAAGATAGAAGGGGCGGGGGGAAAGCCAGGCCGTGTGGGCTATCAACTTCAAATGGCTTAGTAAACATGCCTTGGCTGCCTTAACTGTTTTACTTCTGACTCTGGACCTTTGTGTTAATGGACCATGGACAAGACCACCCAGGTTCTGTTCAACCCAATAGAGGTTTGATATTATAGACATAGCCCCAGTCAAGAAGCACCGGCAGACCAAGAAGCTTCTCTGGAAAGCTCCTGAGCAGAGTTGTTGAGACAGTTTAACCAGAACTTGGAAGTGTGGCTGGCTTTGGTCTAACGCATTGAATGGTTTGTGCTTTCAAAGTTACAAAGCTTTTGGGTTGCCAGCTAGACAATTTAGCAGTTTGGGGCGAGGGGTGGGGGGAGGAAGGGCAATGTGAGGTGTGTTTCTTTTGTAATAGGTTTTGCAGAGGGGTTGGGGATTCATAATCCAATCCATCTTCTCTGTACAGGGCTGCTGGGCAGTGATAATGGTTTCAAAAGATGAAAAACCTGTAAGTCATTTTTTACGGGATGAGGTGTCACTGAGGGCAGGGCACAAAGAAAGAATAGCACACTTATTGGAAGAGATGATCTCTTATGAAGAGAATGAACATTCCTTGCCCAAGGGAGAGAGGGTAGGGCTGTGGTCGGTGTCAATCCAGCCATGGATTGCTGGTGTTTGCAAGGAGAAAATAAGAGGTATACCTTGGGGATCATTTTAGTTATTATTTCAGCTGTGTTGAGAAAATCTACTTAGTTTATTTGTTTATTCCTTGTATTTATACATTATGTTAAAATATAAAATGCTATCCCCTGAATTTTGGCAATAAGTTGTCAGTTTAAAAAAAGTGACAGTGAATTTAAATATTATTTAAGAACGTATTGTTTGGGAGACCTTAATAGAGATTAAATGCATACTATCAGCTTTATGCTTGGCTTGGAAGCTGCTATTTTCAGCATTTAAAATGAGATTTGTCAAATCCCAAGCTTATGTCGATTCTATAAAAGTTTAATGATCTACTTCCAGGTCTAGCAGCGTTTAGGATTTATTTACAGTCTTTATTATAAAATTTGTCCAAAATATACACATTCCCCAAAGACTTCTGAGCTCAGGGGCAGGAATATAAATGCACCGAAGTGATATATAGTAGATGGTAAAAATCTCTGTTTGCTAGGCATTTTTTCCTTCTTTAACATTTTTGCTCTCACTGTACTTTTCCTTTTTATTTGGTAAACAGTGAAAGAGACAAAAAAGAGCCTGCTGCTGCTCCCATGAACTCGGGTAGGGGAGGCTGTTGAACAAATTGAATATCATAAGCAAAGTTAAATGCCTCCTTTCTCCACTTCCATGGTTAGTAACAAGAAGTTGGAAATCAAGATAAGAAACTAGAAATTGTGCAGTCAGGGTATGTGAGTGATAAGAAACTCTAGAAGTCATAGAAAGCCATTCATTTCTTTTACAGATCAAGATACAAAAACATTTGACTGGAAACTTTGAGTTGGCTTGTTTGTGGTCCTCTAACAACAAAAACAAATGACTTGGTATTTTGTATTATTCACTCTATATAATGAAGATTGAAATTGTCAACAATTTCATCTGACTTGGATCCACAATCAATATCCTTGGTACTTGCAGTCAAGAGATCAGGAGACTTAATGCATTGGACATGTCTGCTGTTAGGGACCTCTCCAAAGTACTGAGGAGCAATGATATTAGTTTGAAGACTAAGGCACTCCGGATTTAGGCAATGGTCTTTTCAATTACTTGCTATGCATCTGAGAACTGCACAACGAATAAGGATGATGGAGAAAAAATTGATTTGTGGTGCTGGACAAGAGTACTGAATATATCTCATGGACTGTAGAAAGAATAAATAAATATGATTGTGTGTTTGTGTTTTTATAAGTGTAAAAATGTCCTTTGGAGGCAAGGATGGTGAAGTTTCACCTCACGTATTTTGGGCATGCTGTTATTGTTGTTGTTGTTATGTGCCGTCGAGTCGCTTGTGACTCATAGCGACCCTATGTACAACAGCCCTAAACTCTGCTCTGTCCTGTGCCAATCGCACT
>NW_006399792.1:7275616-7305532 GCF_000299155.1 Elephantulus edwardii | reverse complement strand
TATTTCTTTCTTGGAAAGGGACATCAGGCTTGGAAAGGTGGAAGATAAGTGAGAGAGAAGACCCTTAATGAGATATATTGACACAGTGACTGCAGCAATGGCTCAAGTATGTCAAGGGATGATGAGGATGGCACAGGCTAGGACAAGGGTCAGATATGCGTTTCATAGGATTGCTATGGGTCATACTCAACTGACTCTACAGCACCTAACAACAACAACATGCTGAAGTTTGGTGGATTTATCCCTTATTCTGTGAGAGAAAGAAGAATAATTGTCCATATGATTTAAAGCCACTCTAAAACCACTAATGGGTCAACAGTGAGTTGGCTCTGCCTTGACAACAACGATTTTAAGGTGTTAAGTATAGTGAAGACTATCCTTAGCATTACATGACTTCTTCAAGCTCAGATATTTCTCCGTCCACTTCTTCCATCCTCCAAGCATGGCTACCAACATTGTGAAACTCATCACTAGTTGAACTAGGAAACCCCAAGCTATATATTCTTTTTACTAGGTGTTATCATCACCCAGAAACTCTGTGTAAGCACAATGAAACCCTGCCTGGCCCTGTGCCGTCTTCACAATTGGGGCAGTTCATGGGCCCGTTGTTGCAGCCACTCTGGAGCCATTCTCTGTAGTAATTTCTCTCTTCTGTTGCCCGAGAGTTCTTAGACTCCTAGGATTACTGTGGCGATTTGCTTGTGGTATTATATAAAAAGTCCATAGAAGGTATTACTGAAAGGAGCTATCTCACTGCCCTGTACAGGGAATGTAATGCCAATACACAAAATATCATGAAATATAACAAATCATGTGATGTTAACATCTATATTTCAGTTAAATGCTAAATTATCATACAAAAATACTCTTAAGAAAGCTCTGGTGGCCTAGTGGTAAGAAGCTGCACTGCAATCCCAGAGATGGTCGATTCAAATCCACAAAAATGTTCTGCTGGAGAAGGAGGGACAATCTCCTCCTGTACCAATAAGATCTGATTTGATGGTGCGCACACACATAAAATAATAAAATGATAAAAAAATACCTTTAAGTTAACTCAGTAGAGTTTGTTTCACATACAAACATCCACATGTAAAATATTTATATTGAAAGAAATGAATTAATAGAATAATGTGAAATCACCAACTTCTTTTAAAAAATTAGATTAGTGACTTTTTTTATACATCAGAACTCTTAATAATGATCCTCGACACACTTATGGACTTCTTAGGTCCTAACTAGGAGCACAAATGGGAAACAGGATCAACAATTTTGCTACGTGCTCATCTCTCTTCGTCCAATCCCATTACTTTAGTAAGTGAAAGCATATCTCATGTCCACACACATCTTTAACTTCATGACTTACTTCCTATTTATTACTTCTCTCCCTTTTTTATTTCTTTCTTACCTCATTCTGTCCCTGCTTCTCTTTCAGAGATGATTTGCACCTTAAAATTTATATAACCTGTGAAGGCATATGGAATTATGTGCCCAATGATTTTGACAGACAATAAACACTATAGGAATTTAGGTGAAAGGGTGATTACAGTGGGGGTGGAGTGGTTAAGAAGAGCTTTTCATTTTTATTATTGGTTACAATTATTCATATGCATCGTGTTTCATTCTTATACATTGTGTTTTATACAATATTTCATATACAGTGCCAATTGGTGTAGTTCAACAAATGCAACCCTTGGAAGTGTTCACCAAGTTGTGCCAAGTAATCTGGAGAACAACCAGATCAACTGGTCAACTGACTGGAAGAGATCTGTATTTATCCCCATTCCAAAAGAAGGTGCTCCAACAGAATGTGCAAATTATCAAATCTACAATCAACATTTTTGACACAGCAATTAAGAAATCAGAAGACTAATTGCAGTGGGAAAATCTGCTGTCAGGGACCTCTCCAGAGTACTGAGAAACAACGATGTAAGTCTAGAGACTAAGGTGCACCTGATATAGGCCATGGTCTTCACAATTACTTGCTGTGCATCAGAGAGCTGTATAATAACTAAGGATGACAGAAGAAGAATTGATGCCTTTGAGTTGTAGTGCTGAAAAAGAGTCTTGAACATACTATAGACGGCAAGAAAACAAATAAATCTGTCTTGGAGAGGGTGAAACCAAGTTTTTTCTTGGAGGCTAGGATTTTGAAACTCTGTCTCACATACTTTGGGAGCATGACCAGGAGGGAGCAATCCTTGGAGAAAACGTCATGCTCAGAAGGGTGGAGGAGCGGCGCAGGAGAGGCAGACCTCAGATTAGATGAATTGATGCAGTAAGTAGAGCAATGGGGGTAGGTGTGTCAGAGTCAATGAGACTGCTTAGGACAGGGCAAGCTTCAGAGCTATTGTACTTAGGGTTGCTATGAGTTCAGACAACTCTATAGCACATAACAACAACAACAACAACAACAACATCACTACTATCACACGCAAACAAAATCCTGCTGAAGATTACCCGAAAAGAACTGGAACAGTACATAGACAGAGAACTACCAGAAATACAAGCTAGATTTAGAAGAGGCAGTGGCACTAAGGACATCATCACCAATGTCAAATGGATCTTGGCTGGCAAAAGAATGCCAAAAGAATGTCTATATAGGCTTCTTTGACTATGAAAGGCATTTTCCTGTGTAGATCACCACACATTTTGGTTAACTTTGAGAAAAATGGAAATCCTGAAACATCTGATTGTGCTAATGTGAAACCTATACTTGGACCAGGAGGCAGTAGTTAGAACAGAGCAAGAAAACACTGCATGGCTCAAAATCAGGGAATCAGTGTGTCAGGGATGCATCCTATCTCCATACCTTTTTAATATTTATACAGATCAAATCATTAGCAAGGCTGGACTTTATGAGGAGGAATGTTACATCAGGATTAGAGAAGGACTCATCAAGAACCTGTGTTATACAGATGACACCACCCTGCTTGCTGAAACTGAAGAGGGCCTAAAACATTTGCTACAGAAGGTCAAAGACTGTAGTATGCAACATGGTTAGAAGCTCAACATCAAGAAAATGAAGATTATCATCATTGGGTCAACTGGTAGCATCATGATAGACGGAGAAGGTTTAAGATTATTAACAATTTCAGCTTATTCAGTTCCACAATCAACTCTCTTGGCCTTAGCAGTCAGGAAGTCAAAAGATAATTGCACTGGGAAAAATCTTCTGTCAGGGACTTCTCGGGAGTAGTGAAGAGCATCAATGCCAGGCTAGAGACTAAGGTGCGTCTTATCCAGGCCATGGTCTTTGCAATTACTTTCTACGTATCAGAGAGCTGGAAAATGACTAAGAACGACAGGAGAAAAAATGGCTTTGAGCTGTGTGGTACTAGAAAAGAGTATTGAACACTCTGTGGACTGCCAAGAGTACTAAAAAGTTCTGGAGAAGGTAAAACCCGACTGCTACTTGGATGCAAGGATTCTGAAGCTCCATCTCCCATACTTTGGGCATGTTGCTAGGAGGGATCAGTCCTTTGATAAGAATATCATACTTTGAAGGGTGGAGGGACAGTGCAGGAGAGGAAGACCCTGGATGAGATGGATTGACACAGTAATTAGGGCAACATAGAAATAAGCTCAGGATAGAACAGGGTTCAGAGCTATGATACATAAAGATGCGTGAGTTGAGGTAAATTAAACAGTACTTAACAACAATGACAATTGATCTATGCTCATTATCACCTGAACTTTTCAAGTCCTTTTGGGATCTTTCCTATACCTCCCGCTGCCCCCAACTAAAATGTGCTGTCCTACTGACTTTCTCCCCTTCCTCTTATGCCTCGCCTTCTCTTCTTCGCTTTTGAACACTTACAGATGTCTTGCAGTTATCCTATTTTTTGTTTGTTTTTTGTGTGTGTGTACCGTCAAATCAGATCTGACTGGTACAGGAGGAGATTGTCCCTGCTTCCCCAACAGAGCATCTGGTGGGTTTGAACCGTGCGCCTCCGGGATTGTAGTTGCAGTTCCTTGCCACTACAGTTATCCTATTTTCACAGCAGTGGTTTTATGCAGTATTTGTGTTAATGTGACTGAGGCAATTTATTCAGCACAATGCTTTCTAGATTCTTCCATGTTATACAGTATTTTACAAAGTAGCTGCTCCTTAGTGGTGTCTAGAGTTTCATTGTGTGACTGTACCACAATTTCTCAATTCATTTGTTTATTGCATTTGGGCTACATCCATTTTCTTGCTATTGCAAATAACATTGCTGTAAACATAGAAGTACATATCCCATTTCTGTCACAGTTCTGATTTTCTTGAAATATGTTCCTTGCAGTGGTCATATGAAATTTCTATGTCCAGATATTTGAGGAAGCACCAAAATGCCTTACATAGCGGTTGTATACTTTTATAATCCCACCAACAGAGGGGGAAAGTTCTAATCTCTTCCCATCCTCTCCAACGTTTATTGTTTGCTGTGTTGTCAGACATTGCTGCTGCTGCTGCTGGGGCCCGATAATATCTCATTGTTTTGATTTGCACCTCTCTGATTGCTGGTGATTTTGAACATTTCTTCATTTGTTGGCTAGCCATCCAAATGTCCTTTTTTGTGTGAAGAGTCTTTATTAGTTTATCAGCCTTTTCCTCTGGAGGCCCTGTAGTATTCTTTACACTTACCAAATCCTTGTCTGGAATGTAACTGCCAAATGTTTCCCCCCCCCTGTCTGTGGGTTTTCTTTTTTACTTACTGGAGAAAGTTTTTGATGTACATAGGAATTTGATTTTAAGAAAGTTCCATTTGTAGATTTTGTCTTCTCCTGGTTGTGCTTTTTTGGCTATGTTTGCAAGCTTATTTATGTTGGAGCTTCTAAATTTGTTTCCATTTTGTCTCTTAAGATATTTATGGTTTTGGGGCTTCACACCTAGGACTCTGTTCCACTTTGAGTTGTTTTTGTGTATAGTGTGAGACGTGGATCCAGTTTACGTTTTCCATAAGTAAACATCCAAGTTTGCCAACATCATTTCCCCATTATCTTTCCTTGTCAAGGATCAGTTGATATAGATAGATGAGTTGATTCAGAGTTATTGATTCTATTATATGTTGTTTACATATAATTTACAGTACTAAGTTTTGCGATTTGGGAGTGAGATGTCTCCTACTTAATTTTTGGTTTTCAGTATAGGTTTGCTTATTCAGATCTCTTTCCTTTCTTAAATTCATCTGGAAATCTGAGCTGGTTCCTGAGGTACTGATGGAGGGAAATGGGGAACTTGTACACACTATTTGGACACTTGAACTAGGACAGAGAATTAGAAGCAAAATTGAAAAAATATAACTGAGAAAGATTTATTTAAAAGAGGCCACAAAGAAAAATTTTGTTTAAAAGAATCTGAAAAGGATCATAGCTTAGAAATGATTGTTCTCTAAATTAATAGCTTGTAAATTACGTTTATTAAAAATCTTAATTAATTTATAGGCAAGTCAATAATTTTGAACACAAGTTTATTTTTTAAATATTTTTTTAATTATTAAAAACTATGCCAGAGAGGGCTCAGTCAATTTTTAAGAATTTCCAAGACTATAATTTAATGGGCATCACTGTGATAATCTTCCTTTGTGGCAGGAACTATACAATTTTGAAATTACTCCAAGAAAGCTTCTATCTCCATTTCATCAGTATTCTTCAGAAAAGAGAAAGAATCACAAAATAAGACATAATAGTAGTTAGAGAAGAAGGACCAGAAAATAAATACAATGATAAAGTGTAGCCTAAGAACAAAAATACACATTAACAGAAAAATCAAGCAGAAATCCTTTGGAAAGCTTCAGGTCTGTATCACTATGGTTAGGCTGGATGCCATTCTTTTTTTATATAAAATATTTTATTTTAATTTTAACAAGAGTTTACAGAAAAATTAGATTTTCATTCCCTCATTGTTATACATTTTTGCCCCTCCCTCCCTTTCTTCTTCCCTCCTTTTTCCTTCCCCCAGTTAAGTTTTTAATTTTTTTTATATTCGTTCATTGTTGTACAATTACCACCTTCCTCTCCCTCCTCTCAGACCTCAGTACTTTTTGCAATATACCTCTTATTCCAGGCTGTTGTCGTACATATAATGCCTAATTCTATATTCCTTTAAGACTTCAATGAAATGTTCATTATCTATCCACTCTTATTCTATTTTCCTCCCAAACCCTCATGCCAGACCTGCTTTATAACAGTGGTGCTCTGCAGTATACTTGTCTTTTTGCTCAGCATGTCCTGCATGGTCACCCATGTTGTATAATGCTTTATTAGTTCATTCTTGTCCCACTTCCTTCCGTTTTTTTCTCTTCCTAGTTGTTAGTCACAACCATTGTCCCTCTGACTCCTTTTATGTTAATTATAACCTCTGAAGGTAGCAGGGTAATCTATAAAAAACTAAGACTTAAGTCTATGAGACTTAAACCCACTCCCTGCCATCTAATCTGTTCCAACTTGTTATAACCCTTCACTGAGTTTCTGAGGCTATACATTTTTAGAGGAGATTGAATTGTTCATCTTTCATCCACAGAGTGACTGGTAAATTTATATCACCAGCCTTTTGGTTAGCAATGTAACATATTACATAGTATATCATCACATGGGATGAGATCGTCCATGGGAGGAGACTACCCATCTTTTTCCTGGGGAGCTTTTAGTGGATTTGAACTGTGTGCTTTTGAGTTGACAGCACAACTCCTTACTAAGAATTATCCCTACATTAAGCTGCCAAACCTCTCTATTATGCCACCGGGGATTCTTTATGTGATAATGTTGTTGTTGTTATTTACCTTTGAGTTGCAACTGACTCGTAGTTGATCCTCTATCAGACTTGTAGAGGTGGTAAATTGCATGGGAGGAAATCTTTCTTCTGAGGAGCAGTTGGTGGATTCAAACCACATACCTTTGGGTTGAAAGCATAGATCCTTACCCAGTAGGCCACCAGAGCTCCCTTGTATGACACTGCTATTGTTGTGTTGGAAATAACTCATAGCTGACCTTGCAGTGGGTTTTCACAGACAATAAATCACATGGTAGGAAATTGCCCGTCTCTACTATCGTCTTGATGCTGCAGGAACCATGGAATCAGATAATTCTATCCCAGACCCAACTCTTAAGCAGCAAATTTTGATTTTATTGCAGTTTTCCCACACTTTATATTTTCAGCCTCTACTTTTCTTATCATCGTTGTTATTGTTGACAGTGATGTGCCAAATGTGGTAATGGTTACCCATGGTGGACAGTGTTTGCTGGAGCTTACCAACTAAAACAAGCCTGGAAGCAGGAGTGGCATCCACTTCCGAAATGGCTTACCTCTGGAAACTCTATGTATGAACAGTGTTCAGGACTTTGTTCATAGGGTCGCTATGAGTTGTCTACGACTCAACGGCACCTAACAACAACAACAACAACAACAACATAGAGAGAGCTACATTGGCCTAATGGACAGAGAGAGTTATGCTACCAAGCCGAAGGTGGGTGATTTTAATCAGCGACCCTCAGGCCAGGTTCAAATTGTTTTCCTGTCAAACATTCTTCTAGGTGGTATAGCACTGGTCTGTCCATTGCTGTGCAGAGGTAACTCGTGGTTGCTGTGATGTTGGACACTGTGACACTGATGTGCCAAACGTGGTTACCCATGGTGGATAGTGTTTGCTGGAGCTTCCCAACTAAATCCAGCCTGGAAGCAGGAGTGGCATCCACTTCCAAAACGTCTTGCCTCCAGAAACTCTATGTATGAACAGTGCTCAGGCCTTTTGTTCATAGGGTTGCTATGAGTCATCTATGACTCGACGACACCTAACAACAACAATGACAACAACACTTTTCTTATCATGAAAAGCTGTACCACAAAATTTTTTTAAGAAAAATATTATTAGGAAATGAAAAGAAGGAAGCCTGAAAATTCAACAATAACTTTCACTTCAGAGGGTGATTTGAGGGTTACTGTGGCGCTCATATCTTTTCTTCTGATTTGTTTCTGACATTCTAGAAAAAATACCTACATAGGCTTTGATTTAAATTTTTTTTTTGCTTTAATCTTTAGCCAGTATTTTTTTTTCATCCCACAAAACTGAGCAATAAAAATAACAGAAAATGTTTAAACTGTATGCTATTTACAATACGGACAAAAGATTATAAAATGCTGTTGTTTGTTGTTATGTGCCATCAAAAATTTTATCTTCCTGTCATACATGGGAGGAGATTGCCCACTATTTTTTCTCCCAAGGAGTAGCTGGTAGATTTGAACTGCCTGCCTTTGGGTTAGCAGTGCAACTCCTTATCGACTAAGCCATTAAGGCTGTCTATTGAGAATTTTAAGAGATGTGAAATTACTCCTGGAGAGATAAGGGCATGTCAAAGCAAGAGTGAGAGTGAAAGTGAGGGAGAGAATGAAAGACAGACAGAAAGACAGAAAGACAGACAGACAGACAGACAGACACACACAGAGAGAGAGAGAGAGAAAGAGAGAGAGAGAGAGGTGTGTATAGGTAGACTTCTGCTAGTGTAGGTAGACATTTGCTTGTTAGGTAGGCTATCCAGCCAAACTTTCCCCAGTTTCTTCTTAGTAGTATTGTCCTTTCTTTAAACCTGTCAAGCACCGTGACCTCTACTTCAAAATGGTATGACCTAACACAACCATTTCCAGAGGTGATATCTAAAGGTGAATCAGAAGTTATACGTTAATACAAACTACAATAACAAGCTTTAAATGACATAATCCACATAGAGCCTGATTGAAACATGCCACTTACAGAAAGAAACCAACATGAAGTTAGGCAAGGTACATATGAAGAATTAAGAATAACATTAGTTTCCAATAGTTACTGAACTCTTATTATGTGCTTAGAGATCTCTGGTAGTGGAGTCTGAAGCAAGTTTCAGCAAACAGTTGCACTGCTACTCCAAAGGCTACACTTCTTCAGTGGTTTGACTCCACCAACAGCTCTCTCCTGGGGAAAAGGAATAGTCTCCTCTTGTGTAATCAGCAGAGTGCAGCCACCAGAGAGAGCTCTGGTGGCCTAGTGGAAAGAAGCTGTGACACAGTCCTGAGGTCACCAGCTGCTCCATAGGAGAAAGATGACAATCTTCTACCATGTGATTAACTGCCTCTCAAAACCTGCTGGAAGGTCAGCTATGGGTCGGTTCTGACTTGAAGATACACAACAGCAACAACATTGGTATTTACATTTCAAAAAGTCAATTTCACCCAACAAAAGTAAGTTTGTGTTATTATGTAATGGTGACATGGTAAAATTTTTATAGAAAATATTTGCATGAACTCATTATTGAGGCAAGTGTGTCAGAGACAGTGAGGTTGGCTCAAAATAAGGCAGGTTTCATAGGTATTGTTCACAGGGTCACTATGAGTGTTTTAGTTGACTTGATGACACATTACAATAGGAAAAACAATTATAGACAAGAAAGATAAGGAATCTCCTCCCATGCAATATACAACCTCTGAAAATCCAGCAGAGGGTCAGTTATGAATCCTTTCTTACTCAAATGCACATGACAATAATGTTGTTGTTAAGTGTCATCGAGTTGTAGATGACTCCTGGTGACCCTATGAATGAAAGACCTGAACACTTATATAACTTTCATCATTTCCCCAAGTTCATAGTGTTTCCGGAGGCAAGCTATTTTGGAAGTGGATGCCACTTCTGTTTCAAAGCCAGTTTTAATCGGGAAGCTCCATCAAACACTGTCCACTATGGGTAACCATTATCACATTTGACACATCGGTGTCACAGTGTTTAGCATCACAGCAACCATGAGTTACCTCTGTAAGCAAATTGACAGACCAGTGCTATATGACTTAGAAGAATGTTTTATCAAAAACAGTTAAAACCAGGCTTGAGGTCCGCAGATTAAAATAACACCTTTGGCTTGGTAGCATCACTTTCTGTCCACTAAGCCAACTGAGCGCTCTCTATGTTGCTGTTGTTAAGTGCTGTCATGCCATAGATGACTCATAGTGATCCTATCAACAAAAGACCTGAAACTTACTGCTAATAATAACAACAATTATTATTACTGAAGAGCAATGATGTCATTCTGGAGTCTAAGGTGCACCTGATCCAGACTATAGTCTTTGCAATTATTTGCTATGCATCAGGGAGCTGGACAATGACTAGGGATGAAAGAAAGAGAATTGATGCCTTTGGACTGTGGTGCTGGAGAAGAGTATTGAATATACCATGCACTGCCAGAAGAACAAATAGGTGTGTCCTAGAGAGGGTGAAATGAGGCTGCTCCTTGGAGGCAAGGATTCTGAAGCTTTGTCTGACATACTTTGGACATGTTGCAAGGAGGAACCAGTCCTTGCGGAGGGATGTCATACTTGGAAGGGTGGAGAGACAGCATAAGAGAGGAAGAACCTTGATGACATAGATTGACTCAGTGACTGGTGTAATGCAGATGACTGCAGTAGTGTAGATGTGTCAGAGACAACAAGGTTGACACAGGATAGAGCAGGACTCAGGGCTTTTGTACAGAGTCACTAAGAGTTGCAAGTGACTTGACAGCACATAACAATACCATTTTTACACTCATTAAAGCAGGAGCTCTGGTGATAAGGAACTGTGCTGCAATTCCAAAGGCGTGCAGTTCAAATTCACCAGCTGTTCTGTAGAAGAATGGGCAATCTCCTCCTGTGAAATTAAATACCTCTGAAAGACTGATGGAGAGTCAGCTATAGGTGAGTTCTAACTTGATACATGACAACAACAAAAACTCTTACACACACACACACACACACACACACACACACACACACAAATAAGTAAAACAAAAATCCCAACCCATTATGTTGGTGAAACAACTGAAGAATAGGGAGTATAAGTTATAGGCAGTGGATAGATAGAAACATTGTTTTCGTTCTCTTTTCTCTGACATTAACACCCATAAGCTTAACTTTACGGCCACAAATTCTCTAGAAGGAGATGACAAAGAACTTGAGTAAGTGATGACACAGCATTGTAAGTAGTAAAAGTGATATTGTTGTTGTTGCACAATTTCAACCAGTTATAAGATCCAGTCTTACCTTGAAAGCTGAAGAGCTCATCCCCGTGGTGTGAAAAAAGCTTCTTTCTAGGATCAGTGTGTCTTTTCACTATGGTGAACTCCAAAGTAATAGCTTTTCCAGTCACAACACTAGCAATTTGGCTGGAGGATGTGATCAGTCCTTCCTGGGCTACAAGCTCAACAGCTGTTCATATTTGCACAGTAAGTTAAAATTTATATTTAAAAAATAGTGTCTCATAAATAAAGAACATGGAACAATGACAACTGCAAAAAAGGGAATGATTATATTCATGTAACATGAACTTGTGAGTGATACATTATTTTTTAAGCAAAATGTGCTGCAGCATTTTTAAAAAAATGATACCTTTAATTAATTCTGCCTAACATTAAAAGAATTAGGTCATCTATACACAAAAAAATGTTGAATAAAGCAAAAATGTGTGACAGATATACTCTCTGGTGTTACTCATAATGAAGAAAGGTTATCTGCTGGTCAATACACCACCATTATTTCTCAGTTAAAGGTATTTCATTTAAAAGTAGACAATGGTTATAACAA
Organism: Elephantulus edwardii; assembly: GCF_000299155.1. Classification (NCBI taxonomy): domain Eukaryota; kingdom Metazoa; phylum Chordata; class Mammalia; order Macroscelidea; family Macroscelididae; genus Elephantulus; species Elephantulus edwardii. Next base: position 7,293,975 of record NW_006399792.1, on the reverse strand, counting down.
CCCAATGTGATCATCGCATAAAAGATACTTAATTGAAGGGAAAATGATCTGATCACAAACCAGAATCATTTCTATAGAGCAAAAATGATCTCCACAACAAGAAATTTTTGGTCAAAGCTATAAGGCCACCCAGAGAAAGTATTTATTCCTGTTTATATTTGCACATAAATCGATGAATCTATGCCTTTGAATTGTGGTGTTGGAGAAGAGTGTCGAATATCCCATGGACTGCTAAAAGAATGAACAAATCTATCTATGAGGAAGTGCAATCAGAGTGCTCCTTAGAGGCAAGGATGATGACACTTCTTACAAACTTTTAGCACGTTGTCAGGAGGGATTAGTCCTTGGGAAAAAGGCATCTTACTGAGTAAGGTAGAAGGTCAGTAAAAGAGAAGAAGATCCTCAAAGACATGTATTGACACAGTGACCACAATGAGCTTGAGCCTGACAGAGACTGCGAAGATGGAAGGATAAGACAAGGTTCAGATCGGTTGTTCAGAGGGACCCCTTGAGTCATAGTTGATGGACAGCACCAAACACCACAATCAAAAACTCAGATTAATGTACTTACGTATAGGGTATATAAAGGACATACATTCTAACAAAGGGTCCACTTAACAGATGAGGAAATGTTTATCAGATGTAAGAGTTAAAATATTCAATAGCAGAGCTAGTCAGCAAGAGTTGAACCCCAGTCATCAACCAGTTTCTTTCCCACAAAGTCCTGCACTTTATCTACAACATTTAGTTCCTAGAAACAGTTGAAACCCCTTTTCAATGAACCATACATATAAACACACTTTGGAAGTTGTACATGGAGATAAATTTGAGTATAGGCAACAGGTAACCTCAAATAATGCTCTTTTTAGAGGTGATATGAATACCAGGGAAAGTGAAAACTTTCACAGCCATTTAAATGATGATTATAGGTGCAAATTTGCTTTATTCTTTTACTCAGAAGAAGAGCTGAGTACTGAGAATGTATGGGAGGGCAGAGGAGATAGCTGGTGTCTGCTCCATTAGTGTGTTTCCCAGTCCAAAGGATGTGTAACTTCAAGTTAGAGAAGGCACTCCTTCCAATCTGGGTGCTGATAGCAGGTCAGCAGTGGTACAGTTTCCATGCTCTGGGAAGAATCTCTGAAAGCTTAACACACAGAATGACTTGGCTGTGGCCTGAGGCACAGCTGGGTCTTGAAGGGGTAGGAGTGAAGTTAGGAGGGGATAGTAGGAGTATGGAGGGTAGAAAGGTGAAGATAATTTTTTGTTAAAGAGCAAATATATCAATTTAAAGACTAAGGTACACCTGATCCAAGCCATAGTCTTTTCAATTGCTTTCTATCCATCTTAAAGTTAGATAATGAATTAGGATGACAGAGAATTGGTATCCTTGAATTGTGGCGTTGGAGCACAGTAGTGAGCATACTATGGATTGTTGAGAACAAACAAATAAGTCTTGGAGAAAGTGTATCCAGGGTGCTCCTTAGAGGCAAGGCTGGCCAAACTCTGTCGCCCATAAGTTGGGCATGATTTCAAGAGGGATCTGTTCTTGGGAAAAAAGATATCATGCTTGGAAAGGTGGAAGGAAAATCAGTAAAAGAAAGGAAGAACTTCAATAGAATGTATTGACATAATGATTATAACAATCGTGTAGAGCATATCAGAGATGGTAAGGATTGTGCAGGATAGGTAGGGGCTCAGATCTGTTGTCCATGGGGTCACTGTGAGTCATTGTGGACTTGATGGAACCTAACAATAACTGTAACTCCCGTTTTCATTGCCTTGCTGTTCATGAGACTTCATGGCCTTGAAAGGAGACATACATAGCTTCCTTCTCTGATGTACTGAGAACAAATTTGTCTTTCGAAGCTTTTCATTTTATGTCAAGAGCACTTATCAATACTCTTTTGAACCACATATATTATTCTCCTATGGAGAGTTCTAGTAACTTTATCTTTTCTTGTTATGTCCTCAGATATTTACAATGTTTAATGCCTTTTATAGACTTTTGCCATACGTAATTTTACTACTGTTTCACACTTTATTCAAGCATTAGAATTGACAGAGAATTTTCTCCTTTTTTTCTCAAACAAGAAATGTTTACTTATACCTAAATAGGTTTAGGGTATTGCTCAGAAGGGAGAGCATATGATGTCATTAAAGAGTTGATAACTCAAGAAAAAAGAAAACCAATATATGGAAAAATATCAGAAGATATTGAAACAATATAACATTGTCTTGAGCTCTGATGGCTTAGAGGTAAAGAGTTCTGCCACAATTCCAAAGGCATGCGGTTTGAATCCACCAGCTACTCCATAGGAGAAAGATTGACGATCTCCTCAGGTGTCATTAAGTGCCTCCTCTGTCATTAAGTGAGTGTGAGTCAGTTCCAACTTAACAGCGCACAACAACAAGACTTTAAAACAGAGAGTTCTGATGGCCTTATCCACAGGGAGTTGTCATGCTCACCTTACACTGGTGCCTACCTGGCTGTTCAATCTACCAACTGCTCTGTGGGAGGAAGATGGGTAATGTCTGTGCAATTTACAGCCTTCAATATTGACTGTTTGGAGGAGAGACTATGAGTCTGTTTGGAAGCAATGGAATAGAATTTGAGTTGTCTGGTTTGAGACTTTAAAATATGATCAGAATATTGTGAGGCAGAATAAAGTAGGAAAGGGCAGAAAAAGTGTCTCATGGAAGGGAATTATGGACAAAATTCAGTAAATCTAAATCTATACTTATGGGGAAGAATATATAGTGCAGAGCTGATATAGATGATGTACATTAGGGGAGAGTGAATAGATTATAATAAAATCTGAAAGCCTAAAGGGGAGTATATTTGACTGCTTTGGTAAAAATAGAGTACTAGATTAGAAACTGGAAATAATTTAAGAAGGTTAAACTGACATGCTACAAATCATGGCCAGAATTTAGGGAATGGCAGTGAATGGATCTGGGTTAAGGGGTAGAGTAGAGCAAAATGTCATCCTGGGGGTGAAGAAAACTTGTAAGGAACTTGCTATGATAATCCACTGAAGCTCATGGTAAAATGATATGGAAAGTTTTACAAAAAGGCCAAATCTAATAGGGGAAGAGCTGAGAGAGAGCATGAACTAAAAAGTACCTGAACTCGCTGTCATGAGATTGGGCCTAAGTCATAGTGACCATCCGCTAGATTCCCAAGACTGTAAACTGCCATGAGAGGTGGCTGCCCATCTTTCCCTAGCAGAGCGGATGCTGCTGGATTTGAGTTACTGGACCACAAAGACTCCACAGAGGAGATAATAGAGAAAAAAGTAATAGGAAGAATTGAAGTACCAAGACTTATGAAGGACTAAGAGCCTTGATTGGTATTAAAAAACAACTTTATGTTGAGCTTTGGGAAGTATGTAATATTGATCAATTCAAGGTCCAGTGCATATACCTTCTCTAAAAAGCCTTTCCTCACCTTTTAATGTAAATCAAGTCTTCAATAAAATGAATGATAAAAAAATATTATTCTGAGCTGTCATCACTCTTCAGTTAAGTCTGGATAGTAACCTATAAACATAAGATCTATGTCTTATTCTTTTATGATGTCCAGAATTTGTCGTACTTGGTGACTAGTTAGTGCTTGATAAGGATTTGTGAGTGAGTGAATAAATGAGATGGGAAAACATGGTGGTGAGACCACATACACAGGAATTGCTGTCCAGTCTTAACAGGATCAAAATTTTATCTCTGAAAAGAAGAGTCAAACAAACTCAAACTCATTGCTCTTGAGTTGGAACCAGAGTGCTTTTCTGAGGCTACAATTCATAGTGAAGATTTCCCAACTTTCCCCTGTGGAGCCGCTTGGTGGATTCGAACTGCCAGATGGCTCTTTGCCACAGAAACTTAGAAATAAGTTTCTAGCTCAAATTCTTCCTATACAACTGGGAAAATGGAAATTAGATAGATAGATAGATAGATAGATAGATAGATAGATAGATGATAGATATAGTCTTACATTTGATAACGTTCTTGAAAAATAGTGATTTGTCTTCTGCGTAAATACTTTTGTGAAGAGACAACTTACTAAATATTTGTACAAGTTAATTGCTACAGATTTCTTTCTGTTTTGAGTTCAAAGACAGCCTATTAATTCTATTCATCGCTTCTAGAAATGCCCAATGGTAAATAGTCCAATTTCTTCCTTTATTTATTTAAACACAGCAATAATGAACTGTCAACTCCCATTTTATTTTCTTTCTGAGGGCAAAATTCCTCATTCTTACGCTTCTTCATAGGTACTGCTTTTGAGCTTCCATTCATCCTGGTCACTCTTCCCTGGATGATTGGCACCATGGTGTCTTCCTCTGAGGGTGGTGATATTAATCATAGTACTTCTGGCCTGGTTTTGGCAGTAAATAGTTCAACTATAAATTGCTTCCTAGAAAGAAAATATTTTTCCTCAATGCATCCTAATGCTTTGCTAACGTTTTTGCTAGCTCATATTGAGCTTGCAGTCAATAAAACTTCTGTCTGTTCTTTCCACATGCTGAGATTTGTACATCTGGTTTTCATTATTGAATTTCATCTAATTATATTCTGCCTATTATTCTAAATGGGTATAGTGATTTTTGAATCATAATCCTATCATTAAACATATTTTCCATACCTTCCATTTCTGAGTCATTTGTAAACTTGATAAGTATAACCTATATAATCATATTCAAATTGTTGATGAAAATATAAAATGTGACAGCATTAAGAATTGTGTTTATTTTGCTCACTATTGCATTTCTGACACTTGACAAAGCCCGGTAAACATATGATATTTAAGAAATACTTTTTGAGTAAATGAATGTATTACTGAATATCAGAAATCTTCCACTTTTTGAGTGTAGTAAATTACTCAACACTTCTAAAGCACTGTCATTCTAAAACATTTTATTTTTTTTCTCTAAAACATTTTAAATATGTGTACAATTTAAAGCCAACATTAGTCTATATTTATTACAAAGATAGGCTAAAATATTAAATACATTCTTTAACCAAGATAATTTTTTGTTGCAAATGTTCCAAGGAATACTCTGGTTCTAGGAAATGGGCCAAAAAGAAGGGGTTCAGGATAAAAAGCATTTAGGAAGGATTTTATAGTCAATTTTTCTCAGAGATAAAATACACACAATCTTCTTAAAGACTCCAAGAAAAATCTAATAAGTCAATCAATGTAACATTATTAAAGTCAGAACGTCCCACACTTATTAAACATAGTACCTTATTTTATTCTTATAGTAGTTAATATCTGATAGAAACAATTTTCCATGTGACAAATTTTGAAAGATATTAATATACAAAATTCTTGCAGTTATACTGGTCTGATAGAAATTAATGATGGAAGGCCCGAGATTATGGCTTTTTGTCATTCTTTAAGCCTGTAATGGAAATCACTTGAATTCCAAGCAAACAATAGACAGGTCTGTGAAACAGTCAATAACATCAAGTGGTAACACACTTCTTAGAACAATTAGAACACAGTTAGAACACAAGATTAAAAAGGTGGGATTTGCCTAAGGCTAGAGCTCAGAAGGCAGGATTGGAATAGGATAGACGGATGAATGGAAACAGGAATAACTGGAGATTGCAACTAATGTTATGAAACATAAAAATATGGAATGTTGAATGGAAAATTGATTTGCTCTGTAAGCATTCACTGACAGCACAAAAAAAGTAAACAATAACAGAATTCCCTCAGTTAAAATACAAATGAAAATGTGTTTTCAGTGGCTTGGTTTTCAACTCATAATAACTCTTAACAGTCATATATTCCCTTTTTACTTCAATAAGATACATTGACATAGTAGCTACAACAGATGGTGCAGGGGTGGACAGTGTTTTATCCTGTTGTGTATAAGGTCACTCACTATGATTCAGAGCTCTTGTGACACATCTAGTGATTCTATTTCATGGTGCTCATACATTGCCATTTCAAACAAGCAGAATAATATGTTCAAATTTTGGCTGAAGTTGACATCAAGCTCAGAGATTCACAGCAGGTTTTCAACTATGGCTTTGCCTCAGAAGCACCTGTGAAGATTTTATAGAAATATACATGCCTACAAATCCATGCATACATGCCTTGGAATTCATTATACCTTAGAGATATGTGAGCCAGAGATGCCATTCACAGCCGACTTGCTCATTTCTAGGGTATGGTTTGTGGCATTCACTTAACTTGTTTTCTTCTGAGGGTTGAGATAACACAGTTTTACTCTCACTCAGCACAATTCCTATTTTTTCAAAGAGTTTCACACAGATCTCTCTCTAACAATGACCAGCAATAACTTGAATACATTTACAGTAAGACTATGTCATTGTCACCATTTGTCTTGGCCTTCAGTTTCTCACCCCACTGTTTGCTTTATTCTTTTCAATCAGTCTTTCTCTTTGGCATAGAATATAAAAGCAAAATAAAAAGTGAATGGTTCTGCTTCCTCTTTGTTATCTGTCAGTATTGTTGCCTTGATTCCAAGGATCAAATCTATGCCTTTCAAAATCAACCCAAACCAAACGGCTTCTTTGTTTTCTGTGTCATATCAAGAGTTAAAACATGCTGGGAGTTAGTCCCCTTAAATAACTATTCACTCTTCTCAAATATTATTACATGATCCTTCTTTCCTCATTTTATATATATACAGAAATGTATTAACTTTTGAAATGCAATTTTTATATTGGTATCTTGAAAAAGTGCTAGTATTTTATTTTTTATTATTATTACTGGACAACATTAGTTAAATATTTTTAAATGAGTGTTTTCTCACTCATTTATCATAAAACCACATGATTTTATACAAGAATAGTAGAAGGAAAGAACTGAAAGAGAGATGATAGATGATAGATAGATAGATAGATAGATAGATAGATAGAATGAACTGCAGATGTATTGACTAATTTACATTTTTTGTGTGTAATGATTGTTTTAAAATCACTGCTATTAATGAATACATATACATTAAAGTAGCTTATAAGATTTTTTTTAAGCACCAAAACTTTTTCACAGATTCCATTGGCTTTAATTGATAATATGCCTTTAACATGTATTACAAAACATTTTTGAGTTCTGGCTTCAGGTGCCTGAATAACCCTTTCCTTTCCTCCTGGGCCAACTTGAATATTATTCCTCTGTGAGGGAAGGTTGTTAATAAGATGGAGATCACCCTAATGGCAAGAGTGGGAATCTTTGCGACGTGTTCTCATGGCAATAGGTACCTCTCTACCCATGCAATTGATGTCTGTCTGCTTTCTCCCTTGTAGCAAGATGAAGGCTTGTGTCGTATTCTTCATTTTATCTTCAGCACCTAGGACAGCCTCTTAGACTGCACTCCATAAATTCATACTGAAGGAATAAAAGAAGAAGAGATGGCATTTGTCCTCAGATCTTGTTCTTCTTGATAACATGCATTTTTGGATATAGTAACAACTTGGAATCAGGAAATCTGTGGATGAGAAAGGGCTTTTTAAGGATCCTCAGCAAAAATGCAAGCAGATGTCCTCAGTTTTCTGGAGGCAGATAATATGAGAAATAGGAAGTACATTGTGTTTTTTAAGCTACCAGCTAGAGCTGGCTGTACAAAGACTTTCAGAAAACGTATTTTCTATTTATAAAATGAATAAATGTGATATGAAAGCAAATGAGGATGAATAAATATGGAACAGTACAAGGTGGTTTCACATTCACTTTTAGAAAGATAATTTCACTGTTAAAAAAGGTAATTAATTATTCCAATTCATCTTATTGAGGGTCTTCCTTTCTTGCACTGATCTTCCATCTTTCCACACATGATGTCCTTATTCAGATATTGGCTTCTCTTAACAACATGTCCAAAGTAAGACACATGGAATTTCCCTATTCCTGCTCCAAGGAGCATTCTGGGTTCACTTTCTTCAGAACACACTTGTTTTTTTCTCTTGGAAGACCATGTGATACTCAGATGTTCTTTAATATCGCAGCTCAAAGGCATAGATTCTTCTTTTCTCATTCTTAGTCATAATTCAACTTTCAGATGCATAGCAAGTAATTGGAATTGAAAAGACCATAGGTTGGTTCAGACACACCTTAGACTTTAAAATGATGTCACTACTCCTTATTACTCTAAAAAGTTCCCTGAAAGCAGATTTTTTCACTGTGACTCATCTTTTGATTTCTTGGCAGATGGTATGACAGGTGTTGATTATGGACTCAGATAATACAAAAATCATTGACGACTTCAATCCACTCTCCATCTTTCCTGATGTTGTTTATTGGCCCAGTGGTGAAGATTTTTTGTTTTCCTGAGATGTAATCTACATTGAAGGCTGTAGTCTTTAACCCTCTACAGCAAGAATTTAATGCCCTCCTCGCTTTTAGTAAGCAAGGTTGTGTCATCCGAATTAACATAACTTGTTCAAGTATCTTCCCTGATCCTGATGCCACTTTAAAAAAAAAAAATCATAGAGTTTCGTCTCTTGAATGGCTTGTTCAGGATAAAGATTGAATAGGTTTGGATAAAGGATACATTTTAGACCATACATTCTGTTTGGACAACAGCCTCTTAGTCTAGATATAGGTTTTATGTGAGCACAATTACATATGCTGGGATTAACATTTTCTCAATGTAAACCATAATTTGTTGTGATCCACACAGCCAAATAAATGCCTTTGCATAGTCAATAAAACACAGATAAACATCATTTGGTGTTCATGTTGAGACATTTTAGTGGGTTTTATTCGTTTCCCTTATACAACTAACATTGAATCTTTAAGCCTTTATTACCCTTATCCTTAGTTTCTTAAGTCAGCCTGCTTGGAAAAGTGGAGAGTTGTAAGGACAGGAGGAATGTCAACGAGATAAACTGATATTATGACTGATGATGAACTGATGATTATGACAGAATTAGTGCAATGTTTCATTGTTATACATTGGATCACTATTAACTAGAGTTGACTTGATAACACCTAACACCAAAACATCTTTCCTCATGACTCAGCTTCATCCACCAATGCATTCTCTAGCCTCTTTAATATTCATTTCCCTACCATTTAAACTCAGCTTCTGTTTACTGATGCCTAAGGAATTATGTCATAGTTCTTTCAATGTTGTTGTTATTGTTATGTGCTTTTGAGTTGCCTGTGACTCATTGTGACCCTATGTACAATAGCTCTGAAGCCTGCCCTATCCTGAGGCAGACTCACTGACTCCAACACACCTATGCCTACTACCCTAGTAACCGTCAATATGTCTTATCTAGTGTCTTCCTCTCCTGTGCTGTTCCTTCATGCTTCCAAGCATGATGTCCTTCTCCAAAGACTGATCTCTCCTGGCCATGTGCCCAAAGTATGTGAGATGGAGCTTTGAAATCCTTGGCTCCAAGGAGAAACTTGGTTTCACCCTCTTTAAGACAGACATATTTGTTCTCCTGGTGGTCCATGGTATGTTCGATACTCTTCTCCAATTGTACAACACAAAGGAATAAATTCTTCTTCTGTCATACTTAGCCATTGTCTAGTCTCTGAATGCATAGTATAATTGCGAAGATTATGGCCTGGATCAGGCATACCTTAGTCCTTAGACTGACATCGTTGTTCACTAGCACATTGGAGCAGTCCTTGACAGCCGACTTCTCCAGCACAATTCATCTTTAGATTTCCTTACTGCCAGTGCCAAGAGTGTTGATTGTGGAGCAAACAGGTTATAAGTGTTAACAGCCTCAATCTCTTCTCTATCTATCATGGTGCTGCCAATTGACCTAGCTGTGAGAATATTTGTCTTCTTGATGTTTTGCTTCAATCTATATTGCAGACTACAATCCTAAATATTTTTCAGCAAATGCTTATGGTCCTCTTCAATTTCAGCAAGCAAAGTTGTGTTGTCTGAATGTCATAGTTTGTTGATGAGTCTTTCTCCAGTCCTGATGACACATTCTTCCTTATAAAGGTCAGCCACCCAAATGATTTGTTTTTCATACAGGTTAAAAAAGGCATGGAGACAGGATGCAACCCTGACACACTCTTTTCCCAAGTTTGAACCGTGCAATATTTCTTTGCTCTGTTCTGCGGATGGCTTCCTGGTCCAAATATAAGTTTCACATGAGCACAATCAAGTGTTCTGGGATTTTCATTCTTGTCAAGGTTAGCCAAAATTTATTGTGATCTACACAGTCAAATGTCTTCCTCCCAATTCAATACACATTTATCTTTTAAATATTATCTTCCATATGTTTCATTTGCCTTTAAAATTATTTGATGAGTACCTACTGCTACTATAAGCATGACAAAAAGATTTGATGCTTTTGAGCTGTGGTGTTGGAGAAAAGTGTTAAATGTTCCATGGATTGTCCAAAGAACAAACAGTTATATATTGGAGAGAGTGTAGCCTGATTGCTCTTTGGTGGCAAAAATAACGAAGATTTGTCTTAGACATCTTTCTAGGAGAGAGTATTCCCTGGAGAGGGGCGTCATGCTTGGAAAGATAGAGAGTTGGCAAATGAGTAGAAAACCCTCAACCAAATGGATTGACTCAGTGACTTTAGCAATGGATTAGAGTGTGTACAAGATTGTGAGGGTGGCACAGGATAGGTCAGGGTTCAGATCTATTGTTTATAGGGTCGCTGAGTCATATTCAACTGGAAAGCACCGATTAACAACTATTAATCTAATAATTACTATTAGATGACATATAGTTGGGATGGCTGCTCTAGTCTAAGTGAGTTTCCTCTTATGTATTATCATTGTTTTAGAAAAGGATATTTTCTCACATTTTCTTTGATAAAGGTCACATCAAGCAGAACATCTTTGAAGTGGCTAACTCAGTATTTTTTGTTTGTTTGTTGAAGTTGTACAAGTTATGGAACAGTATCTGCTGAGCCCCAGTATAATTTTCTGACATTTAATTAATAGTATAAATTAGTGTCTGGGATATTTTATGTCTAGTTTGTAGAGAAGAGACCACTGAAATCTTGGTTCGTAAAGGATTTATGAATGTAGAAGACACAGGGAGTTTATTACTGCCGCTATGTCTGATGCGGATGCTTTCGGAAGCAGGATTTCTAGCCAAAAGCTACATCACACATCCTGGCAAATATGCTTCCTTATTTTGTCTCTTGGTTCTTTAGTCCAAATGAATCCAAATTAATTGCATTTTTATTGATTATATTCATTTGGCTTAGCAGGGTCATCGGAAGGGGATCATTTTTATTTTTTTTTTCTTCAATTTGAGATATGTCTCAAGGCCACTTGTAAAAGAAAAGGAATCAGATTATTAGTGTTCATTCTAAAATCCTGAGCTGCAAACTGGATTTTAGACAAAGATTGCAACCAGGGAAAAGGTGTACTGAATTTTTCCTCCTTAGGAGAGTCACAAACTGAAAATCTCCTGCTTCTACTCCTGATTAACTTAATGCTTCAGTATATGTGTGAATAACCTGATATATAAAAATTCCTGATGTTATGAAAACCTTTCCTGTTTATTTCTGTTGAAACCTAGGGAGTTATGGTGCCTTAGTGGTAAAGAGTTAAACTATCTACCAAAAGGGAATGTGGTTTAAATTCATGGGAGAGAGAGAAAAAGGAATGGAGGGAGGGAAGGAGGGAGAGAGAGGGGGAGGGGGGACAAGAGAGAGAGAGAGAGAGAGACTGAGACTGACTCCTACGTGGTTAAAGCCTTTGAAAACTCGCTGGAGGATCAGCTGAGTCAAATCCGATTAAACAGCACATAACAGCAACAATATTGGAACCTAGTTGAAAAATGAAAGAGAAATTATAACCAATGAACATTTTAAAATATGGTACAATGAGAGTTAATGAAAATTAGAGGAGATTTATGACTATAAGTAGTAAAGATTAAAAGTAAGTAAAATATGAAGAAAAGGTTGGTATAGGATTAGTGCCTCTAGGACTGCAACAATGAACTTGAACATGGAGGAGATTGTGAAGGTGGTGCAAGTCAGGGTAAAGTTTTGGTTTGTTGTTCATATGGTTGCTATGAGGGAGCTCTGGTGGCCTAGGGGTAAGAAACTGCACTGTAATCCTGAAGGCTCCTGGTTAGAACCCATAAGCAGCTCTGCAGAAGAAGGATGGGCAATCTCCTCCTGTGTGATTAACAGCTTCTTAAAACCCACTGGTCAGCTATGGGTTGGTTCTGACTTGGTGGTACTCGACAACAACAATAACACCATAGTTGCTATGACTCAAACACCTATGACTCAACAGCATTTAACAACAACAAGACTCCAGCTAAGATCAAGTGAAGATTAGGTTTCTGAATGTTGTAGAGAAAAACAAACTTCAAGAATAGTAGATATGAAACCACAGAGGCCAGACAAGACATACTTTCTTGTTCAACAAGATGGACTTTTGAAAACTGAAGGGCCTTTTCTCATGTTGGGGAGAAGAAGCTAATAGATTAAAGGCAGATAGGAAGACGAAGGGTGGAAAGGACAGAGGGAAAGACAGAACAATACTATTATTTCAATGCATAGAGGGGGAAGTGTATTTAAATGTATGCTATTCCCTTCAGCACACACTTCATTTTTGTTTTAAGTAAACTGAGCAGTATCTAGTTAGGTACTGAATAGTTGTGACTGACTCAAGGGCTCATTCCTACCACAATAATAAAGTTAGAAGACAACAGTAAGAAGGACTAGTAATACATTTAAAAGAGTGTCATCTACTCCTGCACAGTGATTTGCTAGTTTTTTTTTTTAACCACCAACCTTTCCATTAGCAGCTAAGAGCTTAACAACTTAACCTATGGTACAATGGATGTGCCTTAGGTTTGAACCTTTAGAAAGCAGATGTAGATGTGAAGAAGGACTGTTCGAAAGTCACTTCCCAGTTTGATTTCTCAGAGGTTGTGATGAGATTGGGAGGTGTTATTGGGAAAAGAATGAGAGCGTGCAAGGGTGTGATACCAAAGTCTACAATAGGTCATCTTATAACTACAATCAACCTTGATCATACACTAAGAAACAAAACCAAAACAGCCAAACCAGGAGACACTGGGGAGAAGTTCTTACTCATAACAACCCCATGTAAGCAAAGTAGAATTGTCCTCTCTAGGGTTTTCAAAACTATGACGTTTCTGGAAACAGGTAACTAGACCTTTCTTCCAGCACATCCTGGGTGTTTTAAACCACCAACTCTTCAGTTAGCATTACTTAGCTGATTGCACCACCTAGATACTTCGATACTTCTTGGTTGTACTTCAGAATAGTCCAATGGTGGGTAGCTGGGGCAGGAGAGGATGGGAAAAGTCTTAGCCCTATTTCTTCACTAAAAATTCTTAACTGAGGATGATTTGTCCCCCAGGAAACATTTGACAGTATCTCGAGAATTTTCTGGTTGTTGCAACATGAGAAGAGTAGGAACGGTGATAACCAGCAGGTAGCTGGGCTACCAATCAAAGTTAATTACACCAAAGATGCTGCTATAATACATAGGACAGCTCCCACACATACACACGACTTCTAGTACAAAATGGGAAATCATGGTCTACACCTGTCTGTCACTGCTTAAGGGCTACTTTGTCAGTTCTATGGTTAAGTCACTCATCTGTAATAGAAAAGTAGATAGTTCTAACAACCTAGCCACTCCTTAAGAAAAAGATAAGGTAGAGTATACATATAAGTGAACCTCTCTTCAAATGGCCAAATGACCTATCTTTCAGGTCCTCACCAGATTTCAAGCTTGGTCATTTGCTATCAGTCTTTCTCCCTTTCTGGGACTTATAGGAACTGGGTAAACAGTCCCTTCCTCCCTTCTTGAAACTTATATGAACTAGACAAATAATACATTCATCAAAACATCTAGATGGGAGGAATAAACAAAGCATATATATCCCCCCACCCCCCAGGGGTCACCAAATCTTGCCAGCACACCTTGTAAAAGCCTTAGTAAGGCTAGAGTCACTTTATAAAGCAGCCAGCGCGTGGTGATTGGCTGATGTTGCAATATTTCTTTGGTCTGTAAGTCTTCCTCTAAATAAACCTTGAGCATCCAAGCCTCCTGCATGTAGTCAGTTTTTCAGTCTATCCTTGACAACTTATTCTGAGAGATTTTTCCCTTTTGGGTGTCAAACTCCAACAGAAGAAAAGGCTTTACAGCCTTGGAAAGCCCACGAAAGTTTTCTACTCTGTCCTGTAGGGTCACTGTGGGTTCTAAGAGACTTGATGATAGTGTGATGGTGCGGGGTTGTTTTCTTTTTGTTTGTCTGATTATTTGGCAGATACGGTGTTACTAGAGGTAAAGATGCTGAAACTTTTCCTCACATATTTTGGGCATGTTGACAGGTTGGGCCACTCGTTCAAAAAAGCATTGTGCTGGGAAAGGTGGAGGGTCAGGGAAAGAAAGCAAGATCCTTAATGAGAAAGATTGACACAGTAACTTCAGCAATGGACTTGAGCATGTCAGAGATGGCAAGAATGGCATGGGATAGGGCAAAATTTAGATTTGTTGTTCATAGTATTGCTATTACAAGTGAAATTGTAATTTACTTGATGGCATCAAATAATAACAACAGAGGATTGTATCCAAACGGTCCTATAGAGAGATTCTAGTATCCTGATAGCAGACCTCAAACAAAGAGAAGCAGGTGCTGGTTAAAATCTAATCAGAGTTTTTAGTGTAAAAATGGTAAAGGAATCTTAGGAAATAAGGGGGAACCACTTCTAAAATCTGCAAGTCATGGAAACTGATTTATGTTTAAATTAAAACAGTATTTCTGTCATTTCCAATATCATAATCTTCTTTACATCAATAGTAATCCAGGTGAATACCTACTGGGAAGGAAAACTCTTTTTTGATCCATTTCATTCTTTATTCAGGAATTTACAAAACAACAACAACACAAACCCACAAAACAACAAACTAGGGCAGTTTCTTTTGGATACATGACTTGAGTTACCTCCCTCCCATACCAAATTGAAATATTTTATGACTTCTTTCTCTTCCTTAAATAATGAGCTGCATTTTCACTCATCTTTTGTTCTGAGGCCAGCCTAATATCTTCTGAAAGTATTTTAAATTGATGCTCAGTAGCTTTCTAAGGTCATTTAAATTCCTAATGAAAAGTCACTCAAGGCCATAGTACAAAATAAATACATTGTTATTGATCATGCGATGAGATATTAGGCTAATTTAATAATGCTTCTCCCAGAGATGTGTATAACTCACCAATACTGTCATTTCTCAGCCGTCATAGATGGTATAGGTTTTGCACAGTCTGGAATTGGTCATCTCTGCTTCTGCTTTGTCCTGCTCCCTACTGCCACCTGGATACCCCAAGATGCTTTATTGTTGTTCAACTTCTTTTCTCTGTCTGCAAAGTACAGTGACAGAATGAGGATTCATTATTCTTGAAATGACCCTTTGCAAAATACCCTATTTTTATCTCCTTAATCAAGAAAGTGGTGCTCTGAGGACTGGCAGGTTCACTGCCTAGAAGTACATTTATTACCGTGACACGAGCTGAATAATTGTGTATTTACCAACTTCTGTTTAACCTTACAACTTGGCTATCTTTCTGCACAAAGGGAGAAATAAGACCAAGTTGCTTTTCTCCCTATAGTTCATCAATTCCCATTCTTTCACCACCAGAGCTGACATTTGCATCATCACCCTTCAATATATGAGTTAATTTGCTGGATTTTAGATTCAGAAGAAATTTTGCTTCTTTGGTAAAAGCTTTATGTCATAACTAAAAACATGGCAAAGGAAAGAAATGTTTATTTCTCTTCCAGGAAAATCCTATCATTGCACCGAATAGAGACAAAAAATGGATGAAGTTTTGTTGTAAACCAATATAGGATTTGTTTTATAGGAAATGTACATTAAAATAATAGGAAAAATCTGGTATAAAAGAACTACATGCTCTTCAATGCAACATTTCCTAAAGAGATTATATTGTTGTAGTAGTAATTATGTGCTGTAGATTTGGAAAAGAACAATGGCTAACCCTCCAGTGGGTTTTCAGAGGCTGTAAATTGCACAAGAGTTTGCTCATTTTTCTCCTATGGAGCAGGTGGTGGATTTAAACCACCTGCATTAGGGTTGGAAATGCAACACCTTTCCCCCTAGACCACAAGACATCCCAAAGGAGATGATTATTGTTGTTGTTAGGTGATGTCAAGTTGAGTTCATCTCATAATGACTCTCTTCAACAGATCTGAACTCCGTCCTATCCTGTACCACCCTCATAATTTCTCATGTAATTGAGCCCATTGTTGCAGTCACTATATCAATCCATCTGGTTGAGGGTCATCCTGTCTTTCATAGACCTTGCACTTTTCTAAGAGTTGATGTTTTGTTCCAGTCAGCCCCTGGCTTGGTTTTCATTGCTGATATTAAGTTTCTCCAGTGACTCTTTCCAAAGATGTAATTAATCTAATTTTTCTACAGTCCATCAGGAGAGGTCCATGTTTAAAGTTACCATTTTATTTATTTCTTTATTTTTAAAGATATATGTGATGAATTGTTGGGGAATCTTGGGGAGGAAGGGAGGGCCTCTGGCCAGGACAGATCACCTAAGTTCCAGATAAGTGCAAGCCTCCCAATGGTCTTTAATACGGGGTAGAGAAAGCTCCCCTGTGTTTGGCCTTACCAGCTTTAGAAAGCTCACCACCTGGGAAGATGGCTGCTGCATCTGTTCAGCTGGGAGTAGTCTGCACGAGGCTGGGGTTCTCCTATCAAATCTGCATGACCCATGTCTGCAAGACCGCCCTATCCTGTCTTCCTGTTTACTTGCTTGTATATATTTGCACTGCAGCCCCCAAAAAGTTGAGCTGGGTTGACTCTCTGAGCGTTGTGTCTCCGTCATGCTTACCCCCATCAGGGTGCTGCCGTTTGTTGCCCGCGAACAGACAGCGACAATGAGTAAATCATTGATCATACAAAATTCAATTCTTCAATTTCCAGCCTCATTTCTGTCACCAAGTTCATGCTTTCCAACTACTGTTCCTTCATTGTTTCCAGCTTTTGCATTCATTCCATTCACCGATTATCATTAAAGCATCTTGACTGCATGTTTGTTCAATTTTGAACTGTAAAAATCTTCAATTTTCTCCTCTTTGGCTTTAGTTGTTGGTACATATATTTTAATAACTGATCAAATATATGTTTCTTTTTAAAAAAATTAATTTCAACGAATATCTACAGAGATTTTGGATTTCCATTCATTCATTGTTGCACTTTTCTCTCCACCCACCCACCCCCATCCCCAGTTCGCTCTTCTCCTTGAAAAGCAAAAGGAAAATTCCTTCAATGGTATACAATCCCCCCATACACACCCACCCCCACTCCCACCCCAAGTATACTCCACTCTGCAGACTCCTTATTCCAGACTCTTATGATAATCATAATGTCCTAAAATATATTACTTTTAAACTATTCTCTCCCTCATTGCTTCAATGCAGTAAACATAATTTATCCAGTTTTTCTCAGTCTTACCCCCACCCCAATGTCAGCCTCATTCTACAACAGTGGCACCATGTGGTATTTGTCCTTTTGTGACTGAGCTATTTCACTCAGCATAATGTCCTCTAGGGTCACCCCTTTTGAATAATATTGCATGAGTTCCTAGTTTTTCCTGTGCAGCGTAGTATTCCATTGTGCGAATATATGACAGCTTCTTGATCCATTCGTTTGTTCATGGGCATTTAGGTTGTTTCCAGCTCCTTGCTATTGTGAACAAAGCTGTGATAAACATGGGTGTGCATACATCTGCTTGGATGGCAGTTATGGTCTCTTTAGGGTATATTCCCACTAGTGGAATTGCTGGGTCAAATGGCATCTCTATTTGCAACTTTTTGACAAAGTGCCACACCACTTTCCACAGAGGTTGCACCATTTTACACTTCCATCAACAGTGAATAAGGGTTCCAGTCTCTCCACAAACTTGCCAGCATTTGTTGCTTGCTGTTCAATGAAAATTTACAGACACTTTAGATTTCCATTCATTCATTGTTGCACTTTTCTCCCCTCTCAAATCTCCCCTCCCCCCACCATGCATTCCTCTCCTGGAAAAGTAAAAGAAAAATTCGTTCATTGTTTACAATCCCTCCCCCCAAGTTCACTTCACTATGGCGCCTTCGCTCTGGACTCCTGTAATGACAAAAGTACCTAACCACATATCCCTTTTAAACAGTTTTGTCCCTCATCTCTTTCAATGCAGTGTACATTATTTAAACCCATCTTCCTCAGTCTCCCCCCAACCTTGATGTCAGTCCTGTTTTATAACAGTGGCACCATGTGGTATTTGTCCTTTTGTGACTGAGATAACTTCACTTAGCATAATGTCCTCCAGGGTCACCCATTTTGAATAATACTGCATGAGTTCCTTGTTTTTCTTTCTTTTTTTAAAAAA
>NW_006399792.1:7241689-7267546 GCF_000299155.1 Elephantulus edwardii | reverse complement strand
CTAGGGGGTAAGGAGCGCAGGCTTGGACACTATCACCAAGAGGTGGGGGTGGGGCTTGGGCGCTGCTGGGGGTTTATGCAGCAGCACCCTGTGTGTTAAGGGTCACACAGGTGTGGGTTGCAAGGGGGTCACACAGTGTCGGGTAGTCTTCCTTCCTCTGGGGTTTCACAGTCTTCGCTCCTCTGGAGTTCCACGGTAGGTGGCTGGCTGTTGCTCTTCCTGGGTCTCTTCCAGGCCCCTCTCGCAGTGGAACCCCGTCTGGTGGCGGCGTTCTCCCGTCTGGCGGCGGCGTTCTTGCACTGCGTCGCTCTCGCTGGCGCTGCGTCGCTCTGAATTCCTTGTTTTTCAATGCAGTGTAGTATTCTATTGTGTGAATATACCACAGCTTCTCTATCCATTCTTTTGTAGATGGACACTTAGGTTGTTTCCAACTCCATCCTATTGTGAACCAAGCTGGGATAAACATGGGAGTGCACAGATAGATATTTCTTGATACTCAGTAGCTTTCCTTTTCAGAAGAAGATGATAGAAATATGTAAAGACAAGTATAAGTGGACCCATCACAATAGCACTTTAAACCAAAAAATATGGTAAACAAGCAAAATATCATTAATATACAATAGTGGTAAATTCATATGGCAAAATACAATGCCCCTGGTAATATTATAAATCAGGTTCATAAATTTTAACATGAATAGATGTATAGGATATCCTATTAAGTTGAAAAGGCAGTTAAAAATAATTTGTGTAAATGCATCCTCATTGTGTAAGAGTCATGTTTGCATTAATAATTATTATATAATTTTAATTGATATTAAATTAATATAATTTTTATATAAATTAAATTTATTTTAAATTAATATAATTATTTTATAATTTAATTGAATATCATGCTGTTAAGAGTTAGAAGCAGGAATGACATCCACTTCTGAAATAGCTTGCCTCCAAAATTCTATGAACTTAAAGAAACAATCAAAGTGATACAGGGGTTCAGGTCTTTTGTTAATAAGGTCACTGTGAGTTTTTTACAACTCGACAGAACTTAACAACAACTGTTAAGATAATTTTATATAAGAGAAGGGGTTGGCTATCAAACGGGGTGATTGGCGGCCACGTTGTCTGGAAATATCTAGAGACATTTTTTATTGTCACAACTGGGGAGGGGATGTCTCTTTCCTTGAGTGGGTCCAGGTCAAGTTTGCAGCAAACCTCCTGAAATACATAAGACTGGCGCAACAACGAAGCATTATTTGCTCCACTATATCAATAATTGCGAAACCCTTACAAGAATTTATACTTCCCTTTTAATTTTTTTATCTATTCATTTGTTGTTATTTTATCCTTTAATTACATTATTTTTAACATTATTGAAGTGTAATTCATTTTTTGTTGTTATTATGTGTCATTGAGTTGCCTGCAACTCATAGCAACCCTATGTACAACAGCCCTAAAACCAGCTCTATCCTGTGCCAATCTTATTGTCTCTGACACACCTACCTCGATAACCCCAATCACTAAGTCAATCCAACTCATTGAAGGTCTTCTTCTCTTGTGCTGTCTGTCCCTCCACCCTCATGATGTCCCGACTGGTCCCTCCTTTCAACATGCCCAAAGTATGTCAGACAAAGCTTCAGAATCCTTGCCTACAAGGAACAACCTGGTCTCACCCTCTCCAGGACGAACCTGTTTGTTACCCTAGCAGTCCATAGTATATTCAATACTCTTCTCCAGCACCACAGCTCAAAGACATCAATTCTTCTATCATCCCGTAATTTTCCAGCTTTCTGATGCATAGCAATTAATTGCAAACACCATGGTCTGGATCCGTTGCACCTTAGCTTCCAGACTGATATCATTGCTCTTCAGAACTTTGGAGAGGTCTCTGATAGCAGACTTTCTCAGTGCAATTCATTTTTTTAATTTCCTGGTTGCAGTACAAAGAGTGTTGACTGTGGAGCAAAGCAATCTAAAACTGTTAATGAGCTATGTCTCTTCACCATCTATCATTATATTGCCAATTGGCCCAATGGTGAGTATCTTTGGTTTCTTGATGTTAAACTTCAATCCACATTGAAGGTTACAGTCCTTGACCTTTTCCAATTCACTCATTTAAAGTTTGCAATTTAATGAGACCTTAGTATACTCACAGATGTCTGTAGCTATCACTTCACATTTTTTAAAAATATTTTGTTTTTTTAAATTTTTTATTATTTTTGTGTGAGTGTACCGTCAAAACAGATCTGACTGGTGCAGGAGGAGATTGTCCCTCCTTCCCCAGCAGATAAATATTTTGTATTAATTTGCTTACAAAGTTCATTTACATTGTATTTCATATCATCCTTCATTCATTTTGGGTTTCATACACTCATTCCCATTCATTATGTTTTATAAAATGAATCACCATTGAACTGTATCTACCATTACCTTATCTTTTCAGATGGCTGCCAGATCTTTCTCATCTTTTTTTTTTTACCTATTTCATTTCCCCTCCACTCTCTACCTACCAAATTGTGTGACCCTAGGATTAAGCATAAGGTTCTCAGCCTTACTGGTAATCAAGGAAATTATATTTAAAATAGGCCTCCATTCAAAATTGAGTTGCAAAAAATATCAAAGATTGATAACCATTATATCAAGGATGTGGTAAAATAGGCTTTTTAGTATATACACAGATGTATAGAAATACGTAATTTAGAAAGTCTGTCTTTTATTATTTTGATAATGTCAGCTGAATCCGGACTCTGGCTTCCTGAGGCCGGGCAGATTTGAGGGCTCCAGACACTGTGGTGTTCTTTTGGCCCCATGTGGGGGTTGGCAGAGCAGACTTGAATGATGAACTGGGGGTCTGGGGCAAGGAGTTTGCCAGTATTTGGGTGTGTCAAGCTGGTAAGACACTGAAAGGCCCTCGGGCCACAGGCCCTTGGGCCAGTCTTTCATTGTTTTTGTTCAGACATTCCTCTAGGTCGTATAGCCCTGCTGTACAAGTTGCCATATAGCGGTAACTTGTGGTTGCTGTGAGGCTGAACACTGTGACACTGATGTGTCAAATGCATTAATGGTTGGTTACACAATGTGGACAGAGAGTGGGGTGGAGCTCCCTGATTAAAACAAGCTTGGAAGGAGGAGTGGCATCCACTTCTGTAATAGCTTGCCTCCAGAAACCATATGAACCTGGAGAGAGGATGAAAAGCACCCAAGCGTTGAGAACTCTCCTTCATAGGGTCGTTATGAGTAGCCTGTGACTCAATGGCACTTAACAACAACAACACAATTACCATCACCACCCTCTCCATTCTCACCCCTCTGCTCCATTCCTCTCCCTCTTGGATCCTCATACATGCTATACTAGTTATCTTTCTATTTCTAAGATAATGGTCTTATTTGTTCTTATGAGATTGAGTTAGTTCCTTCAGCATAATGCTCTCTTGTCTCTCCCAAATTACACAGTAATTTTCAAAATCATTGTTCCTGCATGCTATGTAGTATTCTTTTGTATGAATGTACCACATTTTCTCAATCTATTTAAAAATGGTTCGACAATTGTGTTGTTTTCATGTTCTTATAATGGTTTCATGCTGCTAGGAACATTGGTGTATAGATCTTCATTAATGTATCAATTCTAATTTTCTTGGAGTATATTCCTAACAGTGGAATAGCTGGGTCATATGGAATTTCTATGTTCAGTTTTTTGAGGAAACACCGTACTGCCTTCCAGAGTGGTTGCATCTTTTATGATCCCATCAATAGTGTATGAGAATCCTTATCTTTCTTCATCCTCTCCAACATTTATTACTTCCTGGACTGTTAAACTTTGCAACTGCTACTGTAGTGAGATGGTATCTCATTGTGGTTTTGATTTGCGTCTCTCTTATTGCGAGAGATTTTGTTATAATCTAATTTTTATGCTTTCTGATATCACAATTACTTGAGGACAACAATCTTGTATTCTTATGTCAAACAAAATTAACATAATTTCATTTTGGGGGTAAAATCTCTGAAATGCTAAACTCATTTTTCATTTTTACTATAACGTCGATTATGTTGTATAACCCCTTTTTAGACAACTCTTAGGTTGTTTTCAACAATGGCAGATATTTTCAGCAATAATAATAAAAAATTTCTCATAAACTTTACATTTTGCCCTCTAGGGGACAGAGAGGGTATACGTTGGTTAAAAGAGAAATTAACTAAGCTACAGGTAAAAGTCTAAATTATCTTAGAGGATTATTTCAAGCATTATGCTTGTCATCTCTTTTCCACCACAAGCCTTGTCTCCTCCTTACTTTTCTCTCCTCTCCTGTGTTCAGCTTACGAAGACCACATAACATACAAAAATGATCTATTGAAGGGTGTTCATTTCAATATTGTTTATATTTGCTCTTCTTGTTTTGCACTGTTGAGTTGGACCTGACACATAGTTGACTCTCCAAGAGATTTTCAGAGACAGTTAATCACACGGGAGGAGATTGCACATCCTGCTCCTACGGAGCAGCTAGTGGTATTTGAACCGTGTGCTTTTAGGGTTGCAATACAGCTTCTTGCCACTAGACCACCAGAGCTCCCTATTCTTTATAATAGAATCAAAATTATAAACAATCTAAGTATACAGAAACAGGGAAATTGTTGAATAAATTGTGGTATATTTACATAAAAAATTTATAGCTGTTACAAAGAATGAGATGGAATTATGTGTCTTGAAATAGAATGAGGTTCGAGATATATTGTTAAAAGATAATTCTTTCTGCAAAAGGTATATGCTTGTTCCCTCATAGTACTGGATTGATAGGGATAGGAAAATTAGAAATTAGCTGTGGATTTCAGAGCATGAGGCATGAAGTAACTGGCTTATAGGCTTGCACAAAAGTAGTTATAAGTAAGATGATTATAAGAGGGGGACCCCATAATATAAATTAATGAAATATCATGTAAATGAAAGACTATATAAAACCAATGTACACACATGAAACACATGTATATGTTTGACAAAATTATTAATTGCAAATAAGGTATCATTACAGGTTGGAAAAACCATTTGAAATCATGTATAACAAAATATTTTTATTAATTTATCTGCATATTGTGCCTATAGATAGATGTATGGGTTGTTATATCTGTACAAGCATCAGAAAAAAAATACATGCTAAATTTTTAAAAGGGTGCTCTGGTGGCCAAGAGGTAAAGAGTTGTGCTGCCAACCTAAAGGCATGTGGGACAAAAATGAGCAATCTCCTTCTATTGGATTTATTGCCCCTCAAAACTCTAAATCAGTTGGAACATAAGAAATTAATAATAACAATTGTGATGAATATTTACCCTAGAAAGCTAGTAAATATCTATCTGTATTAACTGTTTAAATTGGGTTTTCATTGAAATTTAAATTCTGTAATTTACTAATATATATAGTAAGAGAGTAGGCATTTAGGAATTTAATAAATGTGCTGATTTCAAGAATTCTTACATTATTCCACTTAATGGGTTGAGATGTTATTAAAGTACAACTTGGGTAATCTTAGTATGTTGTTGTTAGGTGTTATCAAGTTGACTGTGACAGATAGAGACCCTGTAAATAATGGATCTGAACTCGGCCCCATCGTATGGCATCCTCTTCACTTCTGATATGCTTGCGCCCATTGTTAGTTATTAAGTCAATCCATTTTGTTGAGGGTCTTCCTCTCTTTCCTTGACTCTCAGCTTTCTCAAGCAGAATGCCCTTTTCCAAGGACTGATCCATCCCAACAATATTCTCAAAATATATGAAACTAAGTGTTACTATCCTTGCTTCCAAAGATCACCCTGGCTGCACTATCTCCAAGATATACTTGTTTGTTCTTTTGATAATTCCTATGATATTCACTACTCTTCTCCAAGGTAACAGTTAATAACATCTAATTTTTACACGGTGTTCACTATGTGCTAAGTGGCACTGTTCTAAGTGCTTAATCCTGACTACACCCTATAAAGTGAGTTTTATTTTATCCTCAATTTATGGTTTGTGATGCAGACATAGACAATTAAGTAACTTGTCAACAAATAAGGAGAACCAGGATCTGAATATATGCATCCTGGCTAATGGTGATCTTAAATATGCAGATTTGAATACCTGGATTTTGAAGGTTGTGACTTTTTAGGAAGCAAATAGCCAGACCTTACTTCTGCAGGGTCTCAGGGTAAGTTTGAACAGTCAACTCTCTGGGAAATAGTCCAGCACTTACCCATTGGTGCTATCCATGAGCCAGAATGAACTCAGTGGCAATCAACAGTTTTATCCTGGTTTACATATACTTGAATGAATCATGATGTGATTGCAAAGTTTATCAACAGGACAGTCTTATCTGACAGAGTATGAAAGGTAAAAAAATCAAATCTGTCCTTGAGATGCCACAGAGCTCAGACTGGAGCATCATTACATCTTTCTTCCACGGAAACACCAGAGGATTCAAACCTCCAGAAAAGCACAGCCTTTGGGTAAAGGGCACCACGCCGGGGGGTGGGGGGGTGGGACTAGGTCACCACAGGTCCCTAGGGTCTTTCAGGAGGAGGCGTTAAAGTAAGAGAACTTAAAGTAGTCAGTCGCCTTTGGCCACTATTATTCCTTGTCAGCAACAACTCCTCTGTGACTTCAGTTCAGTGTCAAAGTCCTAAACGATGCATAAAATTTTGCAGCTAGTCATCTAAAATTAGTGTTATGGTCAGGGGAGAGGAGGTGCCTTTTTACCTCTCAGAATGTGGAAACTGCCAGGCTAGGGTTCTTCTTCTTTTTTTTTTCTTTTTTGGAAGGGCAGCACACACATACTGCTGAAAAGGCTTTCTAGCTCCCCACTGTGAATAGAATTTCTGTAAGTGTGAAGTTTCTGAGGGCAGACTATACAAAACACATTTCTTCTCCACACTGCTGTTCTCCTAAGCTGCCACAAGACTTAATAAAAGTCTGTAGGTGGTCTTTTGAACAGAATTGAAAAGAGAAGCCGAAAGAGAATTTCTATCTCACTAACCTTGTAATAGTTCTCAACCTCCAGAAACACCACATTGGTGTTTATTTTGTCCTTCAACAAGTCTTGGGACTTCAGCATTTCATCTGCTCTTTTTGGGCATAAAATGAATAGATTTTGGTATAAGCAAGATTGAGAAAAATCTATGGAAACAAGTAAAAGTACTTGCACCATTATGTAGAAAAATTTAGCCACATGTTTCTCTCTTAAATTTTAACTGTGCCAGTACTTTTCTGTTTAGACCAGAAAAGGTTTTATTTTCTGGTTCGATTGATCAATTTGAATGTCAGGACTATATTATAGATTTATGGCCCTGCCAGAAGACTTTTCAGACAGACAGACTGTACAATTATCCCTGATGGTGGAACCCTTTGCAGACGTCCTCATTCATAAAACTCACTTATTATCTACCTGTATATGGTCTTTAATGACCAGCAATAACTTAGTCTTTTATCTCTATCTGAGCTCCTCAAGGTAACAAAACTGAGGTTCAATCAGGAGAAACCACTTGTTTGTTACCCAACACCATTCAGTCAGTAAATGATGGAAACAGGACTCCTTAGCCAACAGTTTGTTTACCTCAGTCTGACCCTTTTGACACATTTTATTACTAACAGACGATAGCAGTAGTCACTTTACCTCGATTACCCCAATTGACACAGGGCAATGCACTGAGCATCAGATAAAACCTACAAACCCAGTGGTGTGTGTGACAGCAGAGAAGCCCTGAGTCAAGGAACTCGAATTTCTCATAAAAGGCACCAAGCATGGCTGCCCTTTGACCAGGCGGGAAGCACTGTCTCTGCTTTTCAAGGTGTGCTCTATACAACCAGGTATCACGGAACAAAGGCAGGTGGTGATTCCGTTTGCCCAAGATGCAGAAAACAAAGCCCTCCTGGAAAATCATCTTCCAACATTTAGCGTAAAAGCCTCCTTTTGATTTAACTTTAGTTCTATTGTTGTAATAACCAAAAGGATGTCTGTATGCTCCAAGTTTAGAGAGCTCTGGTGGCTTAGTAACAGGGAATTGCATTGTCAGAACAAAGGTACACAGTTTAGATCCCCCAGTGGCTCCCTGAGAGAGGGATGACTGATCTCCTCCCAGGCAGTTTACTGCCTCTGAAAATCCACTGCAAGGTGAGCTATGGGATGCTTTCAACTCAGTGATATATAACTACAACAGCTCAATGTTTAGGAGGGCTGGGATGATGGTGTTGAATTTTAGGACAAGTTATCTCTTGTCAATGTGTTAGTCCCTAAACTTCATGGGACCTTCCTGGAGTCCTGCAGACTCTGGACATTTAGGCTGTCCTCAGTTACACTTCTGCTCAAGTCAACATCTCTCAGTAACTTAGAGTGTAAACATACTTCTTTATTTAACTATGAGGTTATGGAAGAGCCTTTGACAAGTGCAAGTTTGACTTTTGCCATGATGTTTCCAAAAAGAAACTTGGGGTCCCTGCTTTACTTGTGAGGGAATCTGAGGCTCAGAAAGGAGCTGTGGCTTGCCTAAGATCACAGAGCAAATAAAGTGAAGAAGCTCAAGATTTGACCCCAAGAATTCTCTGCTATTTGCCTTTGTCCACTGGCAGTGGCACTGAGCAGCCCTCTCAGACTGTTGTATTTTAGGCCTTTTTAGTGTGCTCACAGCTAAGCGGGCCCATGTTCAAACTTACAAAACTAGAGTGGGGTGATGGTGGGATAGACTCAGCAGGCAGGGAGAGAGGAGGGGGAGACACTACCTTACCTCACTGATGGCAAGGTAGATACCTAGGAAAGCCTCAAGAAGAAAAGGCTGCACATGCAGTAGGACACAGGCAATGTTCACGTCCCACTACCAGCATGAGGCTCTCGGTGGGCTGCTCCCAGGGGATGAGGATACCTATCATGCCGTGACCCTTCCTCTCAAGCTAGTAACTCTAGATGTGACTTGATCCTAGGTGCATGGCCCTGTTCTTGAAGAATCCCCAGGTTTGTGGAGAACCTAACTTCTGACCCATCTAATGGCTGTGTGAGCACTGTTGGGTTGAGGGACATCCAGTGATTCTGGGAGCCACTAAAAACAAGATCATTAGAATGAGCCTTCCAGGATATCCGGCAGACTGAAGAGGAAGAAGGGCATTCTGAGTGGGAACAAGGAACTCCCTGTGCTCCAGACCACAGTTGCTCTAATACAGTGCATCTCAGACCCCCATGGTAAAGACTCAGTTTAAAAATTTCCAAGATGCTATGAATCTACAATTTTGTAAAATATTATAAAATTTACCAAGGAAATGAAACAAAACAAAAATTGATAGATGGGAGCTCTGGTGGCCTCGCAAGTAAGGGGTCATGATGTCAACGCAGGGATGGGCAGTTCGGGTCTGTCAGCTGCTCAAGGGAAAGGGCTGAGTGGTCTCCTCCTATGTGATTTGCAGCCTCTGAAAACCTGCTGGAGAGTCAGTTATGAGTTGGTTCTGACTTAACAGCACATGACAACACAGACTCTAAGTCCACTGCTTTATTATCAGAGTTAACATATGTAAAATCACTCCATCAATTGCTGATAATATTTCTAAACTCATAGTCTCATTTCTATGATGTGGAAGCCTGGTAACCTGTGGTTTGGACTGAGGCTGGTCCGAGGATCACAACTTGAGTAGCACTGACCTAACGCTGTTTCTTCTTACCTCTAGCAATTTGTACACACTATTTCCTCGCCCTCCCCTGTCATTGCCTAACGTGTGCCCCCCTTTCAGAGACCAGATCAAATAAAATTTCCTAGATGTGTCCTGTCCCCATACCTTTTCAAACTATATGAAGAACATTACCTGGGAGGCTGGGCTCTATGAGGAGAAATGTCACATTAGGATTGGAGGAAGAGTCATCAACAATCTGCGTTATGCAGATGACACAACCTTGTTTGCTAAAACTGAGGAGGACCTTAAGTGCTTGCTGCAGAAAGTTAAGGACTGCCTCCTTCACTATGGATTGAAGCTCAATATCAAGAAAACAAAATTTCTCATCACTGGGCCAATTGGCAGTATTATGATACATAATGAAGAGATTGAGACTGTTAACAGCTTTAGTTTGCTCAGCTCCACAGTCAGCACTCTTGGTACCAGCAGACAGGAAATTAGAAGAAAAATTGTATTGGGAAAGACTGCTGTCAAAGACCTCTCCAAAGTACTGAAGAGCAACAATGTCAGTCTGGAGACTAAGGTATGCCTAATACAGGCTGTGGCCTTTGCAATCACTTGCTATGCACCAGAGAGCTAGACAATGACTTTGGAGGATAGAAGGAGAATTGATGCCTTTGAGCTGTGGTGCTGGAGAAGAGTATTGACTATACCACAGACTGCATAAAGAATAGGTTTGACCTGGAGAGGATGAAACCAGTCTGCTCCTTGGAGCCAAGGATTCTGAAGTTCTGTCTGACATAATTTAGACAAGTTGCAAGGAGGGACCAGTCATTGGAGAGGGATGTCATGCTTGGGAGGGTGGAGGGACAGCACAGAAAAGGAAGATCCTTGATAAGATGGTTTGATTGAGTGACTGGGATAATGGGTGTAGGTATGTCAGACACAATAAGATTGACAAGGTGTAGAGCAGGTTTCAGGGCTGTTGTACATAGGGTCGCTATGAGTCCCATAACAACAGCAATCTTGGCAGTCTTCTCTGATCCACACTTATTCCTAGATAGAGTCAGCACCCCTATCACTAATTATCTAGGCACCTCTGTGTTACTGTCTGTATCCCCTAGTTTGGGCATCTATCTATTACTGTCTGTATCCTCTGGAAATATACGAAGGATCAGGAGGGTCCATGTCTGTCATTCTTTAGTGCCTGACTTCGGACCTGGCCAGATTAAACATCTACTAAGATCAAAAAAGGTGACAAGGGGCAGATCATAGCAGGATTGGTTGTTTTATTTGATAAGAAGCCAACTGTGGGCTGGAGACAACATCAGGAAGTTATAATTGCGTGCTCCAGAGCTTGTTCTGAGTCACAGAAAATCAGATAAAGGTCCAAACACACAAGACAAAGCAGAGCTACATGAGACCAAGTACAGTTACCCCATAGGGTTTTGTAGGTTGAAATCTTTATGGATACAGGTTGCAAGATCTTTGCTTTCATGGAGCAACTAGAGAGTTTGAACTATTGACCTTTTGGTTGATAGTACTCAACTAGTATACCAGTAGGCGGGGAAAAATAATAATCACCACTCCTACTTCACCATCCAGTGCTTTTCAGATGCTGTAAATAAAATAGGAGGAGATTGCCCATCTTTCTCTCTTTAGGAGTGGCTGGTGGGTTAGGGCTGTCTGCCTTTGGGTTGGCAGTGCAACTACTTACCCACTGCATCACCAGAACCCCCTGGTTATCTACTCATGAGCAAAGCTGTGCTTCTTGGGCCTGGAGCACAGGCCTCAGTATTAAAAAGTCTGCTGTGTCCTGACTGAGTTTTTACTTTGGAGGCTCATGTGTGAAGCCATTGGATTTTGGATTTTGAAAGGTGGGTTCTTCTTGTTTTGGTTGAAGGTTGGTGTGGACTGTTTGGTTGTTTTTATTTGGTTTAAATGTGTTTAGACTGAACATAGTTCTAAGTGGTACAACACTGGTCTGTCGATTTGCTGTATTAAAGTAACTTGAGATTGCTGTGGTGCTGAAAGCTATGCTACTGGTGTGTCAAATACCATAATGGTTACTCATGATGGACAGTGTTTGATGGAGCTCCCAGGTTAAGACAGGCTTGGAAGCAGAAGTGGCATCCACTTCCTAAACGACATGCCTCTGGAAGCTCTATAAAGTTAGAGAAATGACAATAGTTAAAGAGCAGGGATCAGGTCTTTTGTTCATAGGGGTTCTATGAGTCATGCTAGACTCAATGTCACTTAACAACAACAATAACAACAATTATCTGCCTGCATATTATGTTTAATGACCAGCAATATCTTAGTTTGCTATTTCTGTTTCTTAAAAAAATTTTAAAAAAATATAAAAAAGATCACTTTTCCATTTTAATATAGATGTTTATTGATGTATATTTCTCTATGAGAAATTATTTATTAGTGCAAATTTCTCTCATTACTGCTGTTGTGAGATGCATAATATTTGCAATCCTTAAACCAAAATATTTGCAATTGTTCTATAGATTTCAACTGAAAGTTTGCTTTGTTGCATATTAAAATCATTATGTTTGCTTTCTCACTTTTTTTATGTGTGTGTGACAATTTACATTAGAAATTTTTCGATCCCGTTACTTTTAACCTATTTGTATCATTGGGGTCCAGGATGTGTCTCTTAGGGAGCTCTGGTGCACTATGGCAAGAAGCTGTGCTGCAATTCCAAAGGTGTTTGGTCAAATCCACCAGATGCTCCACTGGTGAAGGAGGGAAATTTCCTCCTGTGCCAACTGGATCTGATTTGATGGTACACAACAAAGGGGGAAAAAATGAAAACAAAAGTGTCTCTTACAGGCAGTATATCATATTTGGATCATTAAAAAAATAAGTTTTTTCACTCTCTTTTAATTGGAAGACTAAGTCTATTTAAATATTCGTTAATTACCCATAATGAAGGACTTACTTACGCCATTTACTTATGTGTGCTTTTATATGTATGACTCTTATAATTTCTTTATTTCCCTTTTTCCATCATTATCAAATTTTATGCTTTATTAGTATTTTTGTGTTGAATTTTTTGTTAAGATACCCAGAAAAATCTAAGAAGCCTTAATAAAATGGACTACTAGAACAGCACATCAACAGAGAACTACCAGAAGTCCAGGCTGGGTTTAGAAGGGGTCGTGGTACTAGGGATATTGTAGCTGATGTTAGATGGATCTTAGCTGAAAGCAGAGAATACCAGAGGAATGTCTATCTGTGTTTCATTGACTATGCAAAGGCATTTGACTGTGTAGATCATTACAAACTATGGCTGACTCTGAGAAGAATGGGAATCCCAGAACACTTGATCGTTCTAATGCGAAACTTATACTTGGACCAGGAGGCAGTCGTCAGAACAGAGCAAGGGAACACTGCATGGTTCAAAATTGGGAAGGGCATACGCCAGGGATGCATCCTATCTCCATACCTTTTCAACCGATATGCAGAATAGATTATCCGGGAGGCTGGGCTCTATGAGGAGAAATGTGGGGTCAAGATTGGTGGACGATTTTTCAACAACCTGCATTATGCCGATGACACAACCCTGCTGAAGAGGACCTGAAGCGCCTGCTGCAGAGTGTCAAGGACTGCAGCCTCCAATATGGATTGAGGCTCAATGTCAAGAAGACAAAGATTCTCACCACTGGACCAATTGGCAGCATCAGGATGGATGGTGAAGAGATTGAGATTGTACACAGCTTTAGTTTGCTTGGCTCCATAGTCAATAGTCTTGGCACCAGCAGGCAGGAAATCAAAAAGCTCATTGCCATGGGAAAGTCTGCTGTTAGGGACCTCTCCAAAGTACTGAAGAGCAATGGTGTCTCTCTGGAGACTAAGGTGCATCGGATACAGGCCATGGTCTTCGCTATCACTTGTTATGCATCAGAGAGCTGGACAATAATCAAGGAGGATAGAAGGAGAATTGATGCCTTTGAGCTGTGGTGCTGGAGAAGAGTATTGAGAATACCATGGACTGCTAGGAAAACAAACAGATTTGTCCTGGAAACGGTTAAACCGGGTGGCTCCTTTGAGGCAAGGATTCTTTGGCTCCATCTAACATACTTTGGACATGTTGTGAGGAGAGACCGGTCCTTGGAGAGGGACTTCATGTTTGGGAGGGTGGAGGGACGGCGCAAGAGATGAAGGCCCTCTATGAGATGGATTGATTTAGTGACTGGGATAATTGGGATGGGAGTGTCGGAGACAGTGCGATTGGCACAGGACAGAGCAGAGTTTAGGGCTGTTGTACATAAGGTCGCTATGACTCGACGGCACATAACAACAACAACACTAGAATTAATAAGATAATTTTTCAAGTTAGGAGATTTGAAAATAAATTTATAAAACCGAATAGCTTTTCTTTATGCAAAAAGTTAAATCATGTAAAAAGAAAATATATTACGTTGGTAATAAAATTGTGGGGAATCAGCTTAACAAGTTAAACCAAGACCAATATGAAAAAGGCTACAGAGAAGTCAGGTTGTTGTTGTACACCATCAAATTGGAATTGACCCATAGCTGACCATCCAGTGAGTTTTCAGAGGCAGTAAATTGAATGGGAGGAGATTGCCCATCTTTCTCCTGCAGAGCAATTGATGGATTTGAACTGAGGGTTTTTAGTTCAACAGCACAATTACATACCATTTACTAAGGAATTGCTAAGGTTATAAAATAAGTTCTGACTAATTGAAAGATTAATCATGAGGGATTGTAAAACAAAGGGGGAACTTCTCTTTTACTTTTCAAAGAGAAGAGTGTACTGGGGGGAGAGGTGGGCAGGGATAAAGGAAGCTCAGCTGGCTTGATGATAAGAAGTAAAGTTGGCAGCTCAGAATCAAAGGGTTTGACTCCAGCAACTGCTTCATTAGAAAAAGGTAGGTCATCTCCTCTCATGCCATTTACTGCCTCTGTAACCCGCTGAATCACCTATGAGTCGTTTCTGACTTGAAGATACATGATACTAACAACAATATTTAATCATAATGGGTCTTGAAATTTCACTTTTTTGATAAGGATTTATTTTTTTCTTCAGTGTAGTAATTTTATTATCCAAAATAAGTGACTAAAAGAAATGTTAATTTTAACGTTATTGTTTCGGGCAAAGACACACCATTTACTTCATATGAAGTTTTTAATCCAACAGTGGTTGTTGTGTACTGTCAAGTTGGAACTGACTCATAGCTGACACTCCAGTGGGTTTTCAGAGGCAGTTAATCTCATACAAGGAGATTGCCCATCTTTATCCTGTGGAGCAGTTGGTGGGTTTGAATTGTGTGCCCTCAGGTTTGCAGTACAGTTTCTTACCAATATGTCACCAGAGCTCCCTGATCAAAGAATATCACAGGTAATGAATTTGCATTTGGATCAGCTAAAAATATACTACTTTAAATACATCTGTCAAATGATTGGGATGAAGAACTGGTATCTTTTACATTTTGCTAATCTGTCTTGAATAGTGCATAAACATTATTTCCATATGGTGTTTTTATATTTACCTTTCATTTTCTGTACACATTTTTCTGTGCCACTTTAATACAAGATGACTGAATCTCTCAAAAAGTGGAAAAAGTAAAACTCTATAGTACTATAAGAGAAACACCTAAAATCCAAAAAGACTTAATTTTGTATGAATTGTATTTACATTTATAGTTTATTACTTATATACTTTTTTATTGTTTCTTTAGTTTTCAGCCTGTTAATGAGACATATCATGATTTTTCCTTAAAGTTAGTTGAAATATTTCTTATATTATGAAGCCAAATCTAAAGGAGACATAGCCCTCAGCTTGGAAATGATCATATTGTGACAGCTGTATGGTGCAAAGGCAAGATCAGAGACACTAAGCCACAAGATGACAGTCTTGGAGCAGAAGCCTGGGGGCAAAAACCTTTCCCTTGTACTGCCTCAGACAAAAATCCTTCCTTAAATCTGGTACATGGCATTTGGACATGTTGTTGTTGTTGTTGTTATGTGCCGTCGAGTCATTTGTGACTCATAGCGACCCTAAGTACAACAGCCCTAAACCCTGTTCTATCCTGTGCCAATCTCATTGCCTTTGACACACCCTTCCCAATTACCCCAGTCACTGAATCAATCCACCCCATAGAGGGTCCTCCTAAACATGAGACAGAAATCAGTGGGAGAGACTCGCAGCATTGTGAGGCACAAGCCATCGCAGAAGTAACTAGTGCCCTAAGCCATCATAAGAGGTAGTAGCTAGGGGGAGAAGGGTGCTGGGCAAGGTAGGAGGAAGTGCAAACCATGCTAATATTCAGGGGAAGGGAAGGGACAAGACACACATGCGGGGGGTGGGGTGGGATGGGGTGAGAACTGCTAGTTATCTATGTAAAGGGAAGTGTCTTTCAATAAAATGCTTGTC
Source organism: Elephantulus edwardii (assembly GCF_000299155.1). Classification (NCBI taxonomy): domain Eukaryota; kingdom Metazoa; phylum Chordata; class Mammalia; order Macroscelidea; family Macroscelididae; genus Elephantulus; species Elephantulus edwardii. Next base: position 7,251,530 of record NW_006399792.1, on the reverse strand, counting down.
TGTCAGATGTTGTTCCAAAGCGAAACATCCAAATTAAGACAGACTAGGAAGAAGGATTGGCCATTAAATTCCAAAATATAACGGGCCTTTGAAAACCCTATGTACAGTGGAGCACACATAGAGTAGTATAACAGATATGGCAACTGAGGCTGAACTCTCAAATTTGGAAACACAAAGAAAGAGGAACAGTTGTAAACAGAAACTGATTGGAGCATGCAATGTGAACAGCATGAATGTAGGAAAATTGGGCATCATTAAGAAAGAAATAGGACACATAAATATTGATATATTAGGTATTGGCAAAATGAGATGGATTGGTGTGAGACAATTACATCAGATGATCATATGATATACAACGCAGTAGATGAAAAGCTGAGAAAAAATGGAATCACTTTCATATTGTTTCTAGATCCATCTTGAAATACAATGTTGTCAGTGACAGGATAATACCCATATGCATACAAGAAAGACCTGTTAATACCATTATCACTCAAAGTTATGCACAACAACCAGATCTGAAGAAGAGGAAATAGGTGATTTCTACCAACTGTTGCAGTCACAAATCGATCACACATGCAACCAAGATGCGTTAATAATAATGGGTGACTAGAATGCAAAAGTTGGGAACCAGGAAGAATAATTAGTAGTTGGAAAACATGGTCTTGGTGACAGAAATGAGGCTGGGGATAGAATGATAGAATTCTCTGCAATCAATGATTGATTCACTGCAAATACCTTTTATAAGAAACATAAATGCAGGCTATACACATGGATTTCACCTGATGGTATGAACAAGAATCAGATTGATTACATCTGTGGAAGGAATTGTTGGAGAAGTTCAATATCAGCAGTGAAAACTAGGCTGGATGCTGATTGCAGAGCAGACCATCTACTACTCATATGCAAGTTCAAATCAAAGCCACAGGAATCAAAATGTGATCTTGTGTCTATCCCACATGAATTTAAAAACCAAGTCAGGAGCACGTTTGAGGCCTAGGACACTAATTAAAGAAGCACAGATGAGCTGTGAGAGGATATGAAAAATATGGTCTATGAAGAATGAAAAGGTCATTAAAAAGACTGAGGAGAAAGAAAAGACCAAAATGGATATCAGAAGAGACTCTGAATATTGCACTAGAGCTATGAGAAGCCAAAGCAAAGGGAAGAAATCAAGAAGTTAAGGAGGTGAATAGAAGATTTCAAAGGGAAGCTCGTGAAGACAAAGCAAAGTATTATAATGAAATGTGCAAAGAGCTAGAGTCAGAAAATCAAAAGGGTCGAACTTTCTCAGAATTTCATTTTTTAAAATATTAGTTTATTTAAAAAGTTCATATACTTTTTTTTTTACACTGGATCTTTCCCATTTCTTCACACCCTCCCATCAAATTATGCAACCCTATGATTAAATGCCCTGCCCCTCACCCATTCTCAGCCCTCTGCTCTCAAACTCATTCTACAATAAGGTCTTATAATATATTTGTCCTTATGGGATTGAGTTAGTTCACTTAGTATAATGCTCTCTAGTCCCTCCCAAGTTAGGTAGTGATTTACAAAATCATTGCTCCTGCATGCTGCGTAGTATTCCATTAGATGAACGTACCATAAAATCTCAATCCAGTCAATTGTGATTTGATATTTGGGCTGTTTCCATGTTCTTGTGATGGTGAATAATGCAGCTATGAACATTGGTGTGCAAGTCTCCATTTGTGTCTCAATTCTCATTCTTTCGGGATATATTCTAAGCTGGGTTATACGGAATGTCTATATTCACCTTTTTGAGGAAGTGTCAAACTGTCTTCTAGAGTCGTTGTACCATTTTACAATCCTACAAACAATGTATGAGATCCTGTATTACCATATCCTCTTTGCTGTCCTGTTAAACTTTGCCACTGATACTGAAATAAGATGGCATCTCATTGTGGTTTTGATTTGCATCTCTTTTATTGCCCATTATTTTGAACATTTCTTGAAGTATCTGTTGGCCATTTGAGTATCTTCCTCTGTGCAATTTTTTTCTATATCTTTTGTTCATTTTGTAATTGTGTGAATAGTCTTTTTCTTGTGAAGGTCCCGAAGGTTTCTGTAAACTTTTGATATGAGACCCTTGTCTGTGATGGTATTACCCAAAGTTTGTTCCCAGTCAGTAGGTTTTTTTTCACCCTTTTGGAAAATGTGCACAGGGATTTACTCTTTAGAAGGTCCCATTCATCAGTTTTATTCTCTTTAGATTGTGCATTTCTGGCAGTATTTGGCAGTCTCTTTATGCCATACATTAGCCTGTCTAAGTTTGATCTCAGTTTGTCTCTGATGAGCTTTATAGTTTGGGGTTTTATTTCCAGGTCTCTTATCCACCTTGAATTGTTTTTAGTGTATGATGTGAAATGTGGATCCTGTTTCAGCTTTCAGCAAGTAGCAGTTTTTCCATCACCATTTGTTGAAGAGGCTGTCAATTACCCACTTGATGGGTTTTAAGAAGAGATAAACTCAAAAATATTTCTTAAGTTCAAGGAACTAAAGAACAAATTCAAGCTGTGAGTTGCAATACTTAAGGATGTTATGGTTAGAATATTGAATGATCCAGGAAGCATTAAAAGAAGACAGAAGGAGGATCCAGAGTTACTGTACCAAAAAGAATTGTTTGACACAGAAAAATTTCATGAAACAACAGAATATCAAGAAGCAATTGTGATTAAGGAGGAAGTGTAGGCTGCTCTGAAGGACTTAGCAAAAACTAAGACCCCAGGAATTGATGGAATACTAATTAACATATTTTGACAAACAGATACTGCTCTGGACGTGTTTATCAGGTTGTGCTAAGAACTCTGGAAGACAACTATGTAGATAACCAACTGGAAGAGAGCCATATTTATTCTGATTCCAAAAAAAGGTGCCCCAACCGAGTGTGGAAATTATTGTATAATATTACTAGTAACACACACACACACACACACACACACACACACACACACACACACAATCCTGCTCAAGATTATCCAAAAGTGGCTGAAAAAGTATATCCATAGAGAACTACAAGAAATACAAGCTGAATTCAGAAGAGGTCGTGGCACTAGAGACAGTATCATCAATGCCAGATGGATTTTGGCAGCAAGTAAACAGAACCAGAAGAATATCTACCTTTATTTCATTGACTCTGCAAAGGCATTTGGCTATGTAGATCACAGCATACTGTGGCTAAACTTGAGGAGAATGGGTATCCCAGAACACTTGTTTATGGTCATGAAGAACTTATACTTGGACCAGGAAGCAGTCCTCAGAACAGAGCAAGGAAACACTGTGTGGTTCAAAATCAGGAAAGGAGTGCATCAGGAATGTGTCCTGTCTCCATACGTTTTCAATCTGTGTGCAGACAGTTCATTCAGGATATTGGTCTTTATGAGGAGGAATGTGGTGTCAGGATTGGAGGAAGAATCTTCGACAACCTATGTTATGCAGATGGCACATCTTTTGCAGAAACCGAGGAATACCTGAAGTACTTGCTGCAGAAGGTCAAAGACTATAGTCTTTAATATGGATTGAAGCTCAATATCAAAATACAAAGATTCTCACCACTGAGTCAATTGGCAGCACCATGATAGATGGAAAAGAGATGAGCTTGTTAGCAAATGATAACCTGCTTGGTCCACAATCAACAGTTTTGTCACCAGCAGTCAGGAAATCAAAAGATGAATTGCACCAGGAAAATATGGGGCCTCTCCAGAGTACTGAGAAGCAACAATGTCAGTCTAGAGACTAAGCTGCACTTGATCCAGGCCATGGTCTTTACGATTACTTGCTATGCACTCAAGAGCTGGACAATGACTAAGCATGACAGAAGAAGAATCAGTGCCTTTGAGTTGTGGTGCTGGAAAAGAGTCTTGAACATAGCATGGGATACCAAGAAAAACAAGTAAGTCTGTCTCAGAGAGGATGAAACCATGTTTCTCCTTGGAGGCTACGATTTCGAAGCTCCATCTCACATACTTTGGGCTTGCTGCCAGAAGGGACTGGTTTTTGGAGAAGAACATCATACTTAGAAGAGTGGAGGTGCAGTGCAGGAGAGGAAGACCCCAGATGCGATAGATTGATACAGTAACTGGGGTAAATGGGGTAGGCATATCAGAGTCAGTACGACTGACTCAAGATAGGTCTTGCTATGAGTTGAAGATGACTTAATGATCCATAACAACAGCAGCAAGGTCTTAAAAGACAAAGTCAAGTTTTTAAGGGAAAAATAGTTTTAAATGAAAAATGAGTTTATAAATGAAAAAGTATATACTGCATTATGTGTGCAATATAGGAAAGGGAGGGAGGGTAAGGAGAAGTGACATTTTTAATATTAACTATAAATTAACAGGAGCTAGAAAAGAAAATATGAACATTTTAGCCATTTTAAGATTTATGCTTAGAAGTCACACCCAGAGACAAATTATTTGGCTTTGTAATTATACTTTGACAGAGGTATAAAGAATTTATAAATTTGTTATAAAAATGACAGTCTATATGGCAACAATAGATGGATAGGATATAAAAAATATTCAATTTATAAAGAAATAAATCCAAGTGGTTAATAAACAAAAATATACTTAAACGTCTTATCAGAAAGGCATAGTGTAAAATTACCTATCAAATCACACAGATCAAATTCACAACTATGTAAAACTTAAAACTAGCTTGGGAAATCATATGGAGAAAATATTTCTCTCATGTGTACTTATTCAACTGTGAAATGCTATTGAATTTTGGGAAACTAATTTTATAGAGAACATACAATTCCTTCAATGAAGCTGACCCAATCTTGTAATCTATCCACATAGATAAAGTAACAGGATACAAGGCTAAATGCGTAGAGTTTATATTAACTCATTGTTTATTCACCAACAGTAACAAGAGCAAAAAAAATTAGTAACTAAGTAATGAGTAATAGAAAAGTTATTGAATTTTATAAGTAACCCACGAATATCATCAAGACTACCTTGACATTGGAGTTTTATCAGTTGACTTGAAATTTCCAAGTAGTATTTGAAATAAAAAAAACAAACAAAATCCAAAAAAGTAATGCAAAATAGTGAACAGAAGAAGAATCAGTGCCTTTGAACTTTGGTGGCCTGAAGGTAAGGATCTGTGCTGCCAGTCTGAAGGCACACAGTTCAAATCCATCAGTTGTTCCACAGGAGAAAGATGGGCAATTTCTTCCCCTGTGATTTATTGCCTCTGAAAACCTGCTGGTGGGTCAGCTATGAGTCAGTTCTGACCCGATGGTACACAAGAACAACAAAACCATGCTTGTTTATCTTTAGACATGAGAAAGCTTTCAAAGAGTTCTGGCTTCATAACCTTGACACTGCCTCTTAAAATTTTTATTTCCAGTAGGACTCAGAGTGACTCTCCATTGAGTTTCTGAGACTGCCACTCTTTATAGGATGGACTTACCTATTTTTCTTTCACAGAGTGACTAATGGAATTAAACTGCAAAACTTTGTGTTACCACCTCAACCCACAATGCACTATGACAGGGCTAAGGAAGAAGGCCCAGTACTGATTTTACTGACCAGAATTTACCTATTGACTTTATAGGGTTTCCTTTTCCTGAACTGTAGAGCTATTCAAGTTAGACTTTTGTTAGCAAGGAGTTCCTGGGCAGTGCAAATGGCTAACATGGTGTTTGGAGATGTGGGTCCACTCAGAGGCATTTGAGAAGGTGGAAAAGATGCTTATCGTTTTGTTTCTGATAAGTAAGTCTTTGACAGTACTATGGGGCATGATTCTGCTCTTGACACATGAAGTCTGTGTGGTTCAGAATGGATTCATTAGCAAATGGAGAGGACTAGCAAAGAAGCAGAGAGAAACGACTAACAATTGTATCTGCTCTTTTGGCCTAGTCCATATGGAATTGCAAAAGTCCTATTTCTGTGATGGTTCAAACCCATGAGCAGCTTCATGGAAAGAAGATGACCACCCTCCTTTACAGCCACAGAAATCCAATGAAGGGCAGCTACAAGTGGGTGTTCACTAGAGAGAAGTGAACTTGAGTGAGCTTGAGAGTATAAAAGACATGATACAATATGCACGGATATAAATAAATATGTAAGTGAATTAAAGAGCTGAACAGAAAATTTCAAAGGGCAGCTCAGGAAGACAAAGCAAAATACTATAATGAAATGTGCAAAGAGCTGGAGTCGGCAAATCAAAAGGGCCAAACTCTCACAGTGATTTTTAAGCTGAAGGAGTTGAAAAACAATCTCAAGCCACGAGTGGCAATACTTAAGGATGCTTTCGGGAGAGCGTTAAATGATCCAAGAAGCATTAAAAGAAGATGGAAGGAGTATACAGAGTCTTCTGTACCAGAAGGAATTGGCTGACACAGAAGAATTTCATGAAATAACGTATGAGCAAAAGCCTAATGTGATGAAGGAGGAAGTTCAAGTTGCTCTGAAAGAATTGGCAAAAAACAAGACTCCAGGAGTTGACAGCATACCAACTGACATATTTCAACAAATAGATGCTGCCCTGGATGTGCCACTAAGTTGTGCCAAGAAATCTGGAGAACAGCCAGCTAGCGAACTGACTGGAAGAGATCGATATTTGTTCCCATTCCAAAGAAAGGTGACCCAAAAGAGTGCAGAAATTATCGAACAAGGTCATTAGTATCCATGCAAGCAAGATTCTCCTGAAAATGATCCAAAAATGACTGGAGTAACACATCAACAGAGAACTGCCAGATGTGCAGGATGGATTTAGAAGAGGTCGTGGTACTATGGATATTATAGCTAATGTTAGATGGACCTTGGCAGAAAGCAGAGAATACCAGAAAAATGTCTATCTGTGTTTCATTGACTATGCAAAGGCTTTTGACTGTGTGGGTCACAACAAGCTGTGACTGACTCTGAGAAGAATGGGAATCCCAGAACATTTGATTGTGCTAATGTGAAACCTATACTTGGACCAAGAGACAGTCGTCACAACAGAGCAAGGAGACATTGCATAGTTCAAAATTGGGAAGGGTGTCTACTAGAGATATATTCTGTCTCCATATCTTTTCAGTTTGTATGTGGAACAGATCATCTGGGATGCTGGGCTGTATGAGGAGGCATCAGGGTTGGTTGTAGACTCAATAACAACCTGTGTTATGCAGATGGCACAACCCTGCTTGCCGAAACTGAGGAGGATCTGAAGCACTTGCTGCAGAAGGTCAAGGACTGCAGCCTTAAATATGGATTGAAGCTCAACATCAAGAAAACAAAGATTCTCACCACTGGGTCAACTGGCAGCATCAGTATGGGTGGTAAAGAGATACAGATAGTTAACAGTTTTCGTTTACTTGGTGCCACAGTCAACGTTCTTGGTAACAGCAGCCAGGAAATCAAGAGATGAATTGCATTGGGAAAGTCAGCTGTCAAGGGCCTCTCCAGAGTACTGAAGAGCAACAACATCAGGCTGGAGACTATCTGGGCTATAGTCTTCGCAATTGCGTGCTATGCATCAGAGAGCTGGACAGTGACTAGGGATGATAGAAAGAGAATTGATACCTTTGAGTTGTGGTGCTGGAGAAGAGTTTTTGAATATACCATGGACTTCTAGGAGAACAAACAGATTTGTCCTGGAGAGGCTGAATCAAGGCTGCTCCCTGGAGTCAAGGATTCTGAAGCTTCGTCTGACATACTTTGGGCATGTTGCAAGGAGGGACCAATCCTTGGAGAGAGACAGCGTGCTTGGGAGAGTGGAGGGTCTGTGTAAGAGAGGAAGTCCCTCGATGAGATGGATCGATTCAGTAATTGGGATAGAGGGAGTAGGTGTGTCGGAGACAATGAGATTGGCACAAGATAGAGCAGGTTAGCTCTCTTGTACATAGGCTGTTATGTGTCTCAAGTGACTTGATGGCACATAACAACAACATATTTGCATGAAGGATATTAATACAATTAAAAAAAGAATGTATTTACTGAGTAAAGTAATTGTTGTTTTTGTTACATGCTGTCATGTCACCTGCAACTCATAGTGACCCTATGTACAGCAGCTCTGAATCCTGCTCTATCCTGAGCCAACCTTATCATATCTGACATACCTACCTTCATTTCCCCAGTCACTGAGTCATTTTATCTTTAAAGTCTTCCTCTCTTACATTGTCCCTCCAACCTCCCAAGCATGATATCCTTCTCCAATGACTGGTCCCTCCTTGAAAGACAGTCAAAGTATGTCAGAAGGAGCTTCAGAATCCTTGCCTCCAAGGAGCAGCCTGGTTTCACCCTCTCCAGGATGGAATTGTTCTCCTAGCAGTCCATGGTGTATTCAATATTCTTCTCCAGCACTACAGCTCAAAGGCATCAATTCTCCTTCTATTATCCTTAGTGATTGTCCAGCTTTCTGACAAATAGCAACTGTTTCATGTGGAATTTTAGAAGTACTTTTCAGGCTTTCTTTTAATAACTGCCTAACTTAAACTCACATTGAAGGTATTTGCCAAAAAACACGTTAATGTTAACTCACCTTTGTGAAGAATAATACTATAATTTACTTGAATCATTAAACTGTTTATGAAGCCAACCTTTTGCTGTACTTAAAAAAACAAGTTATTAAGCTTTTAAACATTACAAATAGTTTCCCCTTTTGAAATTTATTTCAAGCAATAAAGAAAAAGTGTCTTCCATTCCTGTGCATTATGTAAGATTAAGAAAGTGAACCTATTTTGTTGACTTTTGAGATAAGAGCTTTTAAGAATTTTATACCATGAAGCAGTATCCATCAGAACAAATAAATGAGATTGTGCTATTCTTTCCAGACAAGGATACATTCTGTGACCTATCTTTTCCATGACCTACAAGGTTTTAGGAGAAGAGCTTCCAGAATTTTATTGGCAATGCCACTATTAGACGAACTTCCCTTTCTCTTTGAAGCCCTTTGGGGGTCAGCTTTAAAATGGACATTAAGTGAATGGCTAATGGAATTAAGGATATAATAATAGAAGGATATAGTGAGACAATTGTATTAACAAGAAATAAATCATGTTGAATGTAAGGTAAGTGTTTTTTAATTGATTGATGGGAAGGATGCTCCACAGGTTTTGTCAGGGACTAACAGCCATTTACCTCCACATCTATAGTAAAAAGCCAAAAAGTAGAAAAAACGATAAGAAAATTATGCAGTGGGAAGATAAATTATTCAGAGAAGATGGCCATTTTGTGCTGACATCACTAATGTGAAAAGGCATTAAATCTTTGACACTAGCTTTATTCCTTATGAGCTGTGGGTCTGAAACGAGGTTTTGTTCTAGAGATTAAAAAGGAAATGTCTACTAAAACTTTTCTAAGTGTCATGAATTGCTTCCAAGGTGACTAGATAACGTGGAGACATCACAGGTACTGTGGTTTCTAAGTTGAACAACAGCTTTGCACTTTGAAGGCAAGTGACTCTATATTATTTTAACAACCTAGCTACAGATATTTTTCATCCACTTGGCAAAGCTTATATGCGTAGGTGTCAAGGATATAGAGAGCTAGGTGGAAGATGTTTTAAAGTACTATTGGATGGAGGAAAACTTGATGTTGAATTTCACAATGAAATGCCTTTTATTGCAGTTTCATAGAGTTGCCAAGTCCTCTCTTTCTGTGACTCTATATGACTTTCAGAGAAGAACTTCTTAAGGAAGCTTGTTCTCTTTAGCTAGTTTCATCACCCACTTGTAAGTACAACCCATTTCATATCAGTAATATCCTAAAGTCTGTTTATTATAATATTCAGACCTGAAAGGAAGAAGGCAAATTCAGTCTACATGCAGGAAAGGAGCTATGCTCACTTCCGCAACTGTTGTAAGAGTTACTGAGAGTTTTGTGTATGTTTTTTTTAT
>NW_006399792.1:7234331-7239619 GCF_000299155.1 Elephantulus edwardii | reverse complement strand
AGTTGGGAGCCACGAGACTCACCCATTTCTCCTTGGGAATCCTTGCATTCCTGTTGTTGAGCCTTGATCTTCACTGAGGGCCAGTCATCAACTGTTTAAGTGTTCAATTATCAATAAGCTGAAGTCTGTGGAATGCCATAATGGCCCTGCTTTAAGTGGTTCACTGCTCCCACAGCTCACGACGCTGTCTCTGCCTCCTTGGCCATCTTGGATCCCCAAAATCAATACTCTTTGTAATAGCAGCCAGGGAATCAAGAGACAAATTGCACTGGGAAAGTCATCTGTGAGGGACCTCTCAAGAGTACTGAAGAGCAACGACATCAGGCTGGAGACTAAGGTGTGCATGATCCGCGCTATAGTCTTTGTAATTATGTGCTATGAATCAGAGAGTTGAACAGTGAATAGGGATGATAGAAAGAGAATTGATGCCTTTGAGCTGTGGTGCTGGAAAAGAGTATTGCATATACCATGGACTGCTAGGAGAACAAATAGGTTTGCCCTGGAGAAAGTGAAGTTGGAATGATCCTTGGAGTCAAGGATTCTGAAGCTTAGTCTGATATACGTTGGGCATGTTGCAAGGAGGGACTGGTCCTTGGAGAGGGACATCATGTTTGGCAGAGTGGAGGGGCGATTAAGGAGAAGACCTTCAATGAGATGGATCGATTCTGTGACTGGAGCAGTGGGAATAAGTGTGTTTGTGATGGCTAGGTTGGCACAGGATAGAACGGCATTTAGAGCTCATGTACATAGGGTCGCTATGGGTTGCAAGCGACTCAATGGCACATAACAACAACAACAACAACAACAACAACAAGAGTTACTGAGAGTTTTGGGTTTGGTTTTGTTCCCCCCTCCCTTGTCCCCCTTTGACTATAATTTTTCTGTTATCTCTGACTAATATATAAACTGCTATTGTTTTTGTCATGTACCAGTGAGTTGGAACCAACTCATAGCTAACTCTTCAGCAGGCTTTCAGAGGCTATCGATGGCAAGGCAGGAGACTGACAATCCTTTTTTTGGAGGAGTTGGTGGATCTGAATAGCATGCCTTCGACTTGACAGTGCAACTCCTTACCACTAAGTCATCAGAAATTCCAGAAACCATTTCCATGATATTAAAAACACCACATGAAGAAATATAAAAAAGAATTTCATGTTTGGTGAAAAATCTCCAAACTTTATTAGCTCTGTTTTTTTAGGGAGTAGATTTATCTATTTGTAAATTATTCGCTCTTCCTTCTCTTCCTTTTAGTCTTGCAGGGAGCAGGACTACAAATTATGGAATATTGTTAGGAATCAGGTACCAGGCTAAACATTTTACTTATTATTATGTGCAGTTGATTTGCCTGCAATTTATAGCCATCCTTTGTACATTAGCTCAGAACCCTGCCCTATTCTGAGTCAATCTCACTTTCTCTGACACAGCAACCTCTATCCCAGTTACTATGTCAACCCATCTCATCCAGGATCTTCCTCTCCTGTGCTGTCCCTCTACTCTTCCAAGCATGGTGTTCTTCTATGAGGATTAGTCCCTCATGACAACATGCCCAAAGTATTTGAGATGGAGCTTCAAAATCCTTACCTCCAAAAAGCAACTTGGTTTCACCCTCCCCAGGACAAACCTGGTTGTTCTCTTGGCAGTCCATGGAATGTTCAATACTCCTCTCCCACACCACAACTCAAAAACATCGATTCTTCTGTAATCCTTAGTCATTGTCCAGCTCTCTGATGCATAACAAGTAATTGCAAAGACCATAACCTGGATCAAGTGTCCCTTAGTCCCTAGACTGATATCATTGCTCTTTTAGCACCCTGGGGAGGTTCCTGACAGCAGATTTCCCCAATGCAATTTGTCTTTTAATGTTCTAACTGCTGGTGCCAAGAGTGTTGATTGTGGACCAAGCCGACTGAAATTGTTAACGATCTCAGTCTCTTCTCTATCTATTATAGTGCTGCCAGTGGGCCCAGTAGTGAGAATCTTTGATGATTTACAATTTAATTTTCACAGCCATTCTGTGCAGTGAATAATATCTTCAGCCCCCAGATAAAGAAACTGGGGTTTAGAGGGATTCAATATTTTCTCCAAATTCAAACCAGTAATAAATATTAAAGGTTGGAGTTAGAACTCAGGGATGTGTGAGATTACAAGGACCATATTCTCTTCATGAGACCCTATCAGGTGGTGCTATTTTGAAGCACATAAAATGCTGTGATGGCATAGAAGTGTTTCTTATAAACTCTGAGAACCTTTAAAATGTCATTATCATAGGAAACGACTTTCTATAGAAGCAGATGCTGAGGAATTTGAGGCACTGAAGAGTTTATTAGGGTAAAAGAAAAAGTGCGGCAACAGGGTTGGGCAAAAGATATTAAATGTTGACACAATCCAAGTGGGGTGCTTTTGTTCAAACGTTGCCCATCGTATCTTGAAATGGGTTGAAATGGCAGGACCTTTACACACAATTTTGCTCAGCCACCAGGTGCAGGCTGCTCAGAGAGGCTGTGACCTTGCACAAGAAGGCTGGAAAACTCCAAAGGACCAGACAGCAGGAGGCAGCAAATCCTTCCTTGAAAGTGGTTCTGAGATGTACATCTCTGTCATACAGATAGCTTTGTGGTCTCTATAAATGTCTGTATAAAACAATAATATAATAAAACTGTGTTATAGAAAATAATAAATGTATAAAATAATAATATAATAAACCGGTGTGATTATATTCTAAAACAGGATAAGGAAAAGTGATGGTGAATTTGGCTAAAGAACTCAAGCCTGTACTCTTCACACTTTATATACAGACTTACGTCATTTTTTCATAGAGTGATCTAAGTTTTGTTAGAGTGCCCAAAGACTAATTATATGTAGAGTCCGGTAGACGAATTTACCTTTGTTTGACCTGATTAACAATTACAGTTTTGGGGTTGTTGTTTGTGTGTGTGTGTGTGTGTGTGTGTGTGTGTGTGTGTTTCTGATATAACAATCCTTTTGATTAAGGAACTCTGGTAGCCCAGTGGTAGAAAATTGTGCTACAATCCAAAAGGCATTCGGTTTGAATCCTCCAGCTGCTCCGCAGGAGAAGGATGGGCAATCACCTCCTGTGCAGTTTCCTGCCTCCCAAAATATGTTGGAGGTCAGCTGATTTGACCACACGCAATAGCAACGACTTAACTGATTCAATTATCTGCACCTTAAACATTCTAGATTCTCTGGGTGTTATAAATGTTTAATGAGCTAAGTTTAGCTGCCAACTGAAATGTTGGAAGTTTCAGAGGCTTCTTGGGGAAATGACTGAAGATTTCAATTTGAAAAATCAGTCAACACAAGGTGGATCAAAAACAGTGAGGTAAAGTCACAAACCATAAAGATTGTATAAGACCAAATGGGACCTATCTTAGAAGACCTAGCCTGTGGTATAAATAGGCTTGCAAATATAGATAGAAATACAAAACCAGGAGAGGATAACATCAATGGATGGTAAAAGCTTTTTCTAATAAGGTTAAAAGAAAACCTATAGATTGGAAAAAAAATCTGGCAATGACATTTCAGAGAAGGATCTCATAAAAAAAGTTTATAGACTACTATAGGGCTTCCATAAGGAAAAGACTGATAATAATTTATAAAACAGGCAAAATATATTGAAAGACTTTTCACAGATGAAGATATTGGAATGGCCAACAGACACATGAACAAATGCTCAAAATCATTGGTGATAAGAGAGATACAAATCAAAACCACAATGAGATACCATCTCTCCCCAGGAGAAGTGGCAAAATTTAACAGGACAGTGAGTAATAAATATTGGAGAAGATGTGGAGAGACAGAAACTCTCATATACTGCTGATGGGATTGTAAAATGGCATTTTGGCATTTCCTTAAAAAGTTGAATATAGAAACTCTATATGACTCAGCTATTGATCTTCTGGGAATATACTCCAAGGAAAATAGAATTGAGACAAAAATGGAGATTAGTACATCTATGTTCAGAGCAACATTATTCTCGATAGTGAGAAAATGGAAACAGCCTACATGGCCATAAAAAATGAATTGATTGAGAAATTATGGTACATTCACACAATGGGACATTATACAACACTAAGGAGCAACAATTTTGTAAGATACTATATAACATGGGAGAGTCTAAAGAGCATTATGCTGAGTGAACGCAAGTATCTTAAGGGCAAATAATGCATAAGACCATTACTGAAAAAATAGAATGATGTTTAGTAAGATGTGATGGAGGTCCAGAAGGACAAGGGGAGGGGGACAAGGAGGTAGAGTGAGGGAAGGGGGGGCGTCACTAGAACAGCAGAGTTTAGTGGGTGGGTAGGGAGCAGTGAAGGAATTAGAAAAGATACAGTTGGGATCTGAAAAGATAGGGTGATAGTAGGCATAGATCTATGGTGATTAATATTATAAAATACCGTGTATATGAATGATTGTAGGAAATACAATATGAATCAAGGGATGTGTGAAATACGATGTACATGAAAGGTACACAACATATACAATTTTTTTTTAAAAAAAATACTTGTTTATTTAGGTTTGAGTTTTTTTTTTTTGGGGGGGGGTGGGGTTTTTATTACACATACAGTTTTCACTTGAGAGAACAACTGGCAAACTATGGCTGTTCAGACTCCAGTACATTCTACAAAAATAAACAAAGTTAGCTTGCCACTTCGAAGAATACAACTAGCAGTGCTTTTTACAAATGATAAAATTTGAATTTTCAAATGAATTTAGAATTTTGGAATATTTGTATATACCATCATGAATATGGCAGATTCCCAATACTTTTTAAAAGAGATGAATATTAATATTAACAAATGCTGTTGTTATTATGTGCCATCGAGTCACTTGTGACTCATAGCGACCCTATGTACAAGAGTGCTAAAACCTCATTGTCTCTGACACACCTACTCCCACTACCCCAATCCCTGAATCCATTCATCTCATCAAGGGTCTTCCTCTCCTGCGACATCCCTCCACGCTCCCAAACATGATGTCCCTCTCTAAGGACTGGTCCCTCCTTGCAACATGCCCAAAATATGTAAGATGAAGCTTCAGAATCCTTGTCTCCAAGGAGCAGTCCGGCTTCACCCTCTCCAGGACAAACCTCTTTGTTCTCTTAGCAGTTCATGGTATATTCAACACTCTTCTCCAGTACCACAGCTCAAAGGCATCAATTCTTCTTCTGTCATCTTTAGTCATTGTCCAACTGTCAGATGCATAGTAAGTAATTGGAAAAAACCCATAGCTTGGATCAGGTACACCTAGTCCTTCAATTTTCATCA
>NW_006399792.1:7229859-7231391 GCF_000299155.1 Elephantulus edwardii | reverse complement strand
TTTACATAAAGTTTATTCTTCCTTTACCAAAGTTACACAGACACTAATAATCACAATGTCTATTTTGCTAATTCAACATTGTTTCCTAAAATTAAGTGTCCTTTCCCATGAGTCTTCCAGGAATAATAGATTTAAAAG
This sequence comes from Elephantulus edwardii, assembly GCF_000299155.1. Classification (NCBI taxonomy): domain Eukaryota; kingdom Metazoa; phylum Chordata; class Mammalia; order Macroscelidea; family Macroscelididae; genus Elephantulus; species Elephantulus edwardii. The sequence continues at coordinate 7,231,253 of NW_006399792.1, read as the reverse complement.
TGTCTCTTAAAAGTAGTCACAGAGACCTCTTTAAAGTACAGAATGATGCCAGTTTAAAGGTTAACGTGAACCTGATCCAAACCATGATCTTTTCAGTTACCTGCTATGCATCTGAAACTGTAAGGACAATGAACAAGGATGATGGGGGGAGGGGGGAGAAATCTCTGCCATTTAACTCTGATGCTGGTGAAATGTACTAGATATCCCATGGAATGCCAAAAGAGAGTAGACAAGTGTAATAAGCATGTCTTGGAAAAGGTGCAGTGCAGCCAGGAAGCTCCTTGGAGGAAAGGATAGTGAATGTTCATCTCCTATATTTTTGGCTTGTTGTTAGGATGAACCAGTCCTTGGAAAAGGACATCACTTTTGGAAAGGTGGAGGGTCAGTGAAAGATGAGAAGATCCTTAGTGAGATGGATTGGAACAGTGACTGTAACAATGGGCTTGAGTATGTCAGAGATGGTGAGGATGGCACAGGATAGGTCAAGGTTCAGATCTCCTGTTCCTAGGTTTGCCATGAGAGTTAACAGTCTATTAGAAGGTGCTTAACAACAACATAACAATAATAACAACAAACAAAAGATGTATTGACATCTCAAATCTTAAACTCATGGATGGGATTCTAGTTGGAAACAGAGTTTTCTGTGTTATGTTAATGAGGCTGTATTGGTGTAGGATATGTCTTAAACAACTCACTTTTGAGATAGAAAAGGAATAGATTAAGCAAAAATAGACAGGGAAGATTGATGCTCTGCTACAAGGATCATCATGGAACTATGAACAGAAGTTTGAATGAAATAACTTCCCTTCGAACCCATAGAGAAAAATTTCTCTTAGAGCTAGTACCTTGAATTCAGACATCTAGCCTTCAAACCATGAAATAAAAGGCTTTGTTCTTTAAAGTCACCCACTTGTCATATTTTTTGTTATTGCATCACTAAGAAACTAAGACAACACTTACGGTGGAAAAATTTGTAGCTTTCCTTTCTTTCCTTGCTTCATCGCAGCTCAGTGAGACATTTATTTAGTCAAGAGCTATTTTCAGGGCAACAAATGGCCTGTAAATCTAATGGTTAGTATTGTATGAACCTGGTGAAACTCCGAAATTAAAATATTTCTGTTTACTGAGACAATATTGATCCTAGGGGTGTAATCGAGTTCTTGCTAGTGGAAAAAAAGTTTCTCAGTATTTAGACTAGGATTTCTAAATCTCTACTTTGTTGTCTTTTGAGCCAGATGAAGAGGGGCCCCCCCTCCTTTTTTTTGCTTCTTTTTGTTATTGCGTGCCTTTGAGTCAGAGCTGACCCAAAGCATACCCCCTTAGTGGGTTTTCAGAAGCAGTTAATTGCACGTGAGGAGATTGTCCATCTTCTCCCATGGAGCAGCTAGTGGATT
>NW_006399792.1:7227743-7228908 GCF_000299155.1 Elephantulus edwardii | reverse complement strand
GAGCCCAGCCTCCCGGATAATCTGTTCTGCATATAGGTTGAAAAGGTATGGAGATAGGATACATATTTTTTAAATTTTATATTGGTTTGCATACTAAATTCATATGCATTTTCACTTACATACCTTGTGTTTTCTTTCACTCATTCCTTCATTCACATAGTATTTCATATGATGATTTTAATGCATTGCATTTTGTAAATCTGATCATCATCAATCATCCCACTATCACCCCATTTTTTTCAGGCCCCCATTGGATCATTCCTAATTCCTTCACCTCTCTCCTTCCCTCAACTCACCAAACTGTTTTTTGCAGTAGGTATTGTTCTGTACATTGTGAGATGTTTAGCAGCACCCCTGACTTCTACCAACTAGGTAGTTGGAAGATTCCAGTTTTGAGAAGTAAAAATGTCTTCAGATATTACCAAATGCCCCCTAAGAAGTAAAGTTGCTCCAGTGTGAGAATGATTGATAGAGATTAAACTTTCTGAAGATGGAGGAAAAGAGAACAGAAGCTTCAGTTGAATTGGAAGAGGACTACAGAGAACTAAAAAAAACAAATCTAGATTAGGCTACATTTTCCACAGAGAATAATGGCTTTCTTTTGTAAAGACCTAAGTTTTAAATTTTCATCTATTGGTAAACTTAAGAGAAATTGAAGTGTACTAGAGTTTGATTATTTTTTTTTCTTTTGCATTTGCTTTTTCCTGAAGAGCTAGCAAGAGGACTTAGAGACAGAATCCAGTCTAAATATCATAAGAAAGAATTAATGAAACCTTTTAAGGGTTTTTTGTTTTTGTTTGTTTGGGTTTTTTTAAAGAAGAATGTTTTAACTTATGAGTGTACTTAGTGCCTCCATTTCTTTCTGTGATAGCATCCCCCTTCCCCCAGTGAGTGAACTATTACTATCATTTATAAGATTATTCAGTTTGCAAAGTAAACCACTTTCCTCCTCCTTATAATTTCATCTTTGCACAACTTCATTATGATAAATAGATTTAGTTACTCCTCACTCATATACTTTTAATTGTAAAGTCAATAAAATTATATCAAACTGCTCGGCTCCACGGTCAACACTCTTGGCACCAGTAGCCACGAAATCAAAAAACGTATTGCGATGGGAAAGTCTGCGGTTAGGGACCTCTCCAAAACACTCAAGAGCAACAGT
>NW_006399792.1:7217658-7223723 GCF_000299155.1 Elephantulus edwardii | reverse complement strand
TCTTTCTCCTGTTGAGTTGCTAGTAGATTTGAACCTCCAGAGAGGCATCCCATTTAGCAGGGCAATACATTATAGACTCTGCCACCAGAGTTCTTATTTGTTGTTGTTAGCCATCTGGAGTTCCTGCGAGTCAGAATTGACCAATAGCTGGTGCTTCAGCCAGTTTTCAGAGGTAGTAAATCGTAGAGGAGGAAATTACCTATCTTTCTCCTTCAGAGAAGGCGGCAGATTTGAACAGCATGTTTTCAGGTTGGCAGCTCAGCTCCTAACCACTAGACTGAAAGAGTAGAACTGAGACTGAGGCCAATCTGGCGTGACAGCCCTGTGTTGCACACTTACCTGGGAGCCTTATCTTTTCCAGTAGGAAGAAGAGTAACTGTGATTTTGGCTACTAGACTCATTTTATAATATTCAGTATTGACTACTTTTTTAAATTAAAAAAAAACCAACCAAAAACTTAGAGGATCTTATGAGAAAAATTAAACTTAGTTGATGGCCCATTTCCAGGCCCATCATCCATTTCCGTCTTGTACACTGAAGTAATTTGTAATGGAATAGTTGTAGATTTTTGGAGTGAATTTCCATGTTTAAGTTCTTTTCTTCTTAGTAGTGCTACCCTAGGAAAGATAACATGAAGATTCTGAGCTTCAGTTTTTGTTTTTTTTTCTCCAGAGAAGCAGCACAGCAATTAAGTACTCATTTACTGACTAAAAGATCAGCAGCTCACGCCCATTAACAGCTTCATAAGAGAAAGATGTTACAGTCTGCTTTTTTAGAGATTAGCTAATTCATTGTTGTGGAGTTGGAACCCATTCTTAGTTGACCCTCCAGTAGGTTTTCAGAAGCTGTAAATCCTAAGGAGATTCTATATTCTTCTCTCATGGAACAGCTGGTGGATTTGAACTGCCTGTCTGCAGGACAACAGTGTAACTCCTTATCCACTAGGCCACTGAAGCTTTCTCCTTAAAGATTACAGACTAGAAAATGTTATAGGACATTCTGCTTTGTCATATAAATTCTTTATAAGTTGAAATAGGCTTGATGATAAGGGATTTGTTATTTGTTTACTTCATCACACACACACACACACACACACACACACACACACACACAGCTTCCTTACCAAGTAAAAACAATGGAAACAAAATGTTTGCAAAAAGAATTATATTACATTTTGCGAATTGTTAGTGTAGGATTATTTTTATCATCCCCATTCTGTTTCAGGAGCGCTAGAGTCTTACTGAGAAGGACTTGTGCTGCCATCTCAAAAGTGTTTGTTTCAAACTCATCAACTGCTCCAGGGAAGAAAGATGGACAATCTCCTCCCTTGTGTCTTTGAAAACATGATGGAAGGGCAACTATGGATTGTCCCCCTCCCCCGACCCTCGCCAGGCTATGTAACAATAGCTACAGATTTCTTTAAATTTAATTGGTAGATAACTTAAAGAGCATTGTAGGGAGACTACAGTCTTAGCGTCAAATATTATTAGGCCTGGAACATTTGCTATTGTTAGGTGCCATCATAGACTTGGCTTGATTCTTGGTGTCTTCATGCACAACATAATGAAAACTTGTCTGAACCTTCACTGTTCTCACAGTCTCTGCTATGTTTAGACTTGGAGCATAGTTAGTGGAAACTAAATATTTGTAGGATGAATAAATGAACAATTTGATTAATAAATTGACATTTGCAATAACCCTGTTGGAATACTTCTGTAATGTAGGCCATCTTTGTTCTAATACAGGGGATTTAAGCAATTTTTCAAGTGGTGGTTAGTTGCTTCAGCATCAGTTACAACCCATGATAGTCCATACATGTAGCACAGAACTTCTCTGTAGGATTACCAAGACTATGACATTTCAGTAGGAAATCTTGATGCTTGTCTTCAACAATATCTCTGAATGGGTTCCAACTACCAACATTGCAGCCAGTAGAGGAGTGCTTGGTAATTTATATCACTGAGGCATTCAATTTTTAACAATAATTTTATTTTAAGTTATTCTAATCTTTGAACATGGATCTGTAGGAGAATGTTAAAGTGAAACTTTCAAGTGGTACAAAATTCTTTAGTAGTTGGAAATTTGAAACTCTTCCGTGAAAGAGCATGAAAGGGGTTTATTTACTACTTCTATTTTACTTTCTTTTTAAAAGTGTATTCATTACTAGAACAAATAATCTTAGCTGAAAGCAAAGAATACTGGAGGAATGTCTATCTGTGTTTCATTGACTATGCAAAGGCATTTGACTGTGTGGATCACAACAAACTGTGGCTGACTCTGAGAAGAATGGGAATCCCAGAACACTTGATCGTGCTAATGTGAAACCTATACTTGGACCAGGAGGAAGTCGTCAGAACAGAGCAAGGGAACACCGTGTGGTTCAAAATTGGGAAGGGCGTACTCCAGGGATGCATCCTATCTCCATACCTTTTCAACCTATATGCAGAACAGATTATCCGGGAGACTGGGCTCTTTGAGGAGAAATGTGGGGTCAAGATTGGTGGATGATTTATCAACAATCTGTGTTATGCGGATGACACAATTCTGCTCACTGAAACTGAAGAGGACCTGAAGCACCTGCTGCAGAGGGTCAAGGACTGCAGCCTCCAATATGGATTGAGGCTCAATGTCAAGAAGACAAAGATTATCACCACTGGACCAATTGACAGCATCAGAATGTATGGTGAAGAGATTGCGATTGTACACAGCGTTAGTTTGCTTGGCTCCACAGTCAACACTCTTGGCACCAGTAGCCAGGAAATTAAAAGGTGCATTGCCATGTGAAAGTCTGCTGTTAGGGACCTCTCCAAAGTACTGAAGAGGAATGGTGTCTCTCTGGAGACTAAGGTGCGTCTGATACAGGCCATGGTCTTTGCAATCACTTGTTATGCATCAGAGAGTTGGACAATAACCAAGGAGGATGGAAGGAGAATTGATGCCTTTGAGCTGTGGTGCTGGAGAAGAGTATTGAGAATACCATGGACTGCTAGGAAAACAAACAGATTTGTCCTGGAAAGGGTTAAACCAGGTGGCTCCTTGGAGGCAAGGTTTCTGAGGCTCCGTCTAACATACTTTGGACATGTTGCCAGGAGGGACCGGTCCTTGGAGAGGGACATCATGCTTGGGAGGGTGGAGGGACAGCGCAGGAGAGGAAGACGCTCTATGAGGTGGATTGATTCAGTGACTGGGATGATTGGGATGGGAGTGTCAGAGACAGTGCAATGGGCACAGGACAGAGCGGAGTTTAGGGCTGTTGTACATAGCGTCGCTATGAGTAGCAAGTGACTCGACAGCACATAAGAACAACAACATTCATGACTATAGGCCAATCTGGTGACATCTCATTATCTTATTGGGCTGGTTGTTCTAAACTGACTGTAACGGTTCTTTACTTCTTTTAACTATCTGATACTGTAATTTCCTGTAAATTAATTCAGCTTTGCCTTTAGCAAAGCGTTCCAGGCTGTCAATAAAATTTTGTTCATTAATGACAATAACCGTGGCCAAATTCTGAGATATTATTCCTAGTTCTCCCTTGAGACTATTCTCTTTATATATTTTGAGATACTCCAGACTTATAGAATCCTTTACCATCTAAAGGTTTCATTTAGTTATTAAGATTTCAACAGTCAATTCTAACCTCAGAACTTCTCTTTTCGGCAAAAGGAATATTTGGAGTAAAGAACTGAAATATTGAGCATACTGAAATATGGTAGTATACACTCGGTCATGCTATTAATTTTATGAGAGAGCTAGATGCAGCCTTGCAGGAATTCTTTAATATTTCATATACGAGATCTGTAATTTTTCATGGATAATTGAAGCTGAATCTGAGGCATTAAAAAATTAGCCACAGCAAAGTGAATTTACCAAATGAAGGATCATATCTACTGGTGAGCAGAGCTTTCAGTTGATTAATGCAATAATTTGGAAGTAGTTGTGGGGAGAGTCCTCTGTATCTTCATCTGTTTTCAAATGGAGATTTATATTGTCTACAATTTTCAATAGTTGGCTTATTGATTTACGGATTGGTGTAATGGAGTAAAAAATGGATCTATATGATGATCTAGTACATCTACATGATTATATTATAGGCAGGGAATTTATGATTATATTTTTCTTTAATCCTATGTTTAGATTGTGTAGTGGGTGGAAGCATAGACTTCAGAGTTATCCTGCCCAAATTAAATTGCACTACTTATGTGACCTTGGGCTATTTCCAGTCTAGGAAGATGAGTGGAATGGTCAGATGCTGTTAAGGTGTGTTTTCTGGTTTGGGGTTGAGACTCTGGTGTGACTGCTGTTCACAATAGAGTGTGATCTGATTGTATTTGGCCTTGTATTTTAAAAGGTTTTGGGCCCTTAGGCCTGTGACCCTTTGGCCTGCCTTTTTTTTTTTTTTTAAAGAACTTGAACTCCCCCACCTCCCAATTTGCTTTTCTCTTGGGAAAGAAAAGTTCTTTTATAGTTACACTTTTTGTAAATCTCCTGAATAAAACGACTTGGAAGGAGGAGTGGCATCCGCTTCCAAAAAAGCTTGCCTCTGGAAACTCTGTGAACTTGGAGAAAAGAGGAAAGTTTTGTGTTCAAGATTTTTGTTCATAGGGTCACTATGAGTCATCTACTACTCTACGACACTTAACAACAACAACAATAACATGTGGCCTTTGCTACTGTACTTCTCTGTGGTTCAAATTTTTGAGTCATTGTATGATAATACAATAAGATTAATAGAATCTACAGAGCTCTGGTGTCTTTGAGCTGTGGTCTTGAAGAACAGTATACCATGGACTGCCAGGAAAATAAATAGGTTCATTCTGGAGAGGGTGAAACTAGGTTATTCCTTGGAGGCAAGGATTTTGAAGCTTTGTCTGACACACTTTGGACATGTTGCAAGTAGGGACCAGTCCTTGGAGAGGGATGTCATGTCTTGGAGGGTGGAGGGACAGTGCGGGAGAGGAAGAAACTTGATGAGATGGATTGATTTAAGTGACTGGGGTTATGAAGGAAGGTGTGTCCGGAGACTGTGAGGTTGGCACAGGATACAGAAGGGTTTAGGGCTGTTGTATATAGGGTTGTTATGAGTCACAGGCAACTCAATGGCACACAACAATAACAACAACAATGGAGCTTTGTTGGTCTAGTCCATAGAGAATTGTTCTGCTAACCTACTAGCCATCCCTCTCTGGTGGTTTGAATCCACAAGAACTCTCAAGGAGACATGTGGGTAGCATCTTCCTTTGTGTGCATAGCCTCAGAAATCCACTGCAGGGTCAGCTGTCGAAAGGTTCTGACTCCACAGCAATGAGACAGAATGACAGAGAGTTAATAAATTGTATAGAATAAATTAATGAAAACTGAAATTGTAGATGAAAGATATTAAAATACTGTCTAGATTAATATAAGAGCTGGAAATAAAGGTTAATGATAGTTACATTGTTTATATGATGTTTGAATTAAACATTGGCTGGCTGGATTTCTCTGGGTCATTTTGGCTGTCAGTCTATTCTTTTTATTAGAATGGTCATATATTTTGATCACTGCTGTGCAGATAAGAATATGCTTCTGGCCACTGAATTTGTAATATTGAAAAGACTGTGTTTTTTAATAGATATAACCTTATAATTCAGCTTTCAGAGTTTTATAGCAGCTAGATTGTTTTTTAGATACACATAGAAACATACCCTCAGTACACTAGGCTCATGGCGAGCTCTGGTAACCTAGTGGTAAGGAGCTCCACTGTCAACCCCGCAGACATGTGCTTCAAATCCACTAGCTGCTCTGTGGGAGAAAATTGGGCATCTTTTCCTGTACAATTTATGGCTTCTGAAAACCCACTGGAGAGTCAGCTATGTTCAGTTCTGACTCAAAGGTACATAACAACATCATTGCTAGCATGACTGATAAAAGAACTAAGTGTGAGAATAAAATGAAAGTATTTTTTAAGTCCAAAATAGGTCAGCAGATAAAAGATTGTAGACGTAAAGGAGTGCCAAAAGCTCCTTAAGAATAGAAGAACGGTAGGAGGTATCTCACTCCCTGATTTCAAATCCTACTACACTGCC
>NW_006399792.1:7213162-7215888 GCF_000299155.1 Elephantulus edwardii | reverse complement strand
AAACTGGGTGGAGGGTAGAGAGAATAGTGCAACAATGAATGAATGGAAACCCAAAATCTCTGTAAATGTTTATGAAAATTAATAAAATACAGAAAAAAAGGAGTGCCAAAAGATTTATAAATATGGCTTGGTTATTCTGAAGAGTCCTGATGCTACAATAGCTAAGTATTTGGTTATTAACTAAAAAGGCTGGGTGATCCAGACTCACCAGCTGTTCCATGGGAAAAAGATGTGGCCCTCTGCTTCCTTAAAGACTACAGTTGTGGAAATCATGTAGACTGTCCTATAAATCCCCAAACTGAACATCCTCCTATCAAGTAAATTTCAGCTCATAATTGAGCCTCCATCAGTTTGCTAAATTGTAAATTGTGGTATTCTAGTAGTCAGTAGAACCATCTCTAAATCAACATCCATTTCCTAAACAACATCTCTTGAAACTCTCTGAACTTTGATAAATGTCTGTAGTTGTAGAGGGGCTTCAGGCCTTTTATTCACAGGATCACTTTGAGTCATGCTCCACTGGAAGACAATCAACAACAACAGTAGTCAGTAGAACTATCTTTAAATCAGATTGTCAACATAAGTACATTACATAAACTCTTACTTCTCACTTTATTCATATGTAAAATGGGGATATTAACTGAAAATTGTTGTGCCTACCACATAATAAGGGTGCTATGGTGGCCTAGTGGCAAGACGTTGTGCTGCAATCATGAAGAATTGAGGCTTGAGGCCACCAGCTGCTCTGTGGGAGAAGGATGGGCAATCCCCTCCTGTGCAATTCACTGCTCTGAAAATCTACTGGAGGGTCAGTATGGGTCAGTTCTGACTCTATGGTACATAACAACAAGCACATAATAATTCTATATATTTTTCTTGTTATCATGTACTCTAGGCTAAATATTTTATTCTCATGTTTTTTGTGTGTGTGTGTGTTTTTTATGTGCAATCAAGTGGATTACAGCTCTTAACAACTCTATGCAAAACAGATCTTAACTTTGCCCTGCCCTGCACCATTCTCACGGTCTCTGATAGGCTTGAACTCATTTATGGTGTCACAGGGTTATTATTTAAAATGTCTTTATTAACCATTAATTAATTATTTATTTTGTACTGAAGTACGCTTGGCCACGCCTGCAGACTGATGGCTAGTGTATTGTGCATCTGTTTATGCTGGATCTTATGATGGCCTCTTGCGTCTTGAGAGGGACAGGTATGGAGGGCTTGGGGCTTTTATGGCTTTCTTTTCGTCCCAAGTATGTATCAGCAGATGGGACTTGCCAGATGAATTGGGGGTCTCTGGCCCACAGTCCACCAGCATTTGGGCATGCCAGAATTTTAAAATACTGAAATGCTTGGCCATGCCTGCATGCTGAGGGCTAGTGTGTTGTGAATCAGTTTATGCTGGATCTTATGATGACCTCTCTCATCTTGTTAAATGATTTTATATAAACACTCTTTTGAGTGGCACAGCAGAGGTCTGTCTATTTGCTCTACTGAAATGATAGAGTTGCTGTGATGATGGATAAGTGGGCCGCAGGTGTGTCAAACACCACACTTGGCTACCCATCATGGGCAGTGTTTGTTGGAGCTTCCAGATTGATTCAGGTTTTGGAGCAGGACTGGCATATGCTTCCTAAACCACATGCCTCTGGAAATTCTATAAACTTTGAGAAATAATGATAGCTATAGAGAGGCTTCAGGACTTTCCTTCAACTTTTGTTTACATATGTATCCTTCCCTCATGTGTACTCAGTCTATATGCTGAACAAATCATTCTAGAAGTTAGACTCTATGAAGAAACATGTGGCATTCAGAATAGAAGGAGATTGAGGAAGCAGTGGAATGCTCCCAGATGGGCACTTTTGGGTGGTGAGAGCCAAAGGGAATGCTTGATTATGGAGGAATGGGACTGATGGAGCTCATGGAGTTTGAACCATACTTTTGTTATTAAATTTTGTTTTAATTGTTTTGGTCATACATTCTTCTTGGTGGCATAGCACTGGTCTGTCCATTTGCTATACAGAGGTAACTCGTGGTTGCTGTGATGCTGAAAACTATGATGCTGATGTGTCAAATGTGATAATAGTTACCTATGGTGGACAGTGTTTGGTAGAGCTCCCAGATTAAAACAAGCTTGGAAGCAGAAGTGGCACTCTTTTTCAAAATAGCTTGCCTCTTGAAACCTTATGAACTTGGAGAAATGATGAAAAATATACAAGTGTCCAGGTCTTTTGTTCATATGGTTGCTATGAGTCACCTACAATTCGATGACACTTAACAACAACAACAAACAACTATTTATTTTTTTTTTTCAAAACAACTATTTATTGTGTTAAGGTGATAGGATTAGTGTAGGATCCTAGGCTCACTCTATTGAAGGTTTATATAAGCCCATGAGAGCTAAATGCTAACTCTTTTGGGGTTACCTCTTTTGCAACTGCGCTACAATTAGTAGTCTACAATGCTACTAGTCTCTGCAAAACTGGACTACAGTTGCATGGGTCATTCCACTGATGGATCTGAGCCACTAAGAGACCTTTCAGCAAACCATAGAACCACAGAAGAGGGCGACGCAGCGCGAGGGCGAGGCCGCCAGCCGGGGGAACGCCGCCGCCAGCCGGGGGAACGCCGCGAGAGGGACCCAGAAGAGACCCAGGAAGAACAACAGCCAGCCACCTTCCGCGGAACTCCAGAGGAGCGAAGACTGTGAGACCCCAGAGGAA
>NW_006399792.1:7200911-7205759 GCF_000299155.1 Elephantulus edwardii | reverse complement strand
GATGCTGGACTCTACAGCAGTATTTGACAGACAAGAATTTTGCCCAAAAGAGCAGATAAGAGAACTTTCCCAATATTTAGGTATTGGATCAGGTGTTGGTTCTGTCTGCCTTAAGTGTATGTATCTTGTTCTCTTCCCTTCCCCCTGCTCTGCTAGTATACAGCTCAGTTCCCTCTCTTTGCCCTTCTAGCACCTCACATCCCTGTACCTAGTCAATTCTGGTTTGATAGCTCAGGCCTCCACCCACTTCCTCTCCACTCTGCTATCATGTTGGTGTTCCTACATAGAGTTGGTATGATGTCCTCTTGATGATGTCTTCTCTCCTGATGTCTATTGTCTTTCTTTGTTTCAGAAATGATTCAAGACAAGGGACACCTTTGTAATCAGTGTTTCTTTTGTCTACGTCCCTTGTCTGTGGAGTGGCATGGACAGGATCCTCAACTCTACTCTCTGTGCTGGTTCAGCAGAAGTTCCTTGACTTCACTCTTTTACTAGGTGAAGGCGATGTCTTGACAGGATCTTTTATATTCGTGACCCCTTTTTTGAGAGGATTGCAGCATCAGTTCTGGTGGAGAGTGAGGGGTGTTTCTCTGTCCAAGTGGAGTGGGCTGATCTCTCTGGGGACCCAGAACTAATTATGAATACGCTATTGTTATAGCCACTGTGTCAGTCATGCTGTTAAGGGTCATCCTCCCTTTCTGTGATCCTCAACACTTCCCAGTATAATTTCTGCCACTGCATTCATAATATTGAATAATATTAAATATTAAAGAGACCTTTCCCAGTCTTTTCACAAGAACTGGGCCCTACTGATAATATGTCCAAACTATATGAGATGAAGTTTCACTTTCCTTGCATCTAAGGAACACCTCAGTTGCACTTCCTCCAGTCAGGTTTATTTGTTCTATTCCAGTCCTTGGGATATTCAGTATTGTTCCCCAACACCACAATTAAAAAAAAAATCTATCTATTCTTTTGTCATCCTTATTCATTGTTCAACTCTTAGAGGCATAGAAAGTAACTGAAAATACCATAACTTGGATCAGACACATCTTAGTCTTTAAATTGACATACTTACTCTTTAACACTTCGAAGAGATAAAATGACAAAGTAAATTTTTATGGCACTTAATGAATGTGTAGACTGAATTAGAAAATGTTATAAATAGCTAGCTTGTTCATGATACTTAACTTTAAAATACAAATTCTTACCTATTACTTGATATTGCATCTCAAATCTTGCAACAACTTGAGGAAGTCTACTTGGTAATTGTAGAGAGCATGACAATGTACAAACAGACAAGCCTTACGACAAGAAATTGTGTATGTTGTTGTGTACCATTGAGTCGAAACGGACCCATGGCTGACCTTCTGGCGAGTTTTGAAAGGCAGTTAATCACACGGGAGGAAATTGTTTCTTCTTCTCCCCCCATGTAACAGCTGGTGGCCTCAAACTGCATGCCTTCGATATTGCAGCACAGCTTCTTGCCACTAGGCCACTAGACCTTATGTATAAGTACTTCATTTATGATTGTAGTCACTTAGGCCTTTCTCCTTAGTTTCATTTTTTTTTAATTTATAAAATTGATATGAAACAATATCCTATATAGGATTTATAAAGTTTAACTGAAGAAACAACTAATACATGATAGTTCTTAGAAAGATCCTCTTCCACGAGTCCTGGTGGTACAATGGTTGAACAATCAGCTGCTAACCAAAAAGTTGGTAAATCAAACCTGCACAGTAACTTTACAAGAGAAAGATGGGCAATCTCCTCTGATGTGATTTATAACCTCCTGAAAAGTCACTGGAGGGTAAGCTGTGTATTGGTTTTGACCTGATGGTAGGCAATGAGTTTGAGATTTTGGCTTTTAGGTACAATAAAACCAGAGTGATTGTGGGAAATTTGAGGTGGGGCACACATGGAAAAACTGACATTAAAAAAGGGACATGTTATGTGAAAGAAGCCAGTTGCAAAAGGACAAATGCTATATATGACCACGGTCATAAAAAGCTATAGAAAGATTTATATACACAGAGAATGAATCTGGTGTGTACACCAGGGAGTGGGAAAAGAACAGAAGAAAATGAACTGATAGATTGCCAACACTTATTGGGATGTGTGAAAGGAAAAATAATGCTGAATGAATGGACTATCCTATATTGTGTGTATTATAGTTGGTGTCATGGAACAGAATTTGTACTAATGAGTGTTTTGAAAAAATAACTTAAAAATTCTCCAAAACGAAACAAAAAAAAAGAGGCAATAAACTTAAGAACCATATAAATATAGTTGATATGAAAAGCGTATCTAGCCTGCTAACTTAAAAATAGACAGTTTTGGTCTATCAGCTGCTCTGTGGGAAACAGTCTACTCTTAAAAACATTTACAGTGAAAGAAACCCAGTGAAGAATAACTATGAGGGGAAACTGACTGAATGGCAGTGGGTTTGCTTTCTTATTAAATGCTAGCTATGTTTCTAAGCTTTTATCATAAGTTATGCTATATAATATCACAGAAAGACAATAGACATTTTACAGATGAAGAAACATGTCCAGAGAAATGAGTAATTTGCAAAATGACAGAGCTGGAATTCAGCACCTAATAGACTGGTTCTAGACATTGAGATGTGCTTACTTACTGCACACTCTCTGAAAAATGTTATAGTCAAATACTGACCTTGGCCTCAAACTCAGCACATGAATGAATTGAATCACTGCATAGTCCTCTCTAGTGACCTCTGACTGACAAGAAGTCTCAGTTCTCTTGGCAGTGTACTTAAGGCTGGGTCTGATGAGTATCTGCTTACATCGCAGATGCGACAGTTGTGTGGATACCATGACTCCAAGTGTATTGTTAGTTGCTGTTGAGTGCGACCCATAGTGATCCCATGAATTACAAGTCCAAACCCTGTCCTATCCTGTGCCATCCTCACGCTTCCTGATGTATGAGAGCACATTGTCACAGTCACTGTATCAATCCACCTGGCTGACCCTCTACCTTTCCAACCATGATATTCCTCTCCAAGAAATAGCCTCTCCTTCAAGTTTACCTATTCTTAAAGTGAGCTGCATTTTCTTTCTTCTTTAAAGATCTCATGTCAGCCTCAGGAGGTTGGTGGTGCAACTGTTATGGAATTGATTACTAACCTTATGGTCAGTGAACCCACTAGTCAAAGAAAAGACCTGGTGATCTGCTCTTATAAAAAATAAGGAGTCTGATAACCAGTGGTTAAACCCTCAGCTGCTAACTGCTAAATGCCTTCTGCATTCCTTTTTGTCTTCTTTGTTTGTGCGGTGTTTAACTACTTGATCTCTACGAAGACAACTGCTTCCTATTGGTTCCTGACAGAGTGGGAAAGGCCTGTTTGTTGCTGTGTTAAACTGACCATCCCTTCCCTTTTTTATTCCTATGAACTGAGTTACTGAAGAGATGGAACAGCAGGGTGACAGAACATGTGGACACTGGCTGCCTCACTAATTATCCTTTTATACATTACTCAGCCATCAATTCCCTCTCAATGTTCTCCTTGGAAAGTGGGGCCTTTGGGTCTCAGCCTGGAAGAGAGTTGGAGTATAACACTTCACACTGGGGGTGACAATTACATGGAGGTGAAGATTAAGCTCTGAGTGGCATTCGTGCAGAGGGCTTAAATGGTGCCAATTTGGGATGATTTTGTCCTGGAAGTCTGCTATATTCCTCCTTCTCTTTCAGTGAACACTAGTGATTACCTCTGAGTGCACCCCAGAGGCTGCAGCCTATATGCTAGATGCATGGGACTCTATATTGGGGCTCTTTGCTCTGTTTTCATTCATCATGAGCTTTTCACTCAGCCTCTTCAAACTCTTCATCTTTCTTGGGTGACCCAAGCCAATCATGCTCATGGTCTCTGCATCATCTGAAGTATTTTGAAAATGCAAAAAGAAAAGCAAGAGACTTAAGCATTGGGGACGGAAAATCACTACAAAATCTTCTGACATAAATCTGAAATCGTAATTATACTTAAGGCTTAAAACAATCTCACTGCTACCACACAAAGTAGGTGTTCATTGCCACAGTATCTCTGTGCCCAAACACGACAGGAGAAGCAGCTCCTAACTATTAGGGGGAGATTTGCTCATTCCATATGTAGAAAACTGTTTACATAAATTTTCTGTGAAAGAGAGAACTCTGGGATTACTCATTGTTCCAAATCTCCCCCTGACAAGTCAAAACCAAATGGGATTGAAATTAAGTTTTATATTATCATCACCATTATCTACAAAATTTTCCCTGACAATATTGGAAACTGATCCCCATGGATCTTTTTGGTTCTGAGAGTGGTATAGGCAATAGTTGACTACTTATTCCCTTGTTAAATATGGTACGAAACTTTTGTTCCATTTTCTCCCAGAAAGCAGAGAAGCAACAGAAACATAGTGGAGGCTCTGGGGAGATGAGTGTAGGCACAGAACTTATGCCCTCTTCATTTGTTCCATTTACAGCAGCAGATTCTTCATAGACTATAGTGTGCAATGAAACCAGACCTATATTAAGAGAGTGGGGTTTTTTGTAATGAGGAAAGGTCAGGAATGTAGAGAAGAAATATCAGGAATTAATATTTTCTAACTATATGACTCATTGTTTTAAATCATTGAAGCCTGAAAAAAAAATACGTCAGAAGCAAGCAGAAGAAAGAACTGTCTAAATTGAATATATGATTAGGCATTATACATTATGACAATAGCCCAGATTAAGAGCTATATCATTGTAAAGAAGACCTGGAGGTGTGTGTGGCAGATGTAGATAATTGTGCAACAGTGAATGAATACTTAAAAAAAAGTAAATGGAGGGAGGCGGAAGGGAGAG
>NW_006399792.1:7198506-7200620 GCF_000299155.1 Elephantulus edwardii | reverse complement strand
TCAAGAGCTATACCACCTATAGCACACTGGGACACGGAGTCCACGCTAGGGAGCCAATTTCCACTTATAGAGTGAAATCTATCTATGAGATAGAGTGAACTGTTGGTAGAATTTCCAAGACTGTAAATCTTTATAGAGGTAGATTGCTTTACTCCCAAGATGTAGCTGATGGACTTAGACTGACCTCTTGGTTAACAGCTGAATACTTTAACTACTAAGCATTAAAGTAGAAGACTCACTACATTAATTTAAATATAGATAAACTTGGAGTGGATGGTAAAAAAAATTCTTCTTGCTGTTGTTAAGTGGTTTTGACTCAACTAAGACTCATAGAGACCCTTATGAACACTAGCTTTGAACCCTGTCCTATCCTGATCCAATCTCACTCTCTCAGACACATCTATCTTATTACAATAGTCACTATGTCAACACATCTCATCTAAAGTCTTTCTCTCCTTTACTGATCCTTTATCCTTCCAAGAATGAGGTCCTTTTCCAAGGACTGGTTCCTTCTGGCAAATTGCCGAAAGTATGTGAGATTGAGTTTCAGAATCCTTGCCTCCAAGGAGCATCTTGATTTCACCCTGTACAGAACAGACTTGTTTGTTCTCTTGATATTGTATGAAATGTTCATTACTCTATCGCCACAACTCAAAGGCATTGACTTTTCTTCTGTCATCGTTAGTCATTGTCTAGCTCTCTGATGCATAGCAAGTAATTGAGAAGACTATGCCCTGGATCATATGCACCTAGTCTCTAGACTAACATCATTGCTCTTTAGCACTCTGGGAACAGATTTTCCCAATGAAGCTGGTCTTTTGATTTCCTGACTGCTGATGCCAAGAGTGTTGGTTGTGGATTTGAGAAAGCTGTAATCTCAATCTCATCTCCATTTTTCATGATGCTGCCAATTGGTCCAGAATCTTTGTTTTTTTGATGTTGAGCTGCAATCCATATTGAAGGCTACAGTTCTTGACTTGCAGCGAAAACTTTCTTTTCCGTTTCAGCAAGTAAGTTTGTGTTATCTGCATATGCAGGCTGTTAATAAGTTTTCCTCCAATTCTGATGTCACATTCCTCCTCAGAAAGCCCAGCCTCCTGAATAATCTGTTTCACATATATATTGAAAAGGTATGGAGAAAGGATCATCACTGGTTATACAAATTTCTATTATTATATCTCCAGCATCATTTCTGTTGCCAAGGTCATATTTTACCACTACTGATCCTTTTTCCTTGTTCACAACTTTTGCATTCCAGTCAATAATTACTATTAATGACTCTTGTTTGCATGTTTGGTTGCTTTCCAACTGCAAAAGTTAGTAGAAATATTCTTTTTCCTCCTCTTTGGCTATAATTGTTGGTGCAAATTTTTGAATGATAGTGGTATTATCCTGTCACTCACAACATTGTATTTCAGGATGGATCTAGAAATGGTTCTTTTATGATTATGAATGGTACTCCATTTTTTCTCAGCTTTTCATTTCCAGCATAGTGGATCATAGGATTATCTGATTAAAAATGTACCTTGCCACTCTACCTCATTTCACCAATATGTAGTATGTCAATATTTATGCATTCTGTTTCTACTTTAACCATGTCCAATTTTCCTACATTCATACTTCTCACATTCCACATTTCAGTCACTAGTGTCTTTATGCACTTGTTATTCTTGATTTGTTTTCCCCAATATGAGGGCTCAGTCTCTGGTGTCAGATTTATTTATCTAAGTGTACTCTATTGATCATAGGGTTTTTGAAGGCCTATTATTTCAGAAGTAGATGGCCAATTCTTCTTTCTAGTCTGTCTTAATTTGGACATACAGCTTTTGTACATTATCTGACAAACAAGCATTTTATCCAAAAGAGCAAATGAAAGACACTTCCCCATCACAAAACAAACAGATAGATTCAGTATTCCAGCAACCCCCTAATATTTGGCATATATGTTGTGGTACCTTCCCTTCACCTTGCCCTTCCAGCACCCCCTGCATTCCTCTGTCTCACTCCTAAAGCAGTCTTTTCTTCCAACTAACCCCTGATATAATGCTCAGGTTTCCAGTCACTTTTTTCTTTTCATTATCTTCTCTATTGGCCAGGAATGATGGTCCTAAGGG
>NW_006399792.1:7189124-7198141 GCF_000299155.1 Elephantulus edwardii | reverse complement strand
AGGAGGAGATTGCCCCTTCTTTTCTAGCAAAGCATCTGGTGGATTCTAACTGCGTACCTCTGGGATTGCAGCAAAAAGCTCTTGTTACAACAGAATAAGAGATCATTGCATGGTTTAAAGTTGGGAAATGTGTGACAGGACTGTATCTATTTACCTGTATGCTGAGAAAATCATTAGAGAAGCTGGATTTTATAAAGAAGAACATGACATCAAGATTGGAGGAAGATAAATCTATAACTATGTTATGCAAATGACACAACCTTGCTTGCTGAAAGCAAGGAGAACTTATGCTCTTGTTTCAGAAGATCAAGGACTTTGGCTTTCAATATGTATTACATCTTAACATCAATGACTATACCTTTCATATGGATTACGTTTCAACATCAACAAAAACTCTCATCTCTGTACCAATAGGCAACATATGGTTAGATGGAGAAAAGATTGACATTTTTAACAATTTTGTCTTCATTAGATCCACAATAAACACCTTTAGTACCAACATTTAAAAGATCTGCAGTCATAAAACATTGGGAAAGTCTGCTATCAGAGATGTCTTCAAAGGATTGAAGAGCAATGATGTCAGTTTAAGGAGCACCTGATTCAAGCCATAGCCTTTCTAAACACCTGCTGTATATCTGAGAGGTGGCAATTACTAAGGATGGTAGGAAACGAATTGATGGCTTTTAGGGGCAGTGTTGGAGAACAGCACTAAATATCTCATGGACTGTCAAAAGAACAAAGATATATGTCTTAAGGAAAGTACAACAAAAGTACTCCTTAGAGAAACTTCTGAATTACTTCAGACATGTTGTTAAATAAGAGGCTGTTTCTTGGAGAGGGACATCATGCTTGGAAAGGTGGAGGGTCAGTGAAAGAAGGAATATATTCAAGCAAATGGATTGATATAATGTCTGTATTAATTGACTCAGGTGTATCAGGGATGATAAGGATGGCACAAGATAGGACAGTGATCAGATCTGTTGTTCATAGTGCTGCTATGAGTTGTATGCAACTTGACAGCACTTAAAAGAACAGTAACAATGAGGAAATGCTGAGGGAAGTTCTTCTTTTAGAGATGCCACAGAAAGCTGGATGGACCAAAGTAACCATAAACACCACCAGAAAGAACACAACAAAACAATAGCAATAAAACCTTGCCTCTCAATAATTATGCTGAATGTGAATGGTTTTAATGAATGAAGAAGAAAAGAGTAGCAGATTAGATAAAAAGCAAAACTCATCAATATGCTGTCTACAGTAGACACATTTGAAAAGTGAGGATAAAGAAA
The DNA here is from genome assembly GCF_000299155.1 of Elephantulus edwardii. NCBI lineage: Eukaryota > Metazoa > Chordata > Mammalia > Macroscelidea > Macroscelididae > Elephantulus > Elephantulus edwardii. The sequence goes on along the minus strand of NW_006399792.1, from coordinate 7,196,852 downwards.
AACTAAAAACAAAATGATGAAAAAACCCCAAGCAAATGGCAACTAGAAAAAAGCAGGAGTAGTGATGTTAATCTCTGATAAAACAGAGTTCAGCATAAAAGCCATCAAAAAGGACAAGAAATTTCACTATCTAGTTCTAGAAGGGCCAATAGAACAGGAGGACATAACCGTATGAATATCTATTTACTAAATTATAGAGCAGTTAGAAGCAGGAGTGGCATCCACTTCCTAAATAACATGCCTCTGAAAACTCTATGGACTTTGATAAATGTCCATAGTTGTAGAGGGGCTTCAGGCCTTTTGTTCATAGGGTCACTATGAATTGTGCTTCATTTGAAGGCAATAACAACAACATCATCAACAACAAATGATAGAGCTGCAAAATACACAAAGTAAACATTAACTGAACTGGGAAAAGAAATAGAAAACAACAAATTAGAAGTTGTTATGTTCTGTCAAGTCGCCTAAGACTCATAGCTACCCTATGTACAACAGCTCTGAAGTCTGCTCTGTCCTGAGCCAGTCTCACTGACTCTGACACACCTCTCCACATACCCCCAATTACTGTATCAATCCATCTTATCTGGTGTCTTCTTTCTTGCACTGTCTCTCCACTCTTCTGAGCATGATATTCTTCTCTAAGGATCAGTCCCTCCTAAACACATGCCCAAAGTACATGAGACAAAGCTTCAAAATCCTGGCCTCCAAGGAGAATCTTGGGTTTGCCCTCTATAAAACAGATTTATTTGTTTTCTTGGCAGTCCATGGTATGTTCAAGGCTCTTCTGCAGCATCAGAACTCAAAGACATCAATTCTTCTTCTGTCATAGTTAGTCATTGTCCAGCTCTGTGATGCAAAGCAAATAATTATGAAGACCATGGATTGGATCAGGTGCATCTTAGGCTCTAGACTGACATCGTTGCTTCTCAGTACTTTGGAAAGGCCCCTGATAGCAAGTCTTTTGATTTCCTAATTGCTTGTCCCAAGAGTATTGATTGTGGAGCCGAGAAAACTGTAACTGTTAGCCATCTTAATCTCTTCTCCATCATCATGGTGCTGCTAACTGGCCCAGTGATGAGAATCTCCTTCTCCTTCTCCTCCTTCTCCTTCTTCTTCAATCAATATTGCAGACTACAATCTCTGACCCTCTGCAGCAAACACTTCAAGTCCACCTCAGTTTCAATAAGCAAAGTTAGTAGGAGATTTCAATATAACACTCTCATGAAAAGGCAGAACTACCAGAAAGAAACTGAACAAAGAAGCTGAAGTATTGGACAACCAACCAACCAACCAACCCACCCACCCAATATAATAGATATATACAGACTAATGCAACCCCCAAAAGTTGAGTTTATATTCTTTTCCAATGGTCATGGAATGTTTTCCAGAATAGATCATATCTTAGGTCACAAAGCAAGTATCAATAAGTTAAAAACATAATAAAGCATTTTCTCAGACCACAAAGCTATAAAGTTAGAAATGGATAACCAAAGGATAAAGAAGAAAAAAAAATCGTATATCTGGAAGTGGAACAACACCCTGCTTGAACAAGAGTAGATGATAGAAGAAATAAAAAATAAAATTAAAAAGTTTCTTAAAACAAATTGCAATGAAACCCTGGTTTACCTTTACCTCTGGGAAACAGCCAAAGCAGTAATTAGAGATCAATTTATAGCAAGAAGTAATCGTATCAAAAGAGAAGAAAAATGATAACAGCTCTCTAATCCTACTTTTCCAGCAAGTTGAAGAAGAGCAGCAAGAAAACCCATCAACCTCTAAAAGAAATGAAATTATAAAACTTAGGGCAGAAGTAAATGAAACAGAAAAACAGTTGAAGCCATTAACAAGACCAGAAGTTAGTTCTTTGAAAAGGTCAATAAAACCTAGAAATCACTAGTAAAACTAGCAAAGGAAAAGAAAGAAAAGAAACAAATAATCTGAATAAGAGATGAAAAGGGCAATGTCGGACTCGGAAGAAAAAAAAAAAGAAAAGGGCAATGTCACAACAGAAACAATGGAAATTAAAAAGTTAACAATAGTATGTCATGAAAAACTATACTCAAAACCAATTTGAAAACCAGGGAAAATGAAAAATGACTTAGAAACTCACATTCTACCCAAACTGACACAGCCTGAAGCAGAACAGACCCATCACAAAAAAACTCCACAAATCCAAAAACAAACAAACAAACAAACAAACAAACAAAAAATTGAACAGATAATAAAACAACTTACAACAACAAGAACAAAAGCCCTGGTTTTACTAGTGAATTTTATTAAAGATTTAGAGAAAAACTGTCACCAATTTTATGTAAATATTTAAGAAAGTAGAAAAATATAGTATTCTCCCAGACTCATTCTATGAAGAAAACATGTTCTTGATACCAAAGTCAGGTAAAGACACCACAAAAATAGAAAACTGTAGACCAATGTCTCTCATAAACATAAATGCAAAAAATCCTCAATAAAATCCTGGCCTATAGAATCAGATAGTACATTAAAAAAAATCACCATGTCCTAGTATGGTTCATTACAGTTATACAAAGATGGTTCAACATAAAAACAATCAATGTAATTCATCACATTAGCAAAGCAAAGAACAAGAACCACATGATCCTATCAATTGATGCAGAAAAAGCCTATGACAAAATCCAACACTCTTTCCTGATTAAAATACTCAGCAAAATAGGAATAGAAGAGATTTTCCTCAACATAGTGAAAAGCACTTATGCAAACCAAAGAGTTAACATGATTCTCAATGGAGAGAGATTAAAGGCATTTCCTTTGAGAGCAGGAAGGAGGCAAGGATGCCCATTATCACCTCTCCTATTCAATATTGTATTGGAAGTCTTAGTGAGAACAATAAGACAAAAGGAGGAAATAAGAGGTATATAAATTGGCAAAGAGGAGGTAATTCCAGCTTTTTATATAGCAGATGCTATGATAGTAAACTTGTAAAACCCTAAAGACTCAGTGAGAAAACTACTGGATCTAGTTGACCAATTCAATAAAGTAGTGGGATACAAGATCAACATACAAAAATTAGTTACATTTCTTTACAGTGACAAAGAGATTACAGAAAAGGAGCTAAGAAAAAAAATATCCATAATAATAGCTAACCACAAGATTAACTATTAGGGAGCAAATCTAACTACAGACATGGAAGAACTGTACCAAGAAAAATATAAAACATTTCTACAAGAAACAAAAAGAGACATGGAGAAATGGAACCATGTTCCATGCTCATGAGTAAGAAGACTCAATATTGTGAAAATGAAAATTCTACCAAAGGCAAACTACAAGTTCAATGCAATCCCAATACAGATACCAACTCCATTTTTCAATGCAAGAGAAAGGCCATTTCCAGTTTTATTTGGAATGGAAAGAGATCCTAAATAAGCAAAGCACTCCTGAAAAAGAGAAACAAGGCAGGAGGCATCACATTCTTTGATTTCAAATCATACTAAACAGCTGTGGTGGTTGTTGTTTCTTGTGGGCAGAGCCTAAGGAAGACTAGCAAAACAGAATGTGGATCCAGAAAGGGCTAGAAGATCGCTCAGGCTAATAGCCCTGAGGAACCCCAAAACCTCTGCTTTTATTAGCATTCAGAAACAAAGGAATAGTTCACAGAGAAAAAGAAACATTAAGGATTACCTCGTCGAGCCCACATGGGCCTATAGGTACACAGTTAGACAAAAATCATACATTCGAGCAAGGCTTCTTTGTTTTCATAAACTCTGCTTTCTCTCATTTTGCAACAACTTTATCAAGAGCAGGAACATTTGCTTCTACTCTCACTAAAGTCAGTGTCTAAAGATGTATGGGAACTGCTTGTAATCTTCCTTCTCAGAGCGCCTCATGAGAGCTGCTTGCAACCATCCTTCTGAAGACACCTCTATGTGCAAGGTACACAGCCACATCCCAGGAATACAGCTCCCTACATTCTATTGCCTCTTACAATACTGGTACAGTGACAGACACATAGATTGATGGAATAGAATTGAGAAACCAGAAATCAGCCTATCTACCTATGCTTGTTGTTGACATACTTCAACAAATAGATGCTTCCCTGGATGTGATCACTGGGTTGTACCAAGAAATCAGGAAGGAAACTACCTGCCAACTGACTGGAAGAGATCCATATTTATTCTCATTCCAAACAAAGGTGACTCGACAGAGTGTGGGAATTATCAAACAATATCACTAAATCACACACTAGCAAAATCCTGCTGAAGATTATCCAGAAATGACTGGAACAGTACACCAACAGAGAACTACCAGAAATACAAGCTGGGTTTAGAAGAGGTTACAGCACTAGAGGCATTATTGGTAATGTCATATGGATCTTGGCGGAAAGTAAATAGTACCAGAGGAATGTCTATCTGTGTTTCACTGACTATGCAAGGGCATTTGTCTGTGTGGATCACAACAAACTATGGCTAACCTTGAGGAAAATGGGAATCTCAAAACATCAGATTGTGCAAAACCTATAACTGGACCAGGAATCAGTTCTCAGAACAAAGCAGGGAAACACTGCACGGTTCAAAATCAGGAAATAAGTACATCAGGGGTGCATCCTGTCTCCATACCTTTTCAATCTGTATGAAGAACAGATCATTTAGAAGCATGCTTTATGAGGAGGAATGTGGCCTCAGGATTAGAGGAAGACTCATCAACAACTTACGTTATGCAAATGAATACAACCTTGCTTGCTGAAACTGAGGATGACCTGAAGCTTTCGCTGCAGAAGGTCAAGGACTACAGCTTTCAATATGGATTGAAGTTCAACATCAAGAAGACAGAGATTCTCACTGTTGGGCCAATTGTCAGCACCATGTAGATGGAGAAGAGATTGAGGTTGTTAACAATTACATACAGCTTGCTTAGCTCCACAACCAATACTCTTAGCACCAGCAGTCAGGAAATCAAAAGACAAATTGTGTTTGGAAAAATCTGCCCCCAGGGACCTCTTCAGAGTACTGAAAAGCAACGATATCAGTCTAAAGATTAAGGTGTGCCTGGTCCAGGCCATGACATTTGCAATTACTGGCTCTGCATCAAAGAGCTGGACAATGAGTAAGGATGACAAAAGAAGAATTAATGCTTTCAAACTGTGGTGCTGGAGAAGCCTTAAACAGACCATGGGCTGGTGAGAAAACAAATAGGTCTGTCTTGGAGAGGGTGAACTCAAGTTTCTCCTTGGAGGCTAGGATTTTGAAGCTCTGTCTTACATACTTTGGGCATGTGGCCAGGAGTGACTTGTTCTTAGAGAAGGATATCATGTTTGGAAAGGTAGATGGACAGCCCAGGAGAGAAAGACCCCAGATACGATGGATTGATACAGTAACTGGGCAATGGGGATAGATGTGTCAGAATCAGTGAGATGGGCTCAGAACAATGCAGGCTTCAGAGCTACTGTACTGAGGGTTGCTATGAGTCACAACTGACTTGATGGCACATAACAACAATATATATAGCTAGTCTGTAGAAAAATATGGCTAATCTTCTCCTGTGTGATTTACAGCCTCTGAAAACCAGCTGGAGGGTCAGCTATGAGTTGGTTCTGACTCAATGGTACTTAACAACAATAAAACATGTATTTAAGCAGTGATATAAAAGTTAGTATGTTTTAATTTCTAATAATATCTGTTGTTGTTGTTGTTGCATGCCATTGAGTTGACCCCCCAGCAGGTTTTCAAATGCTGCAATTGCATGGAAGATTGCTCATCCTTCTCTGGTGAAGCAGCTGGTGAATTTGAACCATGTGCTTTGGAATTGCAGTACAGCTTCTTTTCTCTAGGCTACCATAGATCCATGTTTTATATATATGTTGTGTTGTTGTTGATTGCCATCAAGTCAAGCATGACTCATAGTGACCCTATGAACAAAAGACTTGAACCTTTCTGTAACTATCGTTGTTTCTCAAAGTTCATAGGGTTTCCAGAGGCATTTTGGTTAGGAATTGGATGCCACTCCTGCTTCCAAATGATATATATATAGTTATATTTTATATATGGTATTTTAAGTTAGTCTGTATTATACATATTCTTGTTGTTGTTAGGTGCCATCAAGTAGAGGATGACTCATAGTGACCCTATGAACAAAAGATCTGAACCCTATTCTATCCTGTGCCATCCTTACATTTCCTTACACACAAGAGCCCACTGTGGCAATCACCACATCAGTCCACCAGGTCAAAGGTCTTCTTCTTCTTTGCTGACTCTCCACTCTTTCTAGCATCAGGTTCTTCTCCAAAACATGCCCAAAGTATGTGAGGCAAAGCCTTATCATTCTTGCCCCCAAAGTGCACTCTGGCTGAACCCTCTCCAACAGATAACTTCTTTTGGCTATCTATGGAATCTCAGACGGGACTCTGAGTATTGCATTAGAGCACCGAGAAGTCAAAGCTAAAGGAAGAAATCAAGAAATCAAAGAGCTGGATAGAAAATTTCAAAAGGCAACTTGAGATGACAAAGCAAGATACTATAATGAAATGTGCAGAGAGCTGGAGTCAGAAAATCAAAAGGGCCGGACTCGCTCAACGTTTCTTAAGCTGAAGGAGTTGAAAAACAAATGCAAACCACAGGTGGCAATACTTAAGGATAGTTTGGGTAGAATGTCGAAAGATCCAGGATGTATAAAAAGAAGATGGGAGGAGTACACAGAGTCACTGTATCAGAAGGAATTGGCTGACACAGAGGAATTTCATGAAATAACATATGAGCAAAAACCTATGGTGATGAAGGAGGAAGTTCAAGTTTCTATGAAAGAATTGGCAAAAAACAAGACTCCAGGAGCTGACTGCATACCAATTGATTTATTTCAACAAACAGATGCTGCCATGGATGTGCTCACTAATTTGTGCCAGGAGATCTGGAGGACAGCCAGCTGGCCAGCTGACTGGAAGAGATCAATATTTGTTCCCAGTCCAAAGAAACATGACCCAACAGAGTGTGGAAATTATAGAACAATATCATTGATATCACATGCAAGCAAGATTCTGCTGAAAATTATCCAAAAACTTTTGGAACAATATGTCAACAGAGAACTGCCAGATTGTGTAGGCTGGATTTAGAAGAGGTCACAGTACTAGGGATATTATAGCTAATGTAAGATGGATCTTGGCAGAAAGCAAAGAATACCAGAAGAATGTTTATCTGTGCTTCATTGACTATGCAAAGGCTTTTGACTGTGTGGCTCACAACAAGCTATGGCTGACTCTGAGAAGAATGGGAATCCGGGAACATTTGATTGTGCTAATGTGAAACCTATACTTGGACCAAAAGGCAGTCGTCAGAACAGAGCAGGGAGAGACTGGATGGTTCAAAATCAAGAACGGGGTCCGTCAGGGATGTATTTTGTCTCCATACTTTTTCAGTCTGTATGCAGAACAGATTATCCGAGACGCTGGGCTATACGAGAAGGAATGTGGCATCAGGATTGGTGGAAGAATCGTCAACAACCTGCATTATGCAGATGCCACAACCCTGCTCTCTGAAACTGAGGAGGACCTGAAGCACTTGCTGCAGAAGGTCAAGGACTGCAGTCTTCAATATGGATTGAAGCTCAATATCAGGAAAACAAAGATTCTCACCACTGGGCTAATTGGCAGCAGCATCAATATGGGTGGTGAAGAGATTGAGATAGTTAACAGTTTTAGTTTGCTTGGCTCCACAGTCAACACTTTTGGTAACAGCAGCCAGGAAATCAGGAGACGAATTGCATTGG
>NW_006399792.1:7182448-7188899 GCF_000299155.1 Elephantulus edwardii | reverse complement strand
AAGAGAATTGATTCCTTTGAGCTGTGGTGCTGGAGAAGAGTGTTGAATATACCATGGACTGCTAGGAGATAAAACAGGTTTGTCCTAGAGACGGTGAAGGCAGAATGTTCCCTGGAGTCAAGGATTCTCACGCTTCATCTGACATACTTTGGGCATGTTGCAAGGAGGGACTGGTTCTTGGAGAGGGACATCATGTTTGGGAGGGTGAAGGGATGGCGCAAGAGAAGAAGACCCTCAATGAGATGGATCGATTCTGTGAGTGGAGTGGTGGGAATGAATGTGTTTGGGACAGCGAAGTTGGCTCAGAATAGAATGGTGTTTAGGGCTCTTGTACATAGGGTTGCTATGAGTCACAAACGAGTAGATGGCACATAACAACAACATGGAATGTTCAGTGTTCTTCTCCAACACAATAGCTCAAAGGTATCAATTCTTCTCTCATCCTTGTTCACTGTCTAGCTCTCAGATGCATAGCAAGTGATCAGAAAGACTATGGCCTAAATCAGACAAATCTTAGTCCATTAACTGACATCATTACTCCTCAATAATATGGAGAGGTCCCTAAAAGAAGTTTTTCCCAGTGCAATACATCTCATTTCCTAATTGCTGATACTAAGGGAGTTAATTGTGGATCCAGGCAAGATGAAGTTGTTGACAGTTTCAATTTCTTCTCCATCCATCATGATTTTGCCTATTGGTCCAGTAGTAAGAATCTTTGTCTTCTTGACTTTGAGATGCAATCCAAACTGTAGGTTGCATTCTTTGATCTTCTGTAACAAGTGCTCCAAGTTCACCTCACTTTCAGCAAGCAAGGTTGTGTCATCTGTATAATGTGCAAAATGGTACAATCACTCTGGAAGGCAGTTTGGCACTTCCTCAAAAATCTGATCATAGAAATTCCATATGACCCAGCTATTCCACTACTTGGAATATACCCTGAGAATATGAGAACTGAGGCACAAACTAAAATTTGTACACTAATGTTCATAGAAGCATTATTCATCATCTCAAGGACATGGAAACAGCCCAAATGTACAACCACAAAGGAATGGATTGATAAATTATGGTACATTCACACAATGGAATATTATGCAGCATGCAGGAGCAAGGATTTTTAAAATATTACCTAACTTGGGAGAGACTGAAGAGCATTATTCTGGGTGAACTAACTCAGTCAGTCACACAAGGATCAATATTGTATAAAGCCATTAATGTAGAATGAGTATAAATTTCCAAGAGGGGTAGGAGAGTTTGAAAGTAGAGGGATGAGGATATGCAGGGTGAGGGGGTATTAATTATTGGATTGCACAATTTGATTGGGCGGGTGAGGGAAATGAAAAGAATTTGCTCTTGAAAACAATGTACTAGAATTTTGTAAATAAAGTAGAAGAAAATTTAAACAAACAAACAAACACTTTTTCCAACAGGGTGAAAGGAAAACCTGCTGACTGGGAACACACATTTGACAATACCGTCTCAGATAAGAGACTCATAACAAGTTTATAGAACACTCCTGGGCCTCCACAAGAAGAAGGATGATAACCCAATTACAAAATGGGCAAAGACATGGAAAAAATTTTCACAGAGGAAGTATATTCGAATGTCAAACAGACACATGGAAAAATGCTCTAAATCACTGGCAATAAGAGAGATGCAAATCAAAACCACAATGAGTTACCATCTTACTGTAGCAGTGGCAAAGTTTAACAGAACAACAAGCAATAAATGTTGGAGAGGATGTGGTGAGATAGGAACTCTTTTATATTGTTGGTGGGATTGTTCCATGGTACAACCACTCTGGAAGGCAGTTTGGCACTTCCTCAAAAAGCTGAACATAGAAAATCCATATACCCAGCTATTCTATTGCTTGGAATATACCCCAAGAAAATGAGAAGTGAGCCTCAAACTGAAACTTATATACCAATATTCATAGCAGCATTATTCACAATCTCAAGAATATGGAAACAGCCCAGATGTCCAACTACAAATGAATGGATTGAGAAGTTTTGGTACAGTTGCACAATGGAATACTATGAAGCAAGCAGGGGCAATCATTTTGTAAACTACTATCTAACCAATAGAGAGCATTAAACTGAGTTATCCAACTCAGTTCCACAAGGACAAATACTGTTTAAAACCATGATTATAGAATCAGTTTGATGATCCAAAGGGGGTGGGGGTGGAAATAGAGGAGTGAGAATTGGGGGAGGGTGGAAATAGAGGGGTGAGGATGGGGGCGGGTGTTAATCATAGGGTTGCACAATTTGATTGGTGGGTGGGGTAAAGGAAATGGGAAGGTTATATTGTGAAAAACAAGTATTTAAACTTTGTAAATACATCAGAGTTGTTGTTGTTAAGTGCCCTCGAGTCGCAGGCGACTCATAGCGACCCTATGAACTAAAGTCCTGGACACCTCCTGTATAACGTTCATCCTTTCTCCAGGTTCATAGGGTTTCCAGAGGCAAGCTATTGTGGAAGTGGATGCCACTCCTGCTTCCAAGCTTGTTTTAATCGAGGAGCTTCACTAAACACTGTCCACCATGGTTAATCATTCTCGCACTTGACACATCAGTGTTACAGTGCTTGGCTTCACAGCAACCACGAGTTACCTCTGTACAGCAAGTGGACAGACCAGGGTTACATGACCTAGAAGAATGTTTCACCAAAAGCAATTGAAGACAGGCCTCATGGCCGTGGAGTAGTATAAATAAAATTAAAAATATTAGTCCACAGGAGTCAAGATATAATCTTGAATCAATTCCATCTGAATTTCAAGATCATTTTAGGAATAGGTTTGAGGCATTGAATACCAATGATCGAAGACCAGATGAGCTGTGTTAGGATATCAAGGATATATCATCCATGAAGAAAGGAAAAGGTCATTACAAAAACAGAGGAGAAATTAAAAAGATTAATGGACATCAGAAGAGACTCTAAAAATGGCACTGAAGCATCTTGAATCTGAAACTAAAAACTGAAAAACATGTCAAAGTAATAGAGCTGAACAGAAGATTACAAAGGGCAGTTCGGTAGGACAAAGCAAAATATTATACATATTACTTATTTATTGTATATAATACTTATGTATTATATAGTTATAAATTAGGATATATGTTAATATATGTATTTGAGAGTGATCTCTTAGACTTTCACTGATTTCTTTGAGAATTGAGGGTTTTGGACTATCGCACTTTTTATGCATGATGTTATTAATCCTGTTAATAGTGCCTCCAAATATTTCTCATAATCAAAAGATAGACATTTGCTGAGGAAATGAACAGTTAATTCATTCCGAATAAGATCCAAATCACAATAATTCACCTTTGTTGTTGATTGCCACCTACCAGAGCAAGACTCAGTGACCCTATGAACAAAAGGCCTGAGTCTTTATATAACAAAAACTCAACAAGAAAATCTAATATTTTATGTTATGCAATTGTCTAAGCTAAGAAAGTATTTCTACAAAATTCCATTTTTCTTATTAAGTTTAAAAATAATGGACTTTAATAGTTTATGTAGCTTTCTGATTTCCTTTAGACTAAGAAAGATGGTGTCTTTAGGCATCATTTTGAGAGTGACACCTTCTTGGGTACTTCAATCCATCATGGCAGAAATCCCAATTACCTCAGTGATCATTGACTAACTACTGCTAAGAGAAGCTCCAAAATGTTGTCCTTCCAAGGTAAGGCCAAACTACAAATAAATCTTCCAACTAGCCAAATCATCCACAGTTTCAGCCTCCATTTGCAAAGAGATCCTTAAAAAGCCTCTGCTCTCTTTCACTGCTTTGTTAACAGAAGGACCAACATCAGACAGCAATCACTTGTCCACTCTAACTAGAATCTGGTGTTTATAATGGTTACAGCCTGCCTGTGCTCCTTCACGTACTCTTTAACTCATGTCTCTGAAGATTTCAGAGTCAGGGCAAGGTATCCAAATTTGTTCTCCATCTAGAATATATATATGTAGATGTTGTTACTGTGTACCAGAGTCAGAACTTACGCAGATCTGACCCTCCATTGGGTTTTCATAGGCAGTTAAGTGCATGAGAGAACATTATCCATGCTTCCTCAGATCAGCTGGTAGCCTCGGACCTATATGCCTTTGGGATTGCAGCACAGCTTCTTGCCACAAGGCCACCAGAGCTCCCTAGAATATATATTTATAGATATTATTCTATATATATTATCTTCTAAGTTGAGGAAATGATTAACACACTTGACTATTAGTCGAAAGTTTGGCGGTTTAAGTTCACTCAGAGACACCTTGATGAAAACCAGGTGAGCTATTTCTGAAAATAAAACAAAGGAGAAACCAAATCAAACAGAGCTCAAAAAAAGCACTGCATATTCTATTGGACATAGTTCTACGCTGTCGTACTGCTGCTGATTTGACAACAAAGGTGTGTGGCATTGGGAAAATCTGCTGCCAAGGAACTCTCCAAAGTTCTAAAAAGCCAGGTTTCAGTTTGAGGACTGAGATGAGCCTGTTCCAAGCTATAGTGTTTTCAATTGTTTTCTATGCATCTGAAAGTTGGGCAATGAATAGGGATTACAGAAGAATGGATGCCTTGAATTGTGCTGGATAAAAGTATTAAATGGGCTGCCAACAGAGCAAACAAATCTGTCCTGAGGAAAGTTCAACCAGAATGTTTCTTAGAGGTAAAGATGGTAAAACTAATTTATTTTGGCCATGTTTTCAGGAGGAACAAGTCCATAGAGAAATCATGCTGGAAAAAAGCAGAGGGGCGGGGGGAGAGAAAGAGCCTCAATATAAAGAAAGGGTTGACACAGTGACTACCAAAATGAGCTTGAACATAACAGAGAACACCAGGATGGCACAAGACAGGGAAGAGTTCAGATCTGTTGTTCACAGGATTACTAGCTCTAATGGCCTAGGGGTAAGAAGCTGTGCTGCAATCCCCAAACACAGGCTCAAATTCACCAGCTGCGCCTCAGTAGAAGACTGGGCAATCTTCTCCTGTGTGATGTACTGCCTCTGAAAATCTGCTGGAAATCAGTTGGTTCTGATTCATACACATCAACAACCACCACAACAGCAAGCTCTGATAGTCAGGAGAGAAATTAGGTGAGTCTTTCTCCATATGACATACGTACACAACTACAGTCATGCAAATTCAGAGTTGTGAGACTAAAAGCTTATTAAATGCCAAGGAGCTCATTCTGATTTACAGCAAGAATATGTATAACAGAACAAAATCCTGCTGGGCCTTTGCTATTTCACAAGCTCTGCTGTGCTTAAACCTGCTGTTGAAGCCACTTGGGCAATCTAACTGAGGATCCTCTGCTTTTTCACCGATTGTCCACTTTCCCAAGCATGATTTCTTTCCTGATAACATACTCAATGTATGTGAGATAGTCTTACTATCTCAATTCTTAGCAACATTTGGCTATACTTCTTCCCAGACAGATTTTTATGAGGTTTTGGGAGGATTAAGTGAGAAAATACATGTAAAGCACTTGGAACTGTGCCTGGGGTATACTTAACACTAAATAAATATCTTTATTATTTTACCTTTATCTGTGCTTTTGAAAGATAATTCTGGCAAGACTAGAAGGAAGACAACTGGTTAGGAGTAGAATTGTAGAAGTCAAGGGAAATACAAAGTGAGATGGAGTGTACTTGGGGTGCACGTCAACGACAGAATGAACAGGATGGGCCTATTGGAAGGTGGTTAAGGAGAAGGGGAAGAAAGCAAACAGGTTTATGTCGAAGACACTCAATGTTTTCATTGGAAAACTAAATAGATGGCAAAGCCATTACCTGAGACACACACACACACACACACACACACACACACACACACACACACTTTTATCTCAGGAGAAAATATTAAAATATTAAAAATGAGGTTTTGGACAAATTATATGTGTCTATTATGAAGGCAAGCAGATGTGGAAAAATAGAAATACAGGTTTAGGAGTGAGATGAGAACTCTAACCTGGACATACATGTTTTGAAATGATTTATGTTGGCCAGGGATTGGCAAATGTTTCCTATGAAAGGCCAGAGAGTAAATATCATCGGCTTTGTAGAGGTCACACATTAAGTTGTACCCACTCATTTTAGCTCAGTAACAGCTCTAAACAAATGCGTGTGGCTATGTTCCAATAAAACATTATTTAAAAAAGCCATCTGTTGGCTACATTTACAATGGGTCACAGTTTGCTGACCACTAATAGATAATAAAGATACAAGAGCGGGTGAGCTTGTGAAGGTTAGGTGAGAATGACACATAGGGACCCACTAACTTTCAAGGTGAACAGACAGAGAGGAAACAACAATGTTATGATTGGACCAGGGTCATTTTGGTTTAACCAGTTTCTATCCAGAGGATCCCAGCTTATATCAAGCCCATAATTATCAAAGTATAACTGCTCCATTAGGGTTTCAATGACTGGGTTTTGGTTTGTGGTTACTTTTTTTTTTT
>NW_006399792.1:7156098-7181888 GCF_000299155.1 Elephantulus edwardii | reverse complement strand
GCCTCTGAATGGATTGGAAACTTCAACCTTTTGATTAGCAGTCAAGAGTATTAAGATTCTACTACTTAGGGCCTCTTTCTTGGCTATCAGTCTGAAGATTTTCTTCCCAGTAGTAATAGCAGGATTTTTTGGAGAAGACATGAAATTAATAATTAATGTCTTATTTCATCCATCTTAACTGAATACCTAATAAGGGATGATACAGAAAAGAGAAATGATATCAGAATAGTAACCATTGTTCCAGATTCCCACTTTATATTTTATTACATATGAGGAACAAGCTTTCTTTCATTTTTCATTGGCCTTGGACATCGTCTCTCTTCCTTCTTTCATTTCTTCCAGCCAGGGCTTCAAACTGATTCAGCTCCTTGCTGATAATTTTCATTTCCCACTCAGATTCAGTAAATGCGGAATCTATATTTTAATGATTCTCAGGTGATTCTTATACACCTGAGCAGCTTGTTAAAAAGGCAGATGCTGATTCAGTCTAGCTGGGGTAAGGCAAATTCTCAGCAGGGGGGCAAAGTAGAAGAAACCAGTTCAAAACCTGCTTCTGGATCTGCTTTTCCTCCTGCTTCACTCCCTCCCTGCGTGTTCACCATAATACCAGGAGGCAAAGATGATAATCATGGAGCCAGTTATTATGAGCAGTATAAACAAATGACAAATCTCTGGGCTCAGGAAAGGTAACAAGAGGCTGATCAGTAGTTCTAGTTATCTTTCCTTCATGTTTATTGCAGTCTGGTGCAGTTATTTCTAAGGGCCTGACATTGATCGACAGCTTCTATTAAGGCCAATCCAGGGCAGCTGGATTGAACAGATACATTAAATAAAGCAGTTATTGCTTTTCATTGCCTTTCCGTAAAATATCACTGCTAAATAGCTTCTGCCATCAGATGCAGTTAGGTACATGGTTTTAATTTGAGGGACTGCTTTATAACACTGCACAATTGACACTGGCCTTTGTTTCCCTACAATAATGATTGTGTACATCCTGGAGAATTGATGGGCTGTCCTTTGAGATGGTGTTGGGAGGAGGCGGGGAGGAGGGGGCCTGGCTTTGTTGCTCTCCCTCACCCTCTCTCTCTCTCTTTTTATACATGCCAGGTTTGTCACTTGTTTGCAGCACAGGCAGGAACAATGTCAATTGAGGACCCTTATCTCAGGATGTTGTAATGTAGCCACTGGTAAGCCTTTGCCTGGAGCCAAGATAAGCTCAACCTTACAAGCATGGAAGAGGACAGGGCTGGGAAGGGGGTGTACAGGGCGGTGATTGAGACAACAATGGAAAGCTGTCAGGTGCCCAGTACAACTCTTTCTGGCCTCACTGAAATATATGCATGTGGAATGGTGCATAACAAGCATGAAAATAAAAGTCTGGAATGTTCATCTAATAATGATGTATTTGGAGCAGGATTATGCTGCCCAATGATACTCTTTCTTTCTTTCTTTTCTTTTTTTATCTCTGGACTAAATGCTGGGGCAGCTGTGTGCCTTGGCACAGACTTCTGTCCCTCCTTTTGTGTGCTGCATATTAATCCTTTATTGAAGTAATTAAATGTGTGCTTAATGGCAATGAGCTGGCAGAATGAACGTACAATTGAATTAGCAGTTATGATTGGGAGCATGCTACAAGATGAACTAAATGCAATTACTGTAGGCATTTCTTTCTCCAAGTTGAATCTGACTACATGACATGACTTAATTAGAGGTTGTTAGATACACTTACTCCCTGATCTTCCAGATTTTAGTTAGAGATCTCATCTACTCCCATATTTGCCCCTTGCCCCTATCTTCTGCAGACTCTACTCAGCAAAGATTCCTGATTCCAGCTCTCCTGTCATAAAGCTTGACCTTTCATTGACAAATAGGAATGAATAGCAAAATCTTCAGCTGGATTCAATCTCAGAAAAATCTTCTAGTGATTAGTGACCCAGCTGCTTGTTGAGGATAAGTGAAGGCCAGAGCCATAGCAGAACACAGCATGCTTTATGAAATGAGGCCCTGAGAGCAACATGAATTTTATTTGAGGAATAGACTATACAACATTGTTATTGTTATTATGTTACACTGAGTCAACATAACTCATTGTAATCTGATAGGGAGCCCTTGTAGCATAATGATTAATTACTCAGCTGATAACCAGAAGATTGGTGGTTCAAACCAACCAATTGCTCTGTGGAAGAAAGAAACTAGTGTTTTGCTTATGCAAAGATTAAATCAAAACTAGAAATTTCCATAAAGCCCATTCTGACTCAAGGGTTTCTGAGACTGTACATTTTGATAGAAGCAGACTGCTTAGTCTTTCTTCCATTGAGCACCTGGTGACTTCAGACCACTAGTGCAACAGGTAATCCTCTATGTCATGGAGGCCTAGAAAACCTGATGGGAAAGTCCTAATCTGTTTTACAGGGTCATTTAACCATATAGACTATACAACAAACAACAATCATTTACTGAAGCAGATCTTCTCTCTCACAAGAACTTCTCTCCCACAGAGCTGATGATGGGTTTTAACTGCTTATGTTTTCAATAAGCAATAAAGTGCTTAGCTATTGCACCCCTAGGAATCCCATCAGGCATTGCCAGTTCATAAAAATTCCAGTTGATTCCACTTATGCAGAAATTTGAGAGCTGGAAAAATTCCCTTGGCTTGTAGATGGTTTGCACTCACATACTAACTGAAAACTGGGTGATCGGAATCCACACCATGGAAGAAAGGCCTGGTTACACACTTCTGTAATATTAGTTATTGAAAAACCTCTGGAATACAGTTCTACTTCAACATATATAGGATTCAAAGGAGTTGGAATCAACTAAACAGCAATGGATTAATAGAATTATTTCCTTTATACATTTTATTAATCTATTCTCTTCATGCATGGGAGCTCTGGTGGTCTAGTCTATAGAGAGCTGAAAATCCATGCTTCTCTAGCTATTCAAGTACACTAGCAGCTCCATGGTCAAAGATGGGAAATCTCTTCTCACATGTTACATAGCCACTGAAAACCTACCAGAAGGTCAGCTATTAATCTATTTCAACTCGATAGACATGAGTTGACTTGATTTTTTGCACTGTAATACTTTTTGTTTTAATAGGGGAAATTTGATCTTTACTGTACTTAGGTGCCATCAAGTTGACTAAGACTCGTAATAAACTTATGACCAACAAACCTTTCAGAAACTTGCTGTAACCTGGCCCATCTTCACAATCTCTGACATATTCAAGTCCATTGTAATAGTCACTGTATCAATCAATTTCATTGATGATGATCCTCTCTTTCACTGACTCTCTACCTTTCCCAGATCGATGTCTTTTCCAAGGACTTTTCCCTTCTGATAATATGTCCAAAGTATGTGAAATAAAGTTCACTATCTTTTTCTCTGAGGAGCACCCTGGTTGCATTTCCTCCAAGACAGATTTGATTGTTCTTTTGAATAGGTCATAGTATATTCAATTCTCATTGCTAACACTACACGTTAAAGGCATCAATTCTTCTTAACTTGATTCTTAGGGACGTGAGTAATAGTGGATGTCAACAGATCATAATAGGGTAATAGTTTATAGTTGCTTTAATCTTATACGTAAGGTTATAGTTTCTTCTCTATGCTGATTCTGTGACTATCCTAGAAACAGTGTTAGGATTTATAATTCTGTCAATTACTGACCTCTTAGATATACCCGACAAGTAAGGGTTCTCATTAGTCATGTCCTGCTTGTTTTGCTTAGAGTTATTTACCAAAAGGCCAATAAATATTCTATGAGCAGACAATTGGGATGTGAAGACCTCATCAATCCATTCCATTTTTTTTTCTCAAAATGGTGAATGGAAGAAGAAAGGACTAATGCTATAAAACAGAAGGCCTAACCCATTACCACTTTGTCTCATCTGAAATGCACATTCTGTTTTATTTTCATTTAAGTATGATAAGGCAGGACTCTTGGTCAGTGGGCACTCCTGGGTCTATTTTACAGCCTTCACTCTTTTTTCCCAGGGCCATAAATGAAACCCTTTCAGCCCTAATGACCACAATGACTTTCCCCGATCATGTTATTGCTACTTTGGCACATTTATTGCTTTCACATGCACTAATGGATGAGTTTGGATATGTTAACAATTTATATATCATTTGATCCTAAAAAGAAACCCTACTGAACTAACTTAGCCCCCACGATTGAGTAGCTTTTAAGGAGTATAAATGAATTTAATGCTTTAGAAAGAGCTTCTGTAAATTATGAACATGACACCTATTACATTAAGCTGCATTAAGCATTAATACATCTTCATTACTGGCAGGTTGCCCAAACCTCCAAGGTTGAAAAAAAGCTGCCTGAAAATGTTCAATGTGACAGTCACCTAGGCCAAGATTGATGGCTTTTTTTTTTAGGAATGTGTGAGAGATGCCAATTGACTAGCTTCCTCTTTCAGACAAAGAAATGAAAGTGGTGTCCACCATAGTTTCACAAAGACTGGGTTTTAATGACCAAGAGAACTGCATTTTTATTTTACTCTTCAGTAGGAGAGATCCTTGAAAAGAGAGAGGCCAGGAATGCCAATGTTTTAAAACAAGAGCTTGAAGGTTGAAATATAATGTTTCTTTCTGGGAGGTGTACATAATTTCTTTTATTATTTTATAATTTGAAATTATTAATATTCTTGTTAATAGCTACAACTTCTTGACTATTTATTATGTACCAGACTCTTATGCACTTTGTACATTTTATATCATTTAATCTTCGTAATGACCCTATGAGATAGAGATTATGATCCCCATTTTATTAGTCAATAATACATAGCTAGCTAGTCAGTGGACAAATTTAGTAGGGTTGGGTGACAGGATACAAAATCAATATCCAAAAATCAGTAGAATTCCTCTACAGTAACAAAGAAAAATCAGAGAAGGAAACCAAGAAAGCAACACCATTTACAATGCTGTTGCTGTTGTGTACTATAGAGTTGGAACTAACCCATAGCTGACTTTCTGGCAGGTTTTCAGAGGCAATTAATTGTGTGTGAAGAGATTGCCCATCCTTCTAACCCACAGAAAAGCTGGTGGCCTTGAATGCATGCTTTTGGGATTGCAGCAGAGCTTCTTGCCACCTAACTAGTGACACAAAAGACCTAAACAAAGAAAACTACAGAACAATTCTATGAGAAACAAGAAAAGATCTATATAAATGGAAACATGTTCACTGTTCAAGGATAGGAAAACTTAACATAGTGAAAATGACAATCCTACCAAAAGCAATCTCTATGTTTGATGCAATCAAAATATAGATATCAAATTTATTTTTTTAGGAGATCGAAAGAGAAATTGTCGAGTTTATGTAGAGAGAAAAGAGACCCTGAATAAGTAAAGCACTTCTGAAAAACAAAAATTAAATGGGAAGCATAGCACTCCCTGATTTCAAAACCTACTACACAGCAGTAGTAACCAAGCAGCACATAGAATAATGGAACAGAATTGAGAACTCAGAAATGGACCTATCTAATGATGGTCAACTGATACTCAACAATAAAATAAAACCTATCAAATGCAGAAATGACATCCTCTTCAACAAATGGTGCTAGCAAAACTGGATTGCTACTTGCAGAAAGCTGAAACAGGATCCACATCTCACACCATACACAAAAATCATCTCAAAGTGGATCAGAAGCCTGGGTGTAAAGCCCAAAGCCACAAAGCTCATAAGAGACAAACTGGGACCAAACATAGAAGTCTTGGTATAAAGTGGCTAAAAAATACAGCTAGAAATGCACAATCTGGAGAAGATAAAATTGATGAATGGGACCTTCTAAAGATTAAATTCCTGTGTGCACCAGAAATATTTTTAATAAGATGAAAAACAAAAAACAACCCTAGAGACTAGTAAAAGAGATTTGGAAATACTGTCTCAAACAAGGGTCTCATAACAAAAGTTTACAGAACACTATTGGGCTTTCAGAAAACAAAGACTGATAACCCAATTACAAAATGGGCGAAAAACGTAGAAAAACTTTTCACAGATGAAGACATTCAGTTGATCAACAGATACATGAAGAAATGTTCAGTGTTACTGGCAATAGGAGAGATGCAAATCAAAACCATAATGAGATGCCATCTCACCTCTGTAGCTGTGTCAAAGTTTAGTAGGGCAGCAAGTAATAAATGTTGGAAAGGATGTGGAGTTGGTTGGATTGAAGAGTGGTATAATCACTCTGGAAGGTAGTTTGGCATTTCTTCAAACAGCTGAAGACAGAAACGTTGTACGACCCAGTTATTCTACTACTAGGAATATACCCCAAGGAAGATAGAACTGAAACATTAGCGGAGATTTGTACACCAGTGTTCATAGCAGCATTATTCATCACTGCAAGAACATGGAAACAGCCCAAATGTTCAACCACAAGCAAATGGATTGAGAAATTGTTCTACATTTACTCAATAGAATATTGTGCAGCACTCAGGAATTATGATTTAAATAAATATTACCTAACTTGAGAGAGACTGGAGAGCTTTATGCTGAATGAATTAACTCAGTCTCATAAGGACCAAAACTGCATATGACCATTATTGTAAAAATAGAAAGGATAACTAGTAAAATATATATGAAATCCGGAGGGGGGGGGGGGGGAGAGGTGAGAAGAGCAGAGTGGTGAAGAAGGGGCAAAATCACAGAGTTGAACAATTTGGTGGGTGGAGGGAGGGGGTAAAATAAATGGAAAAGATCTGGCAAGGACCTGAAAAGACAGAGTAATGATGGCCATAGCCCAATAGTGATTAATTTTATAAAGCATAATAAAAGGGAATGATCATATGAAACACAATATGAATGAAGAATAGTGTGAAACACAATGTATACAAACTTTGGAGACAAACCAATATACAATAACAACTTTTTTAGAAAAGAAAATCGGGTGAATCAAGATCCTGTCATCTGCAACTTTGTAAATGTCCAGTCAAATGTACTCTTGGTGTACCTTGCTTAACCCTGGTTGTCGTATTTATCAATCTCTGTAATTTTAACTTCTTTGGAACATGGTAATTGTTTTCTTGTTTTGCAACATACTCTTTTCCTGTAAACAACTCTTCATTTTAAACAGACTTGAAGTTTTTTCTCACTACATCAAACTTCAAATATAGTTCAGCTTTAATACTAAATTTCTTCTTCACTCATTTGTACCACTCTTTGCATAAAGTTGCATAAAGATATGACACTATCTAAAAATTTTCAAGAACTTGTGTTTACTGAAAAGATATACATCTTTTGAGAGTTTTATCTTCCATGTTCCTCTCTTATAATTAGTTTCATTTAATCAGAAATCAAACAGTGAAAATTAAATCAAGGGAGTATTACAGACAGTTAAAAAAAACAAACCCACCCAAAACATTATGGTAAATGAGAATGATTGTATAAAACACTGTGAAGAATAGTATGAAAACAATGTAAATTAATTTTGTAAGTGAACCAATATAAAAGAAAATGTTTCTTAAAATGGTTAAAAAATAATAATAGCTAGTCAATGAGTGAACTTGAACTAATAGTCAAGTGAATGTGACTCCACAATTCATACTTTAACTACAGTAGCAAACAACTGTCTTCAAAGTGGCAATGTTCTTGAAAATGGAATGATTACTTTGGAAGAACGTGTTCAGTTTTGTTTTTTTTAAATCATAGTAATACAAATGATTTCCCATTGGTGGTTACTTTTGTGGGGAGGGAGGGAAATTAAAAAGATAAAAAGGGGGGAAAGACAGAGAAAAAGAAGAGAGTGTAAATGCAAACAGAAAGATAAAACTGATTTTAAAATAAAGAATTCTCTATTAGACTGATATGTGGCTAATTGGGAGTAAAAAGGGCCTCATTTCAATAAGGTTTAAATTCACTGGTAGAAAAATCAATAAATAAAAGTGACAGTTTACACATCTAGAAAGACTAGACAGAGTCACTGTACTACAATTAGTGAGTTTCTGTTTAACCATTTCAAGAGATAACATATGATCAAGAACCAGTCACACTGAAGGAAGAAGTCAAAGTTGTACTGAGAACTCCATTAGAAGACAAGTCTCCAGAAATTGCCGGAATATCAATTGAGTTGTTTCAACAAAGAGAACTAATTCTGGAAGCACTCATTCAGCTGTGTAAAAAAAGTGTAACTGAATGGGGGGAAAAAAACCCCAAGCAAACCAAACAACAACATATTTGTGTCTATTTCAAAGGAAAGTGGGAAAATAGAATGGAGAAATTATAGATAAATATCATTCTGAAATAAAGTTAACCTAAAGTGAATTTTAAAATATTTTCAATAGTACCTCCATTAGGAATTGCTAGAAATTCAAACTAGACTCAAAAGAGGGTGTAGAATGAAGGATATTATTGCTAATAATATGGATCTTTATGTAAAGCAGAAAATATCAGAAAGATGTTTCTTAATCTAATTGTTATACGCCATGTGAAGTACAAATCATAGAGACGGTAGGAACAATGAATATGAACCTGTCCTATCCTGCAGTGTCCTGGTCATCTGTAACATACTTGAAGCAATTGCTGCAAGTACTACGTCACTCCATCCTGTTGAGGGTCTTTTTCTCTTTCACAAACATCCACCTTTTCAAGCATGATGTCCTTTTGCAAGGAACAGCCCCTCCTAACAACATGAGGCTTTGGCATCTTTGCCTCTAAGGAGCACTTTGGCCGCACCTTCTTTAAGACATATCTGTTTTTTTGACAGTCCTTTCAGTACACTTCTCCAACACCACAACTCAACGGCATCGGGTTTTTTCTGTCATCCTTATTCATTGTCCAACCCTCAAATGCATGGCAAGCGATTGCAAAGACCATGGCCTAAAGGTGTCATCATTGCTCCTCGCTCCTCAGTAATTTGGAGAAGTCCGTGAGATGTCTTTTGACGTCACTCGACGGCACGTAACAACAACAACAACAACAACAACAACATGTCTTTCGATGTCTTGGCTTTTGGTTCAAAGGGTGTAAATTATGGATACAAGTAAGATGAAATTATTTACAATTTCAATCTTTCTTCACCTATCATGTTACCTAGTGGCTCAGTGGTGAGAATTTTTGTTTTCTTGAGGTTGAAATGTAATCCATAATGAAAGCTGTAGTCTTTTATATGAACACACTTAAGTGTTCTGGAATTCCCATTCACAGTGTTAGCTATAATTTGTCAAATGTGTTTGCACAGTCAATAAAACATATACAGAAATCCTTCTAGCTTCTCCGCTTTCAGTCAAGATCCATTTGACATCAGCAATGCTATCCCTCATGTTATCTTCTAAATCTAGTTGAATATCTGGAACTTTTATAAAATTGATATACTGTGCTAGCCATTTTAGGGTCATCTTGAGCAAAATTTTACTTGCATGTGATATGAGCAATATTGCTCAATAATTTTCATATTCTGTTGGATTACTTTTTGAGGAATGGAAACAAATCTGAATCCATCCCTTCCAGTCATTTGGGCAGGTAGCTATCTTCCAAATTTCTCAACTCAGACTGGTGAGAACACTTAGAGATGCATCTTTTTGTTGAAACATGTCAATTTGCATCCCATAAATTCTAATTAATTTAATCAATTAATCAATCAATTAACTAATTAGTTACTTTTTTGCCAGTGCTTTCAGTGCAGTTTGAATTTCTTCCTTCTTTATCATGACCTACTATTCTGGAGATGAAAAGGTGAGGAAAAAATGGGGTTATTTTCATAGTTAAAAAAATCATTTCTAGATCCATCTTGAAGTACAATGTTGTGAGTGACAGGATAATATCCATACACATACAAGGAAGTCCAGTAACTACCACTAGCATATATATATATATACACACACACACCAACAACCAGAGCCAGCCAAATAGGAGGAAAAAGAAGATTTCTACCAACTTGTACAGTCAGAGATCGATCAAACATGCAATCAAGATGCATTAATAATAATGGGTGACTGGAATCCAAATTGGGAACAGAGAAGAAGGATCAGTAGTTGGAAACATAGAGTTGGTGACAGAAATGAATCTGGAGATAGAATGATAGAATTTTGCATAATAAATAATTTATTCATTGCAAGTAAGTTTTATAAGAAACATAAGTATCGGCTGTACACATGGATTTTACCTGGTGGTATATATAGGAATCAGATCAATTACATCTGTGAAAACAGTCACTGGAGAAGCTCAGTATCAGCTGTGAAAACTAGGCTAGGTGCTGATTGTGGAACAGACCATCAACTACTTTTATGCAAGTTCAAGCTGAAGACAAGGAAAATGAAATCAAATTCATGGGAACCAAAATTAGACCTTGAGTTTATCCCACTTGAATTTCATAACCATCTTAGGATCATGTTTGAGGCCTTGAACACTAATGAGTGAAAACCAGATGAGCTGTGGGAGGATACCAAGAGTATCATCCAGGGAAATGCAGAGGGTCATTACAAATACAGATGAGGAAGGAAAGACTAAGATGGATGTCTGAAGAGACTCTGAATATTGCACTAGAGTGCTGAGAAGCCGAAGCAAAGGAGATAAATCAAGATATTAAGGAGCTGAACAGAAGATAGATTTCAAAGGGCAGCATTGGAAGACAAAGAATTGCAATGAAATGTGCAAAGAGCCAGAGTAAGAAAATCAAAGGGGCCAAACTTGCTCAGCATTCCTTAAACTGAAAGAACTGAAGAACAAATTCAAGCCTTGAGTTGCAATACTTAAGATTGCTTTGGGCAGAATATTAAGTAATCCAGGAAGCATTAAAAGGTGGAAAGAGTATACAGAGTCATTGTACCAAAAGGAATTGGTGGACACAGAAGAAATTCATGAAACAATATATGAACAAGAGCCTGTGGTGATGAAGGAATAAGTTCAAGCTGCTCTGACAGAATTGACAAAAAACAAGACCCCTGGAGTTTATGGCATACCAATTGACATATTTCAACAAACAGATGCTGCCCTGGGTTTTCCTCACCAAGTTGTGCCAAGAAAGGTGGAGGACAACCACCTGGCCAACCGACTGGAAGAGATCCATATTTGTTCCCATTTCAAATAAAGATGACCCAACAGAGTTCAGAAATTATTGAACAATATCATTAATATCACATTCAAGCAAAATTCTGCTGAAATTTATCCAAGAATGACTGTCTCAGCACATCAGCAGAGCACTGACAGAAGTGCAGGCTGGGTTTAGAAGAGGCCGTAGTATTAAGGGTATTATAGCTAGTCTTAGATCTTGGCTGAAAACAGGGAGTAACAAAGGAATGCCTATTTGTGTTTAATTAACTATGCAAAGACATTTGACTGTGTGGATCACAGCAAACTGTGGCTAATTCTGAGAAGAATGGGATTCCCAGAACACTTGATCATTCTTATATGAAACCTAGACTTGGACCAGGAGGCAGTCATCAGAACAGAGCAAGGAGACACTGCATGGTTCAAAATTGGGAAGAGTGTACGCCAGGGATGTGTCCTGTATCCATATCTTTTCAATATATGTACAGAACATATTATCCAGAAGGCTGAGCTCTGTGAAGGAGAAATGTGGCATCAGGATTGGAGGAAGATTCATCAACAATCTGTGTTATGCAGATGACACAACCCTGCTTGCTGCAACTGAGGAGGACCTGAAGCAATTGCTACAGGAAGTCCAGGACTATAGCCTTCAATATGGATTGAAGTTCAACATCAAGAAAATAAATACTTTCACCATTGGGTCAGTTTGCAGCATCATGATAGATGGTGAAGAGATTGAGATTGTTAACAGCTTTAGTTTGCTTGGCCCCACAATCAACAGTCTTGGTCCCAGCATCCAGGAAATAAAAAGATGAATTGCATTGGAAGAGTCTGCTGTCAGAAACCTCCCCAAAGTACTGAAGAGCAACAAACAGTGTCAGCCTAGAGACTAAGGTATACCAGATCCAGGCCATAACCTTTGCAATAAGTTGCTATTCATTAGAGAACTTGACAATGATGAGGGATGATAGAAGGAGAGCCTTTGAGCTGTGGTGCTGAAGAAAAGTATTGAATATACCATGGACTGCTAGGAGAAAAAAACAAGTTCATCCTAGAGAAGGTGAAACTAGGCTGCTCCTTGGAGGCAAGGATTCTGAAGTTTTGTCTGGCATACTTTGAACATGCTGAAAGGAGGGATCAGTCCTTGGAGTGAGATATCGTGCTTGGAAGGGCAGAGGGACAGTATCAGAGAGGAAGACTCTCAATGACGAGATGGATTGTTTCTGTGACTGGAGTAATGAGGGTAGGTGTGTCAGAGACAATGAGATTGGCACAGGATAGAGCAATATTTAAGGCTGTTGTACATAGAGTTGCTATCAGTCACAGGTGACTCGATGACATATATCAAAAACAGCAACTTGATCATATGCTACTTCCTAAAACTGTCCCACGACAATCAATTATTTTTAGTACAGTAACTCTGTATTCCCTGCGCATTCCTTTTACACTTCCTAGGTCATTCAAGATTTTGATCATAGCATCGTTCAGCATTATAACTTGAGACTTGAATTTGGTTTTTCAGTTCTTTCACATTGAGAAATGCTGAGCAAGTTTTTCCCTTTTGATTTTCTAACTACAATTCATTGTACATTCCATTATTATGCTTTTTTTTTGTGCTGCCCTTTAAAATCATCTGTTCATCTCTTTTACTTTGGCATTTCTTCCCTTTGTTTTGCTTTCTCTATTTTCTATTTCAAGTTTCAGTTTGTTCTGACATCCATCTGGTCTGTTCTTTCTTTTGTCTTTATAATTACATTTTGCTTTCTTCATGCATAATATCCTTGATATCAGCCCACATCTCATCTAATCTTCAATCATTAGTGTTTAATACCTCAAACTTATTTTTTTATATGATTGTTAAATTCAGGTAGGATAAACTCAAGGCTGTATTTTGCTTCTTGTGGACTTATTTTTACTTTCTTCAGCTTTAATTTGAACATGCATATAAGTAGTTTATGATCTGTTCCACAGTCAGCATCTGGCCCAGTTTTGACTGCTGATAGTGAACTTTGTCTCTATTCACACAGGCATGTATGTATCATGTACATGACTGTATTATCATATCACACTACGGCTAATATTGATAAGAATGGAAATCCCAGGACACTTAATTGTGTTCATGTGGAACCTAGACTATGAAGCTGTTGTATGAATAGAGCAAGGGAATACTGCAGTTTAAAATCAGGAAAAAGTATATGCCATGATTATAGCCTTTTTCTATACCTATTCAAATGATTCAAGAAACTGGACTCTATGAAGAAGAATATGACTTCAAGATCAGAGGAAGGCTTGTCGAGAACCTGAGTTGTGCAGGTAGAACATGAAAGACTACTACCTTCAATATGGATTTCAGTTCAACATCAAGAAGACAAAAGTCCTTACCAATAGACTAACAGGCAGCATCATGATAAATGAAAATTCAAATTGTCAATGATTTTATCATACTTGGATCCACAATCAACACCCTTGGTACCACTTTCAAGAGACCAGGAGATGTATTTCCTTGGGCAAGTATGCTGTCAGAGACCTCTCCAAAGTACTGAAGAGCAATGATGTTAGTTTGAAGACTAAGGTGTACCTTATTCAGGTTGTAGTATTTTCACTCCTTTGCTAGGCATCTGATAGCTGAACAATAAGTTGTTGTTGATTGTTCAGTTGAATATGATTCATAGCAATCCTATCAACAAAAGCCTTGAAGCCTTTCTATAACTATTTTCATTTATCAAAGTTCATAGAATTTCTAGAGACATGTTGTTTACAAAGTGGATACCACTCCTACTTCAAAAGGACAGTGAAGAAGGAAGAAGAAAAAAACCAACAAAATACCCTGATATCTTTGCATTGCAGTGTTGTGGAAGAGCACTGAATATCTCATGGACTGTCAAAAAAACGAAAAGTTATGTCTTGGGAAAAGTGCAGCCAAGGTGTTACTTACAGTCAAGGATGGTGAAACTTTGTCTCATATATTTTGGGCATCTTGCTTGGAGGGACTATTTTTTGGAAATTCCCACCTCCCTCAGAGGTTTTGTCCACTCAAGGGAGAAACATCCCTCCCCCATCCACTTCACATAATGCCAAAATATCAGCAGGCAAGCTCAAACATTATGAAAAACAAAACATTCTCCTCAAAAAGCAGACCAGATTGAAGACCCAAAGAATATCTGAGAGAATGGAAGGCAGAAGAAATATATCAACAATGAGTTTCAAGAACTGGTACTAAAGAAGTTACAAATTTGGGAGAAAGACTTGACACTATAAATAAGTAGTAAAAAAGAAAAGAAAGAGTTATAAGACAAAGAGAATGCAAACAAAATAATACTAGAAGCAACACAAAAGTGTGGAAATAAAATTCAGAATATCAAGATTAAGATGGCAGAAATTCACAACATGTTGGAAGCACACACACAAAAGTAGTATAAAAGAGATTAAACAGAGAAACAGCAAGATAGAAGACAAAAACTTCAATGAGAACTTACAAGAAGAAAAAATAGACAGGAGGTAAATGAAGAAACGTTAGAATTGTGGGATGACATCAAAGGAAGTGACATACGTGTGACTAGAATTTCAGAACAGGATGGTTAAAAAAAATAAAAGCTTACTGAAAATTGTGTAAGAGATACTAGAAGAAAATGTTTCAGATATGAAAAATGAGGAAATACACATTCTATAAGCTCATTGGATCCCAAACAGACTAGATATGAAAAGAAAAAACATCAAGACATACCATAATCAAATTCTTCAAAATCAAAGACAAGGATAGAATATTAAAAGCTTCGCGAGGAAAACAGTCATCTACAAAGGTGAACCAATTCGATTAAGCTCTGATTTTTAAGAAAGTAATTCTGTAATACATACAAAATTGCCAGTCAATGATCCTCTACCCAGCAAGCCACCCATCAGAAATAAAAGTGGAATTAGGCCATTTGCAAAAAAGTAGGAATGTAAGGAATTTATGAGAAAAAAAAAAACAACAAAAATGAATGCTACAAAAATGCAAAGAGAAGTCCTTCACACAGAGGAAAGTAGATTGACCAATATAACCAGCAACAACAGAAAAAAATAACACTGGAAAATGGCAATAATAAAACATCAAGAAAACAGAAGTCCTCACCACTGGACCCATAGGCAACATCATGATAAATGAAAAAAAAAATGATGTTTTAAATTATTCCATTTTATTTGGATCCACAATCAACAACCATGGTAGCAGAAATCAAGAAAAAAAAAATATTTATACTTCACTTGGAAAACCTGCCGTCAAAGACCTCTCCAAAGTTTAAAAGAGCAAGGATATCTGTTTAAAGATTAAAGTATACCTTATTCTACCCTTGGTATTTCCAGTTGTGTCCTATGCTTCTGAGAGTTGGGCTATAACTAAGGGTGAATGAAGAAAAATTGATGTCTTTGAATTGTATTGAAGAGCAGTACTGAATATCCTATGGACTGCCAAAAGAACAAATAAGTCTGTTTTGGAGGAAGTGAAATCAGAGTGTGCCTTAGGGACAAGGACAGCGAAACTTTGTTTTACAAATATTGAGCACAAGGTTAGTAGGGGACAATTTTTAGAAGACATTGTACTGGGAAAGTAGAGAATCAGAGAAAAAGAACAAGATCCTCAACAAGATGGAACAACATGGGGACTACAGCAGTGGGTGTGAGTGAGCATATCAGAAATCATGAAAATGATCATGAAGAGAATAGGGCAAGTTTCAAATCTGGTGTTTTTAGAGTTATAATGAATGGTAGTGGACTTAATGACATTTAAAACCAACAACAACAACAAGAACAGATTTTGTTTACCAGCTAACAGAAAATAACTGTACTGATAGTAGAGAATTTTGGTGGCCTAGTGGTAAGATTGGAAGGAGGAGTGGCACCACTTCCGTAATAGCTTGCCTCCGGAAACCCTATGAATGTGGAGAGAGGATGAAAGGCACCCAAACGTTGAGGATTTTTCTTTATAGGGTCGCTATGAGTCGTCTGCGACTCGACGGCACTCAACAACAACAACAAGTGGTAAGAAGCTGGCTACAATGCCCAAGGCACGTGGCTTGAATCCACCAGCTGCTCCACAGGAAAATAGAGTTCCTTGTTGCTGTTGATTGTTAATTGCCTTCGAGTAAAAGGCCTGAAGACCCTCTACAAATATCAACATTTATCAAAAGTCATAGAGTTTCTGGAGACATGTTGTTTAGAAGTGAATGTCACTCCTGCTTCCTGACATTATTTTGACAAATAAATGTATTTATATAATGTCTTGTTTAGTCGCACTCTACATCTTATTCCTTGATGTCATCAGACTGCATTATTGGCCTAAACATTCTATTTCTGTTGAACTAAACAAGGTGAGCAGTTATCTAGGCTCTTGTCTGAGATTTATATTGTTGCTTTTCTATGCTGTCTAGTTAGCTAGGATTCCTAGAGACCCTAAGAACAACAGATCAGAACTTTTCCCTATCGTGTGCAATCCTTACCATCACCTGTATGCTCAATCATGTCAGTGCTATCACTGTGTCAATACATCTTGCTGAGGGTCTTTTCTATCTTTCTCTGACCCTCCACCTTTCCCAGCATGATTTATTTTTCTGAGAACTGTTCCTTCCTGACAGTGTGCTCAATGTATGTGTGACAATGATTCACCATCTTAGCATCTAAGGAGCATCTTGGTTGCATTTCTTCCAAGACAGACTCATTTGTTCTCTTGGCAGTTCATGAGTTATTCAGTACTCATCAACAATCACAACTCAAAGGCATCAGTGATTCTTCTGTCATCCTTATCCATTGTGTAACTTTTAAATGCACAGGGAGCAATTGAAAATAGCTTGACTTGGATCAGGTGCACTTTAGTCTTTAAAGTTACATTTGTGCTCTTTAGCATTTTGGAGAAGTCCTTTTTCTTTCTTGTTAGATGCTGTCATAAACAGCCATTCTAAAACGTGCCCTATCCTGTGTCATCCTCATCATCTCTAAGACACAAGAGCCCATTTTTGAAGTCCTTAACAGCGGATTTTCCCAATGCAACACTTCCTTTTATTTCTTGACTACTTCTACCATGAGTGTTGATTATGGATCCAAGTAAAACAAAATCCTTGACAATTTTTTTCAAGTTTATTCAGCATTCCTAACTGATCTCTCTTGTATCATTCCATACTGAAAAGTTACAGATTTCTCTTTTTTTAGCAGAAAACAAAGCTAATATGTCCATTTTCTATTCTCCAAATTTTGGAGTCATGTACACTTTACTCGTCAAACTGACTTCTTTGTTCTTTAGAACTTTAAAGAAGTTCTCTAGAGTAGATTTGTCGAATGCAATATGTTTTGTTTTCTCGACTGTGCCTACTATGAGTATTGATTGTTGATTAAAGTGAAATAAAGTCATTGACAATTTCAACCTATTCTCTTTTTACATAATGTTGCCTATTTAGTCCAGTGGTGAAACTTTTTGTATCCTTGATAGATTATATGAAGAATAACCCATACTAAAAGCGGTAGCCTTTGATCCTCTTAAATAAGTTGTTTAAGTGTTCTTCACTTTGTGCAAGCAAGGTTGTGTTATCTCCATAATGGAGGTCTTTGTTAAGTTTTCCTCCTCCGATCTTGATACTACATTCTTCGTCATGTAGTCCAGCTTCTGGAGTGATTTGTTCATATTGAATACAATTGGAGAAAGGATAAAACACTGAAACACACCTTTGTTGATTTAAACCATAAAGTATCCTTCCTCTTTCAATGACTTCTTTGTCCATATATACAGACATGAGTTTCACATGAATATATGAAGCTGATTTATATTTTTTAAGTATGATTATAAAGATTGAAAGTGAAGCTAATTTCAAAGTACATGCACAATGAATACATTTTCTTATACATTAGAAAATACTACAGCTTATAATATACTTATGAAGTAGTGAGACATATTATAGTAAAGAAAAGACTATAACCTATGATATAATTATGGAATGGTGAGATATTTTATAGAGAAATTGATTTAATTTTCTATTTTTTTATTCATTCATTTTCCCTTTGCTTCCACTTCCTTTAAATTTGTTCTTGTTGTTATGTGCCATCGAGTCACTTGCGACTCATAATGACCCTATGTACAAAAGCCCTAAACTCTGCTCTGTCCTATGCCAACTGTTCTGTCTCTGACACTCCCATTCCAATTAGTCCAGTGACTGAATCAATCCACCTCATAGAGGGCCTTCCCCTCCTGTGCTGTCCGTCCACCCTCCCAAGCATGATGTCCCTCTCCAAGGACTGGTCCCTCCTTACAACATGTCCAAAGTATGTCAGATGAAGCCCCACAATCCTTGCCTCCAAGGAGCTGCCTGGTTTAACCCTCTCCAGGATGAATCTGTTTGTTTTCCTAGCTTAAAATCTGAAGTACTTGGCTTATGGAAAGTTGAGGTCCATAATAGAGATCTAACCTCACTTTGATTCTTTTTTTTTTCTCTTACTTTGATTCTCGATATATATTCAGGTGCCATTTGAGTTATATCTGACCAATAAACAAGTCATCATGTGTCTTTGTCCTCAAAGAGAGTCCAATTGAAAGTGGGTCACAATTAAGCAAGCCTAGAAAGGGCAGTTCTCTTTGCCACAGACACAGGAACTTGTCTGGACATGAGTTATAGTTTTAGCCACCAGAAAATCACAAAGGCAGGTGGCAAGAGGCCCAGAACCAATCCTGTAAACTTTGTAATCTGCAGTTGTAGATATCTCCCACTCAATGTTTTCTGCCTATTTCTGTTGCTCTGTCTGCAACAAAGCTCTGAATCTTATAAATCAAAAGCCATCATTCAGTGTGACATTTTGACATTGTTCTTTCCCTCAATCTGGAATGATTTGTCTTTCTCCTCTTTATGTCTCAGTAAAAGGATCTCTACAGAATGTGTGTGACTATGAGCTATCGTCTTACCCTAGAACAAGATTGTTAAGCACCTAGAACAGAATACTACCATCTGACCTGTAAAGTTCTCTTCTATCATATCTAATTAATTTGTGATACTATGTCAAAGTCATCTTCTTTGATTTTTGAGCACTGACTCTGAGGAAACTAGTCTTCATCTGAGTTCTAATTCTCTGTTATCAGTCTGTGGCATGGGACATACTAACTTCAGTCTCTTCATAAATATTCTGTACACATATATATACATTTGCCTCCAAGCAGAATAATTTCCATATCAGGAGACAGTCTGACCCTTTGTAATAAGTGTTTTTTTCCTCAAGAGAAGTTCATGGTATTTTACGGATATAATTGACCCATTTAAATGCCCAAACAATATTCAGTTGAAATTGAAATAATACAATATAATATTAGTGCTTAAAGAGCTCTCTAAGTTCCTGTTTTATTTAGGAAATAGCATAGCAAATCATTGCTAATGTCTCATTACAAAAATACTATCACTTATCATTTTAGAAAATGTACATTATATGAAATTCAAACATTTTTTTTTTTTTTTTGAAATTCAAACATTTTAAGGCATATTGCATGTAGATATATGGGCTCTTTTTTCTGATTTCAGTAAAGGGAATGAATAAGGGTGAGTTTTAATTAGTCAGAATATGGTACAGGAGCTGAACTTTCAGACTATGTTATTGCCTAATGGGTCTTGAGTTTTGGGGTTGGTTTTTTGGGGTTTTTCTGTGTTTTTATTTTATATTGATTTGCACACAAAGTTCATCTACATTGTGCTTCTCACTATCCTTCATTCACATTGTGTTTCATACAATCATTCTCATTCATTATATTTTATAAAATCAATAATCACTGAACCGGGTCCATCATTACCCTGTCTTTTCAGATCCCTGTGGATCTTTCACATTTAATTTACACACACACACACACACACACACACCACACACACACACACACACACACACCACACACAATTGTGAAAACCTATGATGTCCCTCTTGCCCATTCTCGCCCCTATGTTCTCACACCTTCCCCTCTTGGGTCACCATACATGTTTTACTAGTTAACCATTTGTTTTGTTTTGTTTTTTATAAATAACTGTAATATATATAATAAGTGAATTTCCTTTGTAATTATTTAAGTATACAATGGCATTCATTAAACCCAACCTGATTTGCAACCACCTCCACTATCCATTTCCATACTTCTTTTTTTTTTAATTTAGGTTGTTTATTTTTCATTTCAATGAAAATCTACAGAGATTTTGGGATTCCATTCATTCATTGTTGCACCCTTCTCCCCGCACAAACCCCTCCCCCCTCCCCCCCATTTGCTAAAGCAAAAGAAAAACTCCCTCATTGGTACACAATCCCCCCCCGCACCTCCCCAAACCCCCCCCCCTAGCCCCAAATATAATCCACTCTACAACCCTCATAACCATTTGTTTTTACAATAATAGTCATATGCAGTATCCACCCTTATGAGACTGAGTTAGTTCACTTGGCATAAAACCCTCCAGTCCCTCCCAAGTTAGGTAGTAATTTACAAAATCATTGCTTCTGCCTGCTGTGTAGTGTTTCCATGTTCTTGCAATGGTGAGTAAAGCTGCTATGAATATTGATGTACAAGTCTCCTTTTGTGCCTCAGTTCTCATTTTCTTGGAGTATATTCCAAGTAGTATAATAGCTGGGTCATGTGGGATTTCTATGTTCAGCTTTATGAGGAATGTCAAACAGCCTTCCATAGTCAGTGTACCATTTTACAATCGTGCCAACAATGTATAAGAGTTCTTCTCTATCTCTCTGCATCTTCTCCAATATTTATTCTTTTCTCTCCTGTTAAACTTTTCCATTGCTACTGTAGTGATATGGTGTCTCATTGTGGTTTTGATTTGCATCACTCTTATTGCCAGTGATTTTAAGCATTCCTCATGTCTTTTTGCCATCTGAATATCTTCCTCTGTGATAATTCTTTCCATGTCTTTTGTCCATTTTGTAATTGCATTATAAGTCTTTTTTCTTGTGGATGCCCAGATGTATTTTGTAAACTTTTGTTATGAGGCCGTTGTCTGAAGTGGTATTGCCTAATGTTTATTCCCAGTCAGTAGGTTTTCTTTTCACCCTGTTGGAGACAGAGATTTAATCTTTAAAAGGTCCCATTCATCAGTTTTATCATTTTCAGATTGTGCATTTCTGACCGTATTTGGTGGTCTCTATATACTGTAGACTAGGCCTTTTAAGATTGATTCCAGTTTGTCTCTGATTAATTTTATGGTTTTGGGCTTTGCTCCCAGGTCTCTGACTCACCTTGAGTTGATTTTTATGGATGGCGTGAGATGTGAATCCTGTTTCAGATTTCTACAGGTAGCAGTCCATTTTTTGCCAGCACCATTTGTTGAAGAGGTTGCCATCTCCCCATTTGATAGGTTTTATGTTCTTGTTGGATATTAGTTGACCATAGATAGCTGGGTCTATTTCTGGGTTTTCAGTGCTGTTTAATTAGTCAATGTTTCTGTCATTTTGTACCAGCACCATGCTAGTTTGGCTACTACTGCTGTGTAGGAGGTTTTGAGGTCAGGAAGTACTATACCTCCCACTTTATTTTTGTTTCTCAGAAGTGTTTTGGGTTCTCTTGCCTCTCCAGATAAACTTGACAATTTCCCTTTTGATCTCCTTGAAAAACTAATTTGGTATCTGGATTGGGATTGCATCGAACATGTAGATTGATTTTGGTAGGACTGTCATTTTCACAATATTGAATCTTCTTATCCATCATCAAGGCACTTTTTTTTTTCATTTCTTTAGGTCTTTAATTATGTCTTGCAGAAATGTTCTATAGTTATCTTTGTATAGGTCTTTTGTATCTCTAGGTTCACTCCCCAAAATCTCAATTTGTGGTTGCCTATTGTAAATGATATTACTTTCTTGGTTTCCATCACTGAGTGCTCTTTTCTACTGTAGAGAAATCCCACTGATTTTTGGATATTGATCTTATATCCTGCCACTCTATAAAACTGGCCGACTATGTCTAATAGCTTTTTGGTTGAGTTTTTGGGGTATTTTGTGTATACTATCATATCACCTACACAAAACAATAGTTTAACCATCTCTTTGCTGATCTGTTGTTGATGTATGCTGTCCAGACGCCTGTGACTCATAATGACCCCTATGTACAACAGCCCTAAACCTTGCCCTATCCTGTGTCAATTTCACTGTCTCTGACACACCTACCCCCATTCCCCAGTCACTGAATCAATCCATCTCATCAAGGGTCTTCTCCTGTGCTCTCCCTACAACTCTTCCAAGCATGACATCCCTCTCCAAGGACTGGTACCTCCTTGCAACATGTCCAAAGTATGTCAGACGAAGCTTCAGAATTCTTGCCTCCAAGGAGCTGCCTGGCTTCACCATCTCCATGGCAAACCTTTTCGTTTTCTTAGCAGTCCATGGTATATTCACTACTCTTCTCCAACACCATAGCTCAAAGGCATCAATTCTCCAATTCTCCTTCTATTATCCCTAGTCATTGTACAGCTCTCTGATGCATAACAAGAGCATGAAAAGACTATGGCCTGTACCAGGTGCACCTTAGTCTCCAGACTGACACTGTTGCTCTTCAGTACTTTAGAGAGGTCTCTAACCGCAGACTTTCCCATCTCAAAGTGTCTTTTAATTTCCTGGATGCTGATGCCAAGAGTGTTGACTGTGGAGCCAAGCAAACTAAAGCTGTGAACAATCTCAATCTCTTCACCATCCATTATAAAGCTGTCAATTGGCCCAGTGGTGAGAATCTTTGCTTTCTTGATATTGAGCCTCAATCCATACTGAAGACTGCGGTCCCTGGCCTTCTGCAGCAAGCACTTCAGGTCCTCCTCAGTTTCAGCAAGCAGGGTTGTGTCATCTGCATAATGTAGATTCTTGATGAGTCTTCCTCCAATCCTGATGCCACATTTCTCCTCATAGAGCCCAGCCTCCTGGATAATCTGTTCTGCATAAAGATTAAAAAGATATGGACATAGGATACATCTCTGACAAACAACCTTCTCAATTTTGAACCATGCAGTGTTTGCTTGCTCTGTTCTGACAACTGCCTCCTCTTCCAAGTATAGGTTTCGTACTAGCATGATCAAGTGTTCTGGGATTCTCATCTTCTTAGAGTCAGCCACAGTAAATAATGATCCACACAGTAAAATGCCTTTGCATAATCAGTGAAAAAAACAATGATAGACATTTTTCGGGTACTCCCTGCTCTCAGCCAAGAACCATCTAACATTAGCTACAATATCCTTAGTACCACAACCCCATCTAATCCAGCCTACACTTCTGATAGTTCTCTGTTGATGTGCTGTTCTATTCATTTTTGGATAATCTTCATCAGAGTCTTACTTGCATGTGATATTAATGATATTGTTTGTTAATTTGCTGATCTAGATGCCTTTTATTTCCTTCTCTTGTATTGCCCTAGCAAGCACTTATGTATGGTGAGAAGTTTGAATCTTGTTTTAGCTTTCTGCAGGTAACAATCCAACACCATTTGTTGAACAGGTTGTTATTTCCCCTTTAGATAGCTTCTGTTTGTTTGTCAAACATCAGTTGTTCATAGATAGATGCTTAATTTCTGAGTTCTTGATTCTGTTCTGTTCATCAATGTGCCTGTCACTGTACCAGTATCATGCTGTTTGGGTTATTACAGCTCTGTAGTAGGTTTTTAGATCAGAGAGTGCTATGCCTCCCATTTCATTCTTGTTTTTCAGAAGTGCTTTGCTTGTTCATGGTCTCTTTCCTTTCTCAATAAACTTGAGAATTGCCTTTTTCATCTCCTTGTAAAAGGAACTTGGTATCTATATTGCTTTTGGTAGGATTGTGTTTTCACTACACTGAGTCTTTCTATCTTATTTAGGCCTTATTGTTTCTAGTGGAAGTGGTTTGTTGTTTTCTTTGTAAAAGTCTTTTATGTCTCTAGTTAGATTTTTTTCCCTAAGTATCTCAGTTTGTGGTTGGCTATTGTAATTGATATCACTTTCTTATTTTCCTTCAGGTCTTGAGTTTTTTGTTTCCCCCCCCCTTCCCCCAAATCTTAAGCAAGCTGATATAACTGGACAAAGAACACAATTGGGGCCAGAGACATGGCTTTACCACTAATGAGCAATGTAATACTAGAATGAGTCACTTAAATTTTCCCATCTGTAAAATGTTGACAAAGCCTGAAAACCTCACAGTATATTTAATATCAGCTATACCATCTGTATTTTTGAACTTGAATTTTAATCTCCTCCCCCAATTTGAAGAAACCTGAATTAGTTTCTTTTTTACTAAAAAATTCTAGCAATCAATAGGATTTGGAAGAAGATGTTGTATATTCAAATATTTACAACATTGAAAAATGCTACCAAAAAAGAAACATGTTAACCTTTAAAGTTCTAAAAACACAAACAACAAATGCTGGTCAAGTTGTGGAGAACCTGGAACCCTTTTTCACTGTGAGTATGCGTGTGAAATGGTACAAACTACTATGGAAGGAAGTATAGTGCTTTCTCAGAAAGTTGGAAATAGAAATACCATTTGACCTAGCAGTTCTACTACTGGGAATATACCCTAAAGAAATTATAACTGCTACCCAAACAGATATATGTACACCCATGTTTTTGGCTTCATTGTTCACAATAGCAAAGTGATGGAAACAACACAAGTGCCCATCAACAAATGACTGGATAGAGAAGCTGTGGTATATTCACGCAATGGGATACTATGCAGCACTGAAAAACAAGGAACTCATGAACTATTATACAAAGTGGTTGACTCTGGAAGACATTTTTCTGAGTGAAGTATCTTAGTCACAAAAGGAAAATACTGCATAATGATACTTATAAAATGGGATTGACATGGGAATTGGGGGAAAACTTAGAAAAGAGAGGAAAAATAATGTATATTGTATTGAAACAGATGAGGAATAGAACTGCTTAAAGTGAATAAATGCATGACATCAGTCTAGAATAAGAGCTACATAGTCTATGTAAGTAGACTATGGAATGGGTGAGTAGCGAGGAAAATGTGCAACAATGAATGAATGGAAATCCAAGTTCTCTATAAACTTTTACTAAATTCTCAATTAAAAAAAGAAAAAAGTAAAAATGCTCATGAGAAAAAAAGAAATAAAGTTACAAAAGCATACTTTGTTGTCTTTTGTATTGATTATACTGCTGTGGCACACAGCAGAAATGGACAAATATATTACTGAAAGTACTAAATACCCTACAAAAGAGTCTTGATGATGAGTTATGAAGTTTTTTATTCATTTAATAATAACTTTATATCATACTTTTAAAAAATTTTATATCTGATTAGAGGAAAGGATGGTGAAAGTTGGTCTCACATACTTTTGTATATTGTCAGGAGGCACCATGACATCATGGTAAGAAAAAAAAAAGACATCATGGTAAGAAAGGTAATGGATCGAAGAAAAAGAGAAAGACCTTTAACTAGGTGGACTGGCACAATGACTATAACATGGACATGAGCTTGGGCCAGATTGTGAAGATGGTGTAGGATAGAGCAAGACTCAGATCTGTTGTTCATAAGGTTGCACTGATTCAACTGGCAGTACCTAAAACGATCTGATTTTGCTTGAAATTTCTCAGAGTTCATTTTCAGGTTTTGATTTTTACCTTCTAAATCAGAATAAAAGTCAACAAATATTTATAAATTGAATTGATTTTGAATTCTTTTTTGTAATTCAAAGTAATCCCACTTTGAGATGCATTGGTAAAAAATTTTTATATCTTGTGCATTTCTATCATTGTTTTTGTCGTTGTTATGTGCCATCGAGTTGCTTGCAACTCATAGCGACCCTATGTACAACAGCCCTAAACTCTGCTCT
>NW_006399792.1:7147421-7148887 GCF_000299155.1 Elephantulus edwardii | reverse complement strand
GGTGGTGCCCTGAGGTCACAGGGATGTGGTTGGGGCTGAGGTGCATGGAAGCAAGGGACTAGGGGGATAAGGAGTGCAGGCCTTGGACACTACCACCAAGAGGTGGGGGTGGGGCTTGGGCGCTGCTGGTCAGGGATCACACAGGTGCGGGCTGCAGGGGAGTCACACAGTGACGCGTAGTCTTCGCTCCTCTGGGGTTCCGCGGTGTATGGCTGACTATTGCTCTTGCTGAGTCTCTTCCCGGCCCGTCTGGCGGCAGAACTCCGTCTCTGGCGGTGGAACTCCGTCTCTGGCGGTGGAACTCCGTCTCTGGTGGTGGAACTCCGTCTCTATCTTTCCATCTTCTTTTAATACTTCCTGGATCATTTAATATTCTGCCTAAAGCATCCTTGATTATAGCAACTCTAGGTTTGAACTTGTTCTTCAGTTGCTTGAGCGTAAGAAATGCTGAGCCAGTTTGGCCCTTTTGATTTTCTGACTCCAACTCCTTGCACATTTCATTGTAATATTTTACTTTGCCATCCCATGTTGCCTTTTGAAATCTTCTATTCTACTCTTTTGTATCTTGAATTCTTCCTTCTGCTTTGGCTTCTCTGGGTTCCAGTGCAATTTTCAGAATCTCTTCTGACATACAGTTTTTTTTCAACATTTTAACATTTGCTATTTATGGCTTTCCAAGGAAGAAGAAAGACATGAAGTAGCATATGTTAAAATTTTGAAACTGAATTATCATAAAAATGTATTAATATTATACAACTAAGTTAAACATATGGATAAGTAATTTGAAACAAATTTTCATAAAAAATAAATGCTTTCTTTTTAGTACATTAAATGTTTTATTTTTTAAGAAAATAAATCTTTTCTTTTTAATCTCTGGGAGCTATAAATAGTTTCATTTTTTGTTATTTCCATTAAATTTTCGTTTAATTCAATTATGTCTTCCTCAGTTTTCCTAGGTTGAGACAGAGTTCAACAGAGTTGTTATTCCTAAATTCTTTTTTTTTTGTTTTGAATTTTTAATATTTTTTACAAGAGTGAAGTTTTGTTAAAGTAATATCTCTCAATCCTATGAAATGATTAATACACCTAAAAGGGGAATCTCCTCCTGTGTAATTAACTAACTGCCTCTGAAAACCCATGGCATGGCTGCTATGGGATGATTCAGACTCTATGTCACTCAACAACAACAACGTGAATGAATGAATGAAAGGCCAGGTGCTGATTGTGGACTAGACCACCAACTATTCATATGCAAGTTCAAGCTAAAGTTGAAGAAAATGACATTAAATCCACAGTAATCAATATTTGACCTTAAGTCTATCCCACTCAAATTAGCGAAGACCAAATGAGCTGTGAGAGGATATCAAGAATATCATCTATAAAGAATGCAAAATATCATTGCAAAGGCAGAGGAGGGAGGAAAGACCAAGATGGATGTCAGATGAGGCTCTGAAGATTGCACTAGA
>NW_006399792.1:7141770-7147321 GCF_000299155.1 Elephantulus edwardii | reverse complement strand
AATGCGCCTTTTAATTTCCTGGCTACTGGTGCCAAGAGTGTTGACTGTGGAGCTAAGCAAACTGAAGCTTTGAACAATCTCAATATCTTCACCATCCATCCTGATGCTGCCAATTGGTGCAGTGGTTGCTAAATATCTTCATCGATATACTCATTTAACATTAATGGATAATCTATTAGGTGCAGTATTGTGATAGACTCTATGTGTTCTAGAGGAATGGCAAAATATACCTGTGCTCTGAGGTCTCAGGATATGTGGAAGGCAAGCATATAATCACAATATAGTGCACTAAGTAGTATATTTTGTTTAAAAATGTAAGGCATACAGCTTTCTATGACGATGGCTCCAAAAGCAAAGAAGAAAGCCTCTTCCCCTCCCAAAACTGAAGCCAAAGCAAAGGCATTAAAGGACAAGAAGGCAGTCCTGAAGGACATCCACAGCCAAAAGAAAAAAAAAAAGAAGATTTTGTACGTCACCCACCTTCCGGCAGCCTAAGACGCTGAGACTCTCAAGGCAGCCCAAATACCCCGGAAGAGCACCCCCAGGAGAAACAAGCTTGACCACTATGCCATCATCAAATTTCCTCTGACCACTGAGTCAGCCATGAAGAAGATAGAGGATAACAACACACTTGTGTTCATTGTGAATGTCAAGGCCAACAAGCACCAAATTAAAAAAGCTTTAAAGAAGCTCTATGACATTGATGTGGCCAAGGTTAACACTTTGATTAGGCCTGATGGAGAGAAGAAGGCCTATGTTCAACTTGTTCCTGACTAAGACACTTTGGATGTTGCCAAAAAAATTGGGATCATCTAAACTGAGTCCAGCTGGCTAATTCTAAATATAAATTTTTCTCACCAAAAAAAAAGTAAGGCATCCAGTGGAAGAATATGTGCTAGCTGGTGAAGGTCAGAGAACGAGTGAAGTTTAGTTGTAGACTGTTACTTAAATTGAAGTGTAGCGAACAGATTGGCAAGGAAAGGACAATTTAAACAGTGGGAGAAAAAGTGTAAATAAAATAATGAACTAGTTAAGGAACTAACTAAAGATGACAGAAAAAGAATTGTACCTTTAAGCTGTAGTGTTGAAAAGAGTATTGAATATACCATCAACTGCCAAGAGAAGATTTTTGGAGAAATTAAAACCAGTGTGCTCCTTGGAGGAAAGGATGGTAAAACTCCATCTCATATAAACTGTGCACATCTTATAAAGAATGACCAGTCCTTGGGGAAGCATATCAAGGACAAGTCAGAGGGTCAATGTAAGGAATGTTGACACAGTGACTATAACGATAGGGTCAAGGTGTTGGAGATGGTGAGGATAGCATATACTAGGGCAAGCTTCAGAGCCTTGATTCATAGGGTTGTTTTGAGTTATAGTCAACTCAACAGTTATAACAACAACAAACAAATAAGTTAAGAAACTTAGCAGGTATGAGGTGGATTTATTAACTTGGCTTTGCTGTAACAGATACGATGAACAAATGAGGAAATGCACATAACAATCTTTCAA
The DNA here is from genome assembly GCF_000299155.1 of Elephantulus edwardii. Classification (NCBI taxonomy): domain Eukaryota; kingdom Metazoa; phylum Chordata; class Mammalia; order Macroscelidea; family Macroscelididae; genus Elephantulus; species Elephantulus edwardii. The sequence goes on along the minus strand of NW_006399792.1, from coordinate 7,145,809 downwards.
GTCAGTCTGCCAGATTTAACTCCAACCTCTGCCAAATGTAGAAAGCGGTCTTGGGGAGTTACTTAGTCCTTCTTTGCCTCAATTTTCTTATTTTACAAATAAATTAACTGTATAAACTTCATATATATCTCATAGGGATAGTCAGCCATTGCCACTGAATTAGAATAGTGTTATATTTCCAGATTGCTTCTGGTTGTGTGAAATTTCACAATGCAGAGTCTTCTGATTCATGAACATCATATATGTTTCAATTTATGTCTTTTTGGGTTACCTGAAGTACTCTTTTAGAGTTTTCTTTGTATAAGCTTTATATCTTCAGTTAGATTATTCCGAATTATTTTCTCCTTTGGGTGGCTATTATAAATTACAATCTTTTCCTTATTTCCTTTTCAGGGTTCTCTTTGGTTCTGTTGAGGTATTAGATTTTTGTATGTTGATCTTGTACTTTGCCACATTGATGAATTGATCAGTTAGGTCCAGTAATTCTTTTGCTGTATCTTTGGGATGTTCTAATTGTTGTATACCATTGAGTTGGAACCAACCCATAGCCGACCCTCCAGTGGGTTTTCAGATGTAGTAATTCACACTGGATGAAATTAGGATCATATTATCTATAATCTTACTTTCTATTTGCTAATTTAGGATCATATTATCTATAATCTTACTTTCTATTTGCTAATTTAATGAAAAAGAAATGCCTTATGATTTTTTTAAATGAGTTGTTGACAACCGACTCATAGTTGACCCTCCACTCTGTTTCTGAGATTATAAAGCACACGTGAAAAGATAATCCATCTTTCTCCTGATGGTGAATTTGAACCTTTGGAGAAACAAGGCCTTTGGGTCAGCAGCATAGTTCCCTACAGATTATGCTATTCGAATTCTGCTTGCCCATTTAGATGCTTTTTATTTCCTTGCCTTGCCTTATCACTTTGACTAGTATTTCTAATACAATATTGAATAGAAGTGGTGATAAAGGAAAACTTAGCTAGTTCCCATTCACAAGGGCAATGACCTCAATCTCTCTTCATGGAATAATGTTGGTCATTGCTTTTGTACATATGCTCTTAATGATATTGAAACATTTAGCCTCTGCTCCTATTTTGTTTAACATTTGCATTAGGAAAGAGTATTTAATTTTGTCAAATGTCTTTTCTGTGTCAAGTGAGATGATAATATAGTTCTTTTCCTTTGTTTTATTGATGTGATGGATCACAATGATTGTTTTTCTAGGAGACAACCACTTGAGGGAGGAAACTGAATTTAGCCTTGAATATGTTTTGCCTGAAGAAAGAGATAATAAAGCTGAGTACCATCACAGTCCTGGCCAGAAAGCCTGTGATACCAAGGAGGAGTAATATAAACTGAAGGTTTTAGGTTGTTGGTTTGTGTTTGGTGTTTGTTGTTGCTGGGTTTCTTTTTGTGGTTAGTTCAATTAAAGTTTAGCTTGCTTGAACACGATCATTTCTTTCACAATGCAGAGCAGTTCAACTGCTAAAAGTGAGAGTAGCCAGTAGGAGTTAGAGTTTAGAGCAGCCCTTGAGGGACATGTAAGTGGGAATAGAATCAAGACAAGTTGAGAAATAGTGTGCAGAATGCAGATGAGATCAGAAAACATAAATCTGCAGTGGTTCTAATCATTTGGGTTGTGTGATTCTCACCAGCTGTATTTGGTGGTTTCAGTGTAGGCACAGAGAAGATAAATTGCTAGAGGACTGTAGAGTTGAAGGTTGGTGGGGAGGAGGCGTATATGGCAGGAGGCAAAAGGCTGAGGAAACTCATGGTGCTGATAAGAGAGAGATTGACATGATGCATCATAGGGTCCAGGATCAGTAGGGGAGGAAATCATATCATAAGGGACTGATGTTCTAGCAGAGAATGGAGAGAGATAAAGGGAGAGGAGATCTCATTGAGATTAAAGTAGTGGTGAAAAATTAGAATGGTGTATGGTAAATCAGACCTCCTCCTTTGCATAGCAGTTTCTGCATGACTGTAATTAGTTAGTGCTGCTGTCATGGCCTTCCCTAGTGTACATTTTAATGACTAAAAACATTATTACAAATGGGCACTAAATGTGCCATTAAATAGTTTTCTACATTCAAGAATGCTCAACGAAACATACTGCACTCAATTGACTACTGAAATGAGAAAGGAGAAATGTAGAAGTTTGGAAAAAAACACACCACGAGACATACCTAAGTAACTTCTCATAAATTGCTTAAAACCATTAAATAAATTAAGTTGCTTTGGGATTTGTGTATGCATTTCATGGAGTTCCAATTTAGCAATTACTGTTCCTGCAGCAAAATCAATGAAATAGGCATTTGCAATCTTACAGATTAAACATGCCCAGGGACTTCAAGATTTGATCTTAATTCAGAAAATGTTCTTGGGGACATAAAAAGCAAATAAACAAAAAAACCAAAACAATAAAGCAGAAAACCTCTTTGTCATTGACTTGACCCAAAGCGGCCCTATAGATCAAGTAGAATTGCAGCAATCTCTTCAGAAATAGAATGCTACATCTTTGTAACCTAGAGTAGCTTGTAAGGTCCAAGCGATGACCAACTTTTTGTGAACAGTTGAATGTTTCACCCTTGTGGCACCACGTATAATGTGTTCTTAGAAAAGATCTTCTAATTATGGTATATCTGATTACTAGATGGTGGTTGAGAAAAACATTTGATGGAGGATTTTAGGAAAATTTGCTATCATGGACCTCTCCAGAGTGCTGAAGAACAACGATGTTAGTCTAGATGCAAAGGTGTGCCTAATTCAGGCCATGGTTTTCTCAACCACTTGTTTTGCTTCAGAGAGTTGGACAGTGACTAAGGATGACAGAAGAAGAATAGATGCCTTTGAGCTGTGGTGCTGGAGAAGAGTCTTGAACATACCGTGGACTGCCAAGAAAACAAATAGGTCTACCTTGGAGACGGTGAACCTAAGTGTATTCTTGGAGGCAAGGATTTTGAAGCTCCACCTCACTTACTTTGGGCATGTGGCCAGGAGAGACCACTCTTTGAAGAAGGACATCATGCTCTGAACAGTGAAGGGACAGCGCAGGAGAGGGAGACCTCAAATGAGATGGATTGATACAATAACTAAAACAGTGAGGGTTGGTATGTCAGAATTAGTGAGACTGGCTCAGGACAGGGAAGGGTTCGGAGCTGCTTTACGTAAGGTCACTATACATCGCAGGCAACTCAATGGCGCATAACAATAGAAATACACTATGACAGGTTTGGAAGCAGAAGTGACATCCACTTCCTAAACAACGTGCCTCCAGAAACTGTATGAACTTTGATAAATGTAGATAGTTGTAAAGAGGTCTTTTGTTTATAGGATCACTGTGAGTCATGATCAACTCGAAGGCAATCAATAATAACAAAAATTTTTACTGTGCAAATAGGCCATGTTGTTGTTGTTGTTGTGTGTCCTTGAGCTAATTATCACTCATAGCTAGTTGGCACATAACAACAACAATGGTATTGTTTTCTGTGAATGTGTGTATGTATGTGCGTGTGTGTGTGGTGAAACTAAGTTTCAACATACTCTAGCCTTGAAGTTGTTATGTTGTTGTTATGTGCCATGGAGTCGTTTGTGACTCATAGCGACCCTAGGTACAACAGCCCTAAACTCTGCTCTGTCCTGTGCCAATCGCACTGTCTCTAACACTCCCATCCTGGTTACCACAGTCACTGAATCAATCCACCTCATAGAGGGCCTTCCCCTCCTGCACTGTCCCTCCAACCCCCCAAGCATTATGTCCCTTTCCAAGGACCAATACCTGTCCAACATGTCCAAAGTATGCTAGATGGAACCTCAGAATCCTTGCCTCCAAGGAGCTACCCAGTTTAACCCTTTTCAGGATGAATCTGTTTGTTTTCCTAGCAGTCCATGGTACTCTCAATACTCTTCTCCAGCACCAAAGCTCAAAGGCATCAATTTTCCTTCTATCCTCCTTAGTCACTGTCCAACTCTCTGATGCATAACAAGTGATTGCAAACACCATGGCCTGTATCAGATACACCTTAGTCTT
>NW_006399792.1:7132374-7136105 GCF_000299155.1 Elephantulus edwardii | reverse complement strand
GTATTAAATGATCCAGGAAACATTAAAAGACAATGGAAGGAATATACAGAGTCACTGCACCAAAAGGATTTGGCTAACACAGAAGACTTTCATCAATCAACGTATGAGCAAGAGCCTATGGTAATGGAGGAAGTTCAAGTTTCTCTGAAAGAATTGGCAAAAAACAAGGCCCCAGGAATTGACCGCATACCAATTGACATATTTCAACTAAGAGATGCTTCCCTGGATGCACTTAGTAAGTTGTGCCACGAAATCTAGAGGGCAACCATCTGGCCAACTGACTGGAAGAGATCCAAATTTGTTCCCATTCCAAAGAAAGGTGACCCGACAGAGTGAGGAAATTATCGAACAGTATCATTAATATCACATGCAAGCAAGGTTCTGCTGAAATTGATCCAAAAAGACTGGAACAGTACATCAACAGAGAAATGCCAGATGTGCAGACTGGGTATAGAAGAGGCTGTGGTACTAGGGATATTACAGCTAATACTAGATGGATCATGGCTGAAAGCAGGGAGTACCAGAGGAATGTCTATTTGTGTTTCATTGACTGTGAAAAGGTGTTGGACTGTGTGGATCACAACAAACTGGCTGACTCAGAGGAATGGGAATCTCAGAAAATTTGATTGTGCTTATGCAAAATCTATATTTGGACCAGGAGGTAGTTGCCAGACAGAGCAAGGAGACATTACATTGTTCAAATTTGGGAAGCGTGTATGTAAGGGATATATCCTGTCTCCATATGTTTTTTTTTAATTTTATGCTAGTTTATTTACAAAACTCGAATACACTGTTTTTGAGAACAGATTCTTTCAATTTCCCTCAAACCCCCCAATCAAATTGTACAATCTCATGGTTAATCTCCCATCCCCCTGCACACCCTCATCACTCTGCTTCCACCTTCTCCCACCCCTCTTGTATTCTTATACTCATTCTACAATAATGGTTTTATGCAAAATTTATCCTGTGGGACTGAGTTAGTTCACTCAGTATAATGCTTTCTAGTCCCTCCCAAATTAGGTAGTAATTTACAAAATCGTTACTCCTGTGTGCTGCATAGTATTCCGTTGTGTGAATGTATCATAACTTCTCAATCCATTTGTTTGTAGTTGGACATTTGGACTGTTTCCATGTTCGTGCGATGGTGAATAATACAGCTATGAACATTGGTGTGCAAGTCTCTGTTTGTGCCTCAGTTCTCATTTTCTCAGGGTATATCCCCAGTAGTTGGTTCATATGGAATTTCTGTGTTCAGTTTTTTTTTAGGAAGCCCCAAACTGCCTTCTATAATGGTTGCACCATTTTATAATCCCATCAACAATGTTTAAAAGTTTCTTTCTCCCCACACCCTCTCTAACATTTATTACTTGCTGCTCTGTTAAACTTTGCCATTGTTACTGGAATGAGATGGTACCTCATTTGGAGCATCTTTTTTTGTGTGTCTGTTGGCCATTCAAATATCTTCCTCTGTGAAAATTTTTTCCATGTCTTTTGCCTATTTTGTAATTGGATTATCAGTCTTTTTTTTTTGTTGAGACTCAAGGAATATTCTGTAAACTTTTGTTATAAGGCTCTTGTCTGAGATGGTATTACCAAATATTTGTTCCCAGTCTGTAGGTTTTCTTTTCACCCTGTTGGAAAAAAATTTTTGATGCACAAATGGATTTAATCTTTAGAAGGTCCCATGTATCAATTTTATCCTCTCCAGATTGGGTATTTCTAGTTTTATTTGGCAGTCTCTTTATACTCTGGACTAGAGCTTCTAAGCTTGAGCCCATTTTGTCTCTTATTAACATTATGGTTTTGGACTTTACTCCCAGATCTCTGGTCTACCTTGAGTTTGTAATTTTTTTTGTATGGTGTAGGATGTGGATCTTGTTTCCGTTTTCTGCAGGTGGAAGTCCAGTTTTGCCAGCACCATTTGTTGAAGTGGTTATCATTTCCCTATTTAATATCTTTTATTTCCTTGTCGAATATCAGTTGACCATAGATAGCCGGGTCTATTTCTGGGTTCTCAATGTTTTTCCATTGGTCTATGTGCCTGTTATTGTGCCAGTACCATGCTATTTTGTTTACTACTGCTGTGTAGTAGGTTTGGAGTTCAGGAAGTGTTATGCCTCCAATCTCATTTTTGTTTTTCAGAAGTGTTTTGCTTATTTGGTGTCTCTTGTCTCTCTAAATAAATTTTATAATTTCCTTTTCAGTCTACTTGAAAAATGAATTTTTTATCTGGATTGGGGTTGCACTGAACATGCAGATTTCTTTTGGTAGGATTGTCATTTTCACCATATAGAGTCTTCCTATCCATGAACAGGGCATGTTCTTCCATTTCTTTAGGTCTTTTATTGTGTCTTGCAGAAATGCTCTGTAGTTGTCTTTGTATAGTTCTTTTGTACCTCTAGTTAGATTCACTCCCAAGTATCTGTTTGTTGTTAGTTATTGTAAATGGTATTGCTTTCTTGATTTCCTTTTCTAAGTTCTCTTTGTTATTGTAGAGGAATCTTCTTGATTTCCAGATATTGTTCTTATATCCTCCCACTCTACTAAATTAGCTTATTAACTCTAACTCTTTTAGTTGAGTCATGGGGGTTTTCTATGTACACTATCATATAAATGGTATATAGCAACAGTTTAATCATCTCTTGCCAATCTGGATGACTTTTATTTCCTTCTCTTGTCATACTGCTTTAGCAAGCACTTCCTATATCATATTGAAAAGATATGTTGACAGTGGGCATCCTTGTCTGGTCCTTGTTTACAAGGAAAATGTTTTTAGTTTTTTCCATTGAGAATTATGTTGGCTCTTGGTTTTGGATATATACCTTTCGCTATTTTGAGTAAATTCCTTTCTATTCCAATTTTGCTGAGTGTCTTTATCAGGGAGAGGTGTTGTATTTTGTCAAATGCCTTTTCTGCATCAAATGCTAAGATCATATGGGTCTTGTTATTTACTTTTTTAATATAGTCAATTACGTTGATTGTTTTCCTTATGTTGAACCATCCTTGCATATCTGTGATGAATCCCACTTGGTCATGGTGAATGACTTTTTTTTTATGTGCTTTTGGATTCTATTGGCTAGGATTTTGTTAAGGATTTTTGCATCTATATTCATGAGAGGTATTGGTCTTTAGTTTTCATTCTTGGTAATATCTTTGCCTGGTTTTGGTATTAGGTTTAAGCTTGTTTCATAGAATGACTCTGGAAGTGTTTATTCTTTTTCATTTTTTTTTAAATAATACAAGTAGAATGGGTGCTCAATCTTCCCTGAATGTTTGGTAGAATTCAGCTGTGAACCCATCTGGTCCAAGACTTTTCTTATGGGGATGTCTTCTTATGAACTTTTCAATTTCTTCTCTTGTGATGAGTCTGTTCAAGTGTTCTATATCTGTCCTTGTCAATCTGGGTAGGGGTTGTGTTTCAAGAAATTTGTCCATTTCCTCTAGGTTTTTGAATTTTCAGAGTATAGCTTTTTGTAGTATTCTTATATTATCAATTTCATTTCCTCTGGTTCTGTTGTGATGTCACCTCTGTCATTTCTTAATTGAGTTTTTTGTATCTTTTCTTCTTTTAAATTGGCCAGTGGTTTGTCAATTTTATTGACCCTATCGAAAAACCAGTTCCTGGTCTTATTGACGGTTTCAATTGTTTTTCTATCTCATTGATTTCAGCTCTTATCCTTATAATTTCTTTTCTTCTAGACATTGTAGGACTGGATTATTGATCTTTTTCT
>NW_006399792.1:7131207-7132274 GCF_000299155.1 Elephantulus edwardii | reverse complement strand
TGAGTCTCAATCCATATTGGAGGCTACAGTCCTTGACCCTCTGCAGCAAGCACTTCAGTTCCTCCTCAGTTACAGCAAGCATGGTTGTGTCATCTCCATAACATAGATTGTTGATAGATCTTCCACCAATCTTGACCCCACATTTCTCCTCATAGAGCCCAGCCTCTCAGATAATCTGTTCTGCAGACAGGTTGAAAAGGTATGGAGACAGGACACATCCCTGGTGTATGCTCTTCCCAATTTTGAACCATGCAGTGGTTCCTTGCTCTGTTCTGACAACTGCCTTCTGGTCCAAGTATAGGTTTCGCATTAGCACGATCAAGTGTTCTGGAATTCCCGTTCTTCTCAGAGTCAGCCACAGTTAGTCATGATTCACACAGTAAAATACCTTTGCATAATCAGTGGAACATAGGTAGACATCCTTATGGTATTCCCTGCTTTCAGCTAAGATCCATCTAACATCAGCTACAATATTCCTAGTACCACGGCCTTTTCTAAACCCAGCTGGACTTCTGGCAGTTCTCTGCTGGTGTGCTGTTCCAGTCGTTTTTGGATAATCTTCAGTATAATCTTGCTTGCACGTGAAATCAATGATATTTTTCTATAGTTTCCACACTCTGTTGGGTCAGCCTTCTTTTGGATGGGAACAAATATAGATCTCTTCCAGTCAGTTGGCCCAGTGGTTGTTCTCCCGATTTCTTGGCACAACCTGGTGAGCATGTCCAGGGTAGTATCTGTGAGCTGAAATATGTCAATTGGTATACCATCTATTCCTGGGACCTTATTTTTTTGCTATTTCCTTCAAAGCAGCCTGACCTTAATCCTTCATCACCATAGGCTCTTGCTCATATATTGTTTCATGAAATTCTTCTGTGTCTGACAATTCCTTTCGATACAGTGACTCAGAACATTCTTTCCATCTTTTTTTTAAGTTACTTTTTATTATCTTTTCTTTAATTAAATTTTATTCGTTTTAATGAGCATTTACAGAGATTTTGGGTTTTCATTCATTCATTGTTGTACTGTTTTCTCCACCTTCATCCCCAGTTCATTCTTCTCCCCCCCAT
>NW_006399792.1:7097219-7130892 GCF_000299155.1 Elephantulus edwardii | reverse complement strand
TTTGCTGAAGGTATTGACTTAGATCATTGATTCTTCTTTCTTCTTTATTTATGTGTGTGTCTTTTGCTATGAACTGCCTCCTGAGGACTGCCTTACCTATATCTCATAGGTTTTAGTAAGTTGTATTTTCATTATCATTTGTTTCAAGGAACTTTTTTATTCCATTTTTTATTTCTTTTATAACCCAGTCATGTTCTAACAGAGAGTTATTTACTTTCCACATGGGTGGTTTTGTAAGCTTTACTTCTCTTTGGTTAAATTTTAGTTTTATGGCTTTGTAGTCTGAGAAAATACTTTGTATTCTTTCAATGTTTTTTGAGGCTTGCTTTTGTGTCCTAATATATAATCAATTCTGGAGAACGTACCATGTGCACTTGGGAAAATGGAATTGAATTTTGGTTGGGTACAGTACTCGGAATACATCCACAAGTTCAAGTTGGCTGATTGTATCGAGTAGATCTTCTGAATCTTTATTGAGTTTCTTTTGAGTTTACCTATCCTTTGGTGATAGTGGTGTGTTGAAATCTCCTACCACTATTGTGGTGCTGTCTATTTATCTCTTAAATTCTGTTAACTGTTTCTTTATGTATTTTGCAGGTCTATAATTTGGTGCGTAAATGTTGACCAAGGTTATGTCTTCTTGATCTATTGTGGCTTTAATCAGTATGTAATGTCCTTCTTTATCTCCAATGGTGTTTTTCATTCTGAAATCTATTTTATCAGAGATTAGTATTGCCACTTCTGCTTATTTGAGGTTGCCATTTGCTTATAATAATTTTTCCAGTTTTTTATTTTGAGTTTTTCTCTTCCTTTTTTTAGATGTGTCTCTTGAAGGCAACATATTGATGGACTTTGGTTTTTTATCCATTCTGCTACTCTTTTTATCTTAATTGGTGCATTCAGTCCATTCACATTTAGTGTGATTATTGTCAGGCCAAGTTTATTTTTGCCATTTTGCTGTGTTTCTTTTTCTGTTGTTTCTGGTAACTATGGTCCATTCACTTTCCTTTGGCATTTCTGTGTGTAGGACTTCACTTAAAATAACTTGTAGTTTTGGTCTTGTTTTCACAAATTCCTTAAGGTCCTTCTTTTACAAAGAATCTCATTTTCTCTTCATATTTGATGGAGGGCATTGTTGGATATAGTATTCTTGGCTGACAATTGTTATCCCATTTTTTTTTCTAGCTTGCATGATTTCTGCTGAGAAATCAGAAGTTAATCTAGTTGTTTTCTCTTTGTAGGTTACTCCTTGTTTTTCTCATGCTGCTTTTAGAATTCTGTCCTTATCTTTTAATTTGGAGACTTTGACTATGACATGTCCTGGTGTTTTTCTTTTTGGGTCTAGTCTATTTGGTGTTCTCTGTGCTTCTTGAATGGATTTCCCTATTCTTCAAGATATCTAGGAATTTTTCTTCTAGTACTTCTTCCACAATCTTCTCAGTGATTTCCCTGCCATTCCAGTGCTCTGGGATTCCAATCATACATATAATATTCCATTTGATGTCATCCCACATAATTCTAAATGCTTTCTTCATTTCTTTCCTTTGATTTTTCTTCAAGTATGTTTCTTGTCAGGTTCTTGTCTTCCAGCTCACTGATTGTCTGTTGCATCTTTTCAGTTCTAATTTTTTGTCTTACCAGCATATTGGACACTTCTGCTATCATGGTCTTAATATTCAGGATTGCATTTTCATGCTTTTCTTTTATTTCCAGTACTGTGTTGGCTGTACCTTCTTTGTCTTGTGATGATTTTTTTAAATTTCTTGTACCTCTTTGTTTATTCTATCAATTTTTCTTCCATCTTTTGCATTTTCATCCATATCTGTTCAAGCTTCTCCTCATCCGTATATTTCTTCTGGACTGTTTCCTCTGAATTATTTGCTCTCTTAATTACTTCCATAGTTTCTTTTCACATTTGCATCTTTTTCTGTAGCTCATCAAATAACTCTACAAAAACATATTTCTTCTGGTTCTCTCTACTCAGGGTATTCATTGGGTCTGCTTTTTAGGAGAAGGGTTATTTTGTTTTTTCTTGATGACTGATGTGGATTGATGCTTTCTTCACATTATAGGAATCTTTTCTTAGTAGATATTCAGCTATTATAAGTATAAAATTACCCAGGGTATAGCAGTATTTTGTTAAACACCTATATATTTATACTCCCTTTTTAGGCCCAAGGGCTGTAAGGCCTCAGGCCAGACACAGGTTTTTTCCCCCAGAGTACCTGCATGACAGAGGAGGAAGCCTGTTGTTCCCTTCTGGAAACGGTTTCTTGACTCCATTGAGGTGCCCAGGACCTCCCTGTTGCTTGAGTTTAGGGGTCGCAGGTTGCTAAGCTAGACAGCAGTTTTTTCACCAAGTAGCTGTGGGAGCAGCACTGGCTCTTCATATTTTTTCAGTGTATATCCAGAACAGATCATCCTGGGGGCTGGGCTCAGTGAGGAGGAATGTGGCATCGAGTTTGGAGGAACTCTCATCAATAACCTGCTGCCTTAAACTGAGGAGAACCTGAAGCACTTGCTGAAGAAGGTCACAGATTGCAGCCATCAATACTTGAATATTGAAGCTCAATATTAAGAAAAAATGATTCTCACCAATCGGCCATTTGGCAGTATTTTGGTAGATAGTAAAGCGATTGAGATTGTTAATAGCTTTATTTTGCTTGGCTCGACAATCAACTGTCTTGGTACCAGCAGCCAGGAAATTGAGACTAATTACATTGGAAAAATCAGCTGTCAGGGACCTCTCCAGAGTATTGAAAAGCAACAACATCAGTCTGAAGACTACTGTATGCCTGACCCATGCCATAGTCTTTGCAATGAATCAGAGAGTTGGACAATGACTAGGGATGATAGAAAGAGAATTGATGCTTTTGAGCTGTGGTGATGGTGAATAGTGTTGAATAAACCATGGGCTGGAGAACGAACAAGTTTGTCCTAGATATGGTAAAACAGAATCCTCCTGGAAGACAAGGATTCTGAGGCATCAAAGGACAGAGAAAGAGAGGAAGACCGTCGATGAGATGTATTGATTCCGTAACTGTGATAATAAGGTAGGTGACAGCATGTTTCAGGGCTATTGTACATGGGGTCGCTGTCAGTCACAAGCAACTTGACAGCACATAACAACAACAACAACAGCAACAACATTTAATAATAGTAATCTGATTCAGGCCATGGTCATTCTAATCACATCATGAACCTCCCATGGATGACCAAAAGAACAAACAAATATATCTTGAAGAGGGTGCAGCCAGAGTGTTCTTTGGAGGAAAAGATGATGAGGCTTTGCTTCACATACACAGGACAGTTGCTAGGAGGGGCTTCTCCTAGAGGAGGGATATGATGCTTAGAAAGGTAGATGGTCACCGAAGTAAAGGATGGACATTGATCAGATATATTAACATGGTGAGTGCTGCAATGGGCTTTAATGTGTCAGAAAGCATGAGGATGGCACAGGATAGATATTCAGAGGGTTATTATGGGTCTTGACTCAATGACACGTAATAAGAACAACAACAGTAAGTTCTGCTTTCTTATGGTTGAAAGAAATGCATTGAACATTACCACTGACAGATGTAAATATTTTAGTTGTTACTTCACTTGTTGCCCAGATATTGTTATGTCCTGGGAACATGTCCCTTCTGTAAGAATGGAGAAGAAAAGGAGAAATACTGATTTTTATAAGATGGAAAAAAATAGAGGAATAAAAAAGGAAATGAGAAAGGTAAACTTGTTCTTCTTCAGAAAACTTTCATTCAATCAAAGTTAGCTAAAGGATAGAATATATATATTTAAGCTAAAGATCAGGAAACTGGTTTCCTAACCCGATATACCTTGTAAACGCCTTTTCTATTTCTGATGTTACATATTCCACTTTAAAGACTTCTTGTGGATGCTCTTGTGGAGGCTGTGGTGGTCTAGTGGGTAAGACTTCATTTCCAAATCAAAGGCAAGTGTTTTGAATCTGTGGGAGATGGGCAGTTTCTTCCTGTGTGATTTATAGCCTCTAAAAATCAGCATTGAATCAATTCTGACTTGACAGTTGAGTTTTGAGTTTAATGTATTCTCTTATACAGCAAATTTCAAAACCAGATCAACAGGTAGGCTGAGGAGGAGCACCAGATGAAAAGTTGCCAAGAAATCACACAATGTGAGTGTAAGGAGGAGAAGAGATGACAGCCAGCAAGAGCTACCAAATGAATTTCATGATGACAATACTGTAGACATATTATGTGACCCAAAATGGACTTTACAAGGTAAGCCAGGTGCATAAGTAACTAGAACAAGATATGAAATCATCAGAAGATGCATTTTACTAAATCTCTTAAATTTATTTCCTCACAATCATTTGTTTATATTTCTAAATGCTCTCCCCATATGATATACTGATTGTTATAAAAATCAAACATAGTAACTTAGAAGGTAATTAGAAGTAAGAAAAAGAAATAAACTTCTTTACTTTAAGGAGCCCTGGTGATGATATGGGATGCCTGGCATTGTGGTTCAGCATGTATCTGCTAATTGAAATGTCATTGGTTTAAACCCAGCAGGATAAAATATAGCAGTCTACTTCCATGAATATTTATGGCCTCCAAAATTCTGTAGAGGCATTCTGCTGTGTCCTGCAGGGTTACTGTGAAAACCAAAGAATGACAGTATGTTTGGGTTTGTTTTGGGAACTGGTGCAATGACTGTTAAATGAATGACCCAAATTTACTAGACAGAGAAAATATGGGAATCTGCTCCTGCAAAAATTATAGCCTAAAAAAAAAAAAGAGAAAAATCTATGGGGCAGTTCTACGTTGACATTTAGGGTCAAGGCAGGGTTGTTATAAGTAAAAATTTACTAAATAGCACAAAACAATGACATATTGATAAAGAACATGCCTTCAGAAATAGTGAACCTGGTCTTCAAACCTCCAAAAAGTTCATGAACTCAAGCAAGTAACTGAGCTGTTCACTGACTTTCTTGTGCTTATTTATGAAGCTGTACTAAACAATTTCACTTGGGTTAGCAGGTGAGCATAGCTCTTCACCATCCAGGGCTCTCCACTAGGGGTCTACTTAAAGAGTTCCAGCTATTAAAAACCCTGTGGAGCATTATACTATCTTGACTTACATGGAATCACTGTGAGACAGAATTGCCACAATGGCAGCTGGTAGTAAGATATTATTAATCCAATTTTGTAGATGGGCAAACAAAGATGGTGTGATTTAAAGCTTTTATTTAAGGCTACCAACCTATAAGTAACACAGTAACTGGGAACACTGGACCCTTGGTAGCCTCTTTAAGTTTACAGGAGTGGTGTGCTGCTGGGGCAATAGAAAATCTCGACTCTTTCTGGCTGGGAGAACAGTTCTTGATACACTCTGCACTGGCTGCTTGCAGTTTCTGTTCCCAGTCTCTGACTGGCTAGCCAGCTCTGTAGAGCATCCTCCTATGCATGAAGGGCAGTCCAAGGTCAATATAGCTCTTCAAGCTCCATAAAGAAACCAGCTATATAAATGGGGGTTCTCGTTAAGATAATAAAGCCAGAAAGGCCACTTTTAAAGAGAGAGGTCACCTGGAGGCTTACCAGGAAAAACCAGATGCCCCAGATGTGCTATTTAACCTCTCTTTCTCATAAAATATACATGATCTATAGAAATATATCTTTAATTATTTTACTTCTAGAAAACGATGACTCGGACATTGCTTAAATAAATGAAGTCAATTCCTATTATTAGAAACAAAGTGTCTCGTGCTTTACAGTTGCTGAGGTTGGTTAGGAATGAATTAGCCAAGAGGTTCATTAAATGTGTCACCACCGTTGGTCAAACGATATAAACTCTTTGGAGTATAATAGGGTTCGAATGGTCTACTGTTGTGCATTAACGGTGGAAAGTGCCTCAGTGTATTTCCTTGTTTTGAATAAATTGTGGTATTAAATTCACAGCCTTCCTTCATCAGAAAGGGAAAATGATTTGACCCTCACATTCCTCAGAGCTGAACTCAAACTTTGGAGACACACTTCAAAGCTCTGTAAATAATATGAGTAACATTTTGGACCCTTCTGAGGTGGGAGGGAAATTCCCTTTTCTGAAGAACACCCAAGTCTTTAAAAAGAACTGGTCAGGTTTAAATATCTCACTGTTTTTCTTGCTTGAGGCTCCATGCTGAGGATTTTATTTTCCTTTGCAAAGCTTATGCTGCTGAAGCCCCTTTCTCAGAGGTTGGCTGGCGTTGGTGCGCAGGGCTGCCTCACAGGTTCGCTGGAGCAAGTTTATTTGTAGTGTGGCTGGGGCGGGTTGAAGATTCCATTATGATGCGGGAGACTCCACAAGTTTGGAATATCAATAGCACTTCAAAGGCCTAAAGCTGCGAATTAGCAGTCTGGCTTCTTCTCAGGCCCCAGAATAGAATAAAATAGCTCACTGATAGATATATTTCAAGATAGAAAACCAAGGAGAATTTTCTTCAAGGGATCCAATTGTAAGTGGGCACCCCACGTCTTCACAGAAGTCCTGGTGTCTCTCTGGACATGGGAGGCTGTTTGAGTTTTGCAGAAGCCCTTCAAGGCTCCCAGACTCCTGGCCACATGCCTTTAAATCCATTAAAGTTAACCCCCATTGAGCCTTAGACAAAGGCTATCTCAAAACTGTTTAGCCTTATTTTCATAAGGTTAGACACCATATTGATTTCACTGTTTTCTGAAGTATTCTCTTCTAAAACTCCTCCCTTTTCTTTTTCTCTTCCTCTGTCAATACCAAATTAAGGGGAAAAAACCCTAATGCTCTTTTATCACTTTAAGTCTCCAGTCAGAGTACCGGCTGAGGTAGTTATGTTTAGGCAAACAAAACAAAGAAGAACAGTGAGACCTTTCATCATTTTGTTCTAGAACTATATTTAATTTACTTTACAATGACAACCCATTCAATTTAAAATAGTAAGGCTTTGCATGTCTATCCCAACACTTGTGCCTCTTTCCCCAATTTCATTTAAAAGGAAAAGAAAATATGTACAAGGAGAAAGGCCTAGATTACAGGAGCACATAGACTAATCTGTTCTGGACAGTTTTCATGGGGATGGTTATACAACTTGGCCCTGGTAGTTTTGGGTTTGTTTATTTTTATTTCGTGTGTGTGTGTGTGTGTGTGTGTATAAATACATAAAGCAAGACACAGATCAACTCAGTACTTTCTACACATGTAGGTCAGTTACATTGGTTGCATTCTTTAAGTTGTGCAATCATTCTTACTGTCTATTCACAAATGATGCACCACCATTAAGATAAATTCACTGCTCCCTAACTTCTCAACCAACTTTCCAATTGTTCTTGATCATTTTTAAGAGCACACAATTCTCTAGGCAGACATTCTTGACTTACTAAGTTAGGCAATGGTGATTTGGTTTTCATAAACAGGAAACTGCCAGAAATTCAAGTTGGATTCAGAAGAGGCTCTGGAAAGAGGGATGTCATTGCTAATATCATTAGTTCTTGCCTAAAAGCAGAGAATACCAAAAGTTGTTGATTTGGGTTTTATTGTCTATAAAGGCATATGACGTTTTGGATCATAGTGAATTATGGCAGCCCTGCAAAGAAAGGGGATGCAGAACACATAGTTGTATTGATGCAAGGTTTGTGACTAGCTCAGGAAGTAGTCATTCAAAGAAAATAAGGGGATACTGAATGGATTAAGATTAAGAAAGGTGTGTGAGGGTTCTATTCTTTTATCATATTAATCCAATCAGTGTGTTGAGCAAATAATCAGAGAAGCAAGACTATCTAAAGAATGTAATATGCAAATGACACAAATTTGCATATGGAAAATGAAGATGACTTGAAGCACTTATTGATGAAGCATAAAGACTATAGCAGAAAACAAAATTTCTTGTAGTTTTTTTGTGTAGTCAAATTGACTATGACTCTTAGTGACCCTATGAACAATAGCTCTGAACCCTGTGCCAACTTCACTGTTTCTGACACACCTGCAACCATTACCACAGTAATTAAGCCAGTCCATCTCATCCAAGGTCTTCCTCTCCTGCACTGACCCTCTATCCTTCCAATCATGATATCCTTCTCCAAAGTCCCTCCTGGCAAAATATCCAAAGTATGTGAAATAGAACATCAAAATTCTTGTCTCTAAGGAGCAACTGATTTCACCCTCTCTAGGACAGACATATATATTCTCTTGGCAGTCAAAGGCATGTTTAATACTCTTCTCCAGTACCACAAGTCAAAGCCATTGGTTTTTCTGCCATCTTGTGTCCAGCTTTCTAATGCATAGCAGGCAATTGGGATGATCTGAGGCCTGGATCAGTCACACCTTAGTTTCTCCACTGACATCACTGCTTTTTAGTAATCTGGAGAGGTCTCTGAAAGGATACTTTCTTAAAGTAATTTGTCTTTTGATTTCCTGACTACTGGTGCCAAGAATGTTGATTGTGGACCTGAGAAACATAAAATTGTTAACAACCTCAATCTTTTCTCTATTTATTATGATGCTATCAATTAGCCCAGTGGTGAGAATCTTTGTTTTCTTGATGTTGAGATGCATCTCTCTCTCTCTGTATTTGTGTGTGTGTGTGTGTGTGTGTGTGTGTGTGTGTGTGTGTGTGTATCTATCTATCTATCTATCTATCTATCTATCTATCTATCTATCAGAACCGACACATAGCTGACTCTGCAGCTAGTTTTCAATCACCTGGGCGATTGCCCATCCTCCCACTAAGCCCCTGGTGGCCTTGAACAGCATGACTTCAGGATTGCACCACAGCTTCTAGAATATATATAGTTATAAAAAGGCTTCAGGCCTTTTCCCCCTAGGGTTTCTATGAGTCGTGCTCAACTCGATGGCAATCAACAACAACAACAACAACAGTACAATGTTTGTGCTACAATTCCAAAGGCTTATAGTTCAAAACCACCAGATACTCTGCAGGAGAATGATGGGCAAACTTCTCCAGTGAGATCTACTTCCTCTGAAAACCCACTGGAGGGTCAGTTATGTGTTGGTTTCCACTTGAAAACACACAGCAACAACATATGTTCTGTTAAATAGATGAAGGAAACATTGAAACTGTTAACAACTTCATCTTCCTTAGATTCACAATCAATACACCTGGTACCAGCAGTATGGAAATCAAGAAACATATTACACTGGGAAACCCTGTAGTCAGGGACCTCTCCACATTTCTGAGGAGCACGATATTAGTTTAAAGACCAATGTGTCCTTGATCCAGACCATGGTCTTTTCAATTACTTGCTATGCTGCTGAGAACTGGAAAATCAATTAGGAAGACAGAAAAAAAAATAGTTGATGCTTTTGAACTGTGGTGTTGGAGAAGAGCACGGAATATCTCATGGACTTCCAAAAGAACAAAGGGGTATGCTTTGGAGAAAGTGCAGCCAGAGTGATCCTTGGAGGTAAGGATAGTGAAGCTTCATCTCACATATTTTGGGTGTGTTGGTAGGAAAAGCTGTTTGGAGAAATCCATGACATGCTTGGAAAGGTGGAGGGATGGTGAAAGAGAGAAAGACCTCAGTCAGGTGGATTCACACAGTGACTGCAGCAGTAGGTGTTAATAGGACAAGGTTCAGATCTGTTATTCAATACCGCACTGTGATTTTGAAGGCATCTAACAACAATAGCAATATGTGGCTCCTTGGAGGCAAGGATTCTGAGGCTACACCTAACATACTTTGGACATGTTGTAAGGAGAGACCGGTCCTTGGAGAAGGACATCATGCTTGGGAGGGTGGAGAGACAGCACAGGAGGGGAAGGCCCTCTATGAGGTGGATTGATTCAGTAACTGGGGTAATCAGGATGGGTGTCTCAGAGACAGTGCAATTGGCACAAGATAGAGCAGGGTTTAGGGCTGTTGTACATAGGATCACTATGAGTCGCAAGCGACTCGACAACACATAACAACAACAACAATATTTGCTACTATACACTATTTATGTATGCAAATATGTATGTATGTGTAAATACGTGCTTTTAACTTGTCTTACTTTCAGTGTGCTGAAGTGAGTTTTAAAAATTCAGGTAATATGCTATACGTAAGAAGTCTTTCTCAAAAAAAATATTATATGGGAAAAGTGAAAACAAAAATATTAAGGGGCACTTGACCTAAGCTTTGGTATTTTCAGTTACTTCATATGCATGTGTAAGTTAGACAATGAATAAGGGAGACCAAAATATTGATGCCTTTGAATTGTGATCTCGTTGAACAGTATTGAATATACTGTACATTTCCAAAAGAGCTATTTGTCTTGAAAGAACTGAGTGCTCGTTAGAAGCAAGAATGGCCAGACGGTTTCTCACATACTTTGACTATATTATCAGGAGGGGTCATTGCCTAAAAAGGGCATCGAGTTTGAAAAAGTGGAGAGTTAGTGAATGAGAGGAAACCCCTCAAGTAAGTAGACGGGCACAGTGACTGCAACAATGACTTAAGCACAGCAGAGATTGAGGAAATGGCATAGGATTGGGCAAGGAATCATTGGGATGCTTCGTGGGAGTCAACTTGATGGCATCTAACAACAATAACAACAGCAGTTTCCATTTAGTGAACAATAGAAAATTTTTTGCTACTTTTAAGATATTTTTATATAGAGAAATATATTCTATCTTTGGCTGTAATGTTAGAAAGTATTTAATACTGTACCACTCTAAATAGAAATATAAAAAGTCTATAAAGAATAAAAAAAATCATTCTTCCATATAGTTCTACACAATTATTACAGTTAAGAAAATTAATACTTTTGCAACATTGTCTAACACCTAGTCCAAATTAAAGTGTCACAAAATATCTCCTAAATGATTCTGTAGTTCTTTTTTTAGTAATAAATTTTGAGTTACAATTGAAAGCAAACCTTTAAGAGTAACTTAAACAATCGTGAGATTTCATTTGACCACCCTAATATCTCTTTGTTTCCTTTTCAGTTACAACAAAGGAAAATATTGCTATGAGCTGAGACACATAAAACCTATACTTTGGGAAAAGTGGCAAGGCTGTTACCTCCAACATTTTATCACTCTTACAAGCATCAGGAAAGATCCCCAGGCTGAATATAAACTGTAACATAAATTAGTCTCCAAAGCTGCTCTAAAGACTGGCCAAGAGGAGAGATAAGTAGAGACACTCACTGGCTGTGATTATGGGCACAGGCCGTTAGCTCCGATTGATGTGAGAAGTAGGGATATACTGCCTTAAAAGCATTTCTCTTCTGAACTGATTCTACATGATCAGTTTTAGTCAATTACTATTATTTTACTTCAGATGTTTAAGAGATATTCTCTAATATTCTTCGGTAAAAGCAATATGTTGTTTTTGTTAAGTGTGATTGAGTTCATTTTGACTCTTAGTGATTCTATGAACAACAGATGTGAACCCTCCCCTATCCAGCACCATCCTCACGATCCATGCTCCAGGCTGTTGTTGCAGTTACCCTGTCAATTCATCTTGTTGAAGGTCTCTTTTTCCAACCCTTCACTTTTCCCCACACTGACCCTTCCTGATAACATGCCCAAAGTATATGAGATGAGATTTCATTGTCCTTGCTTCTAAGGAGCTCCCTGGTTCCATTTCACCCAAGAAAGACTTGCTTGTTCTTTAGGCAGTCCATGAACTATCCAGTGCTCTTCTCTAATGACAAAATTACAAGGCTTTAATTCTTCTTCTATTGTTCTATTCATTGTTCAAATTTCAGATGCATAAGAAGCCACTGAAATGATATGGCTTGGATTAGGTGACCTTATTCTTTATACTGATGTCCTTGACAACAAGTTTCTCTAAGGCAAAGTGTCTTTTAATTTCTTGACTATTCTTACCATTGATATTGATTATCGATAAAAGTATAAATTAAAACACTAACAACTTCAATCTTTTCTCCATCTTCCATAATGTTGCAAATTAGAGTCAGTGATGAAAAGAACTATTGGGTCAACAAGAGCAGAAAATTCTCAACAAGATTAATTGACAGAGTCACTCCAACACTGGACTTGAATTCATTGTCATTGATTCAGAAAAAAACTCATAGCTGACCTTCTAGAGGGTTTCCAGAGACTGTTAATCACCTGAGAGGAGATTGTCCTTTATTTTTCTCCTCTATAGCAATGTCATATGGATCTTGGTAGGAAGCAGAGAGTACCAGAAGAATGTCTATTTGTCTTTCATTGACTATGCAAAGGCATTGGACTGGATGGATCATAATAAATGGTGGCTAACCTCAGGGACAATGGGAATCTCAGAACACTTGATCGTGCTTATACAAAACCTATACTTGGACCAAAAAGCAGTCCTCAGAACAGAGCAAGGAAACACTGCATGTTTCAAAATCAAGAATGTGTCAGGGTTGCATCCTGTCCCTGTACCTTTTCAAACTGTATGCAGTACAGGTCATTCGGGCAGCAGGGCTTTATGAAGAGGAGTGTGGCATCAAGATTGGAGGAAGATTCACTAATAACCTACGATATGTAGATGCCACAACCTTGCTTGCTGAAACTGAAGAAGACCTAAAGCACTTGCTGCAAAAGATCAAGGACTGGAGTCTTCAATATGGATTGAAGCTCAACATCAAGAAGATAAAAATTCAGGTGACTCAATCAATAACAGGAAGTATCAAGAGAAGATGGAAGGAATGCACAGAGTCACTGTAACAGAAGGAATTGGCTGAAATGGAAGAATTTAATGAAATGACATATGAGCAAGAGCCTATGGTGATCAAAGAGGAAGTTCAAATTGCTCTGAAGGAATTGGCAAAAAACAAGGCTCCAGGAGTTGACGGCATACCAACTGACATATTTCAACAAACAGACACTGGCCTCGATGTGCTAAGTTGTGCCAAGAAATCTGGAGAACAGCCAGCTGGCCCACTGACTGGAAAAGATCGATATTTGTTCCCATTCCAAAGAAAGGTGACCCAAAAGAGTGTGGAAATTCTCGAGCAATATCATTGATATCACATACAAGCAAGATTATACTGAAAATTATCCAAAAACATTTGGAACAATATGTTAACAGAGAACTGCCAGATGTGCAGGCTGGATTTAGAAGAAGTCATGGTACTAGGAATATTATAGCTAATGTTAGATGGATCTTAGCAGAAAGCAAAGAATACCAGAAGAATGTCTATTTGTGCTTCATTGACTATGAAAAGGCTTTTGACTGTGTGGATCACAATAAGCTGTGGCTGACTCTAAGAATGGGAATCCCAGAACATTTGATTGTGCTAATGCGAAACTTATACTTGGACCAAGAGGCAGTTGTCAGAACAGATCAAGGAGACACTACATGGTTCAAAATCAAGAAGGGGGTTGTCAGGGATATATTCTGTCTCCATACCTTTTCAATCTGTATGCAGAACAGATCATCCGAGACGCTAGGCTATACGAAGAGAAATGTGGCATCAGGATTGGTGGAAGAATCATCAACAACCTGTGTTATGCAGATGACACAACCCTGCTTGCTGAAACTGAGGAGAACCTGAAGCGCTTGCTGCAGAAGATCAAGGACTACATCCTCCTATATGGACTAAAGCTCAACATCAAGAAAACAAAGATTCTAACCACTGGTCCAATTGGCAGCATCAGTATGGATGGTGAAGAGATTGAGATAGTTAACAGTTCTATTTTACTTGACTCCATGGTCAACACTTTTGGTAACAGCAGCCAGGAAATCAAGAGACAAATCACAATGGGAAAGTTGACTGTGAGGGACCTCTCAAGAGTACTGAAGTGGAACGATGTGGAACTGAAGTGGAACAATTACGTGCTATGCATCAGAGAGTTGGACAGTGACTAGGGTTTATAGAAAGAGAATTGATGCCTTTGAGCTGTGGTGTTGGAGAAGAGTGTTGAATATACCACGAACTGCTAGGAGAACAAACAGGTTTGTCCTGGAGAGGGTGAAGCCAGAATGTTCCTTGGAGTCAAGGATTCTGAAGCTTTGTCTGACATATTTTGGGCATGTTGCAAGGAGGGACTGGTCCTTGGAGAGGGACATCATGTTTGGAAGAGTGGAGGGGCGGCGAAGGAGAGGAAGACCTTTGATAAGATGGATCAATTCTGTGACTAGAGAGGTGGGAATGAGTGCATTTGAGATGGCTAGGTTGGCACAGGATAGAAGAGCATATAGAGCTCTTGTACATAGGGTTGCTATGAGTCGCAAGCGACTCGATGGCACATAACAACAACAGCATGACAGGTTTGGAAGCAGGAGTGGCATCCACTTCCTAAACAACTTGCCTATGGAAACTCTATGAACTTTGATAAATGTCAATAGTTGTGAGGGGCTTCAAGCCTTTAGTCCATAGAGTCGCTATGAGTCATGCTTGACTCGAGCACAATCAACAACAACAACAACAACAACAACATAACAACTCGGAATCTAAATATCTATCTGTAAATTGGCAGTGAAACCCCTTACCCACTAGGCCACCAGAGGTCCTTATTTTTGTTATGGATTCAGGTACAATAATGAGTAAAAGAAATACAAACTCATTGCCATTGATGTAATTACAATTCATAGTGATCCTCTGTTGGGTTTCCAAGGCTGTATGTAAAATATAACGAAAACAAAATGTCTAGGGCCATTGATGGATTCTAATCTCGGATGTGTATCATTGAGTCTAGCAGCACAGCTGGCTGAGGACTACACCAGCTGAGCTCTGTAGGTATAACAGAGGTTAGGAAATGGTGCTATTTCAGACAGGATTTCTTTCTGTTCTACATAGTTCACTAAGCATTGGAACCAACATAATGGCTCCTAACAACAGCAGTAACTATTAAAAAACAAACAAACAAACAAAAAAACCCCAACCACCACCTTATAATTCCATCTTATGATGCTTTCCTAGAATGATTTTAACAAACTCTTTTGGCTAAAGACTAGTTCAGGATTCTTCCATACTGCTTTCTATCAGCCATGACAACTTAAAAGAGGTCAACTTGAGAAAAGTACTCAGTATCCCCTGGATTAACAAAAGAAAGACAGATATACCTTGGAAAAGTGCAACCAGAGTGCTTCTTGGAGGAAAAGCTTTGTTTTTAATACTTAGGGCATGTAGGCAGGCAAGTTATTCCTTGAAAAGGAACACCATGGTTGGAAAGATGAAGGGTCAATGTAGGAGAGGAGGACCACCAATGAGATGGATTGGCATGGTAACTTCAACAATAGACTCTAGTTTGTAAAAAATTATGAGTATGGCACAGGATTAGGGCAAGGTTCAGGTCAGTTGGTCATAGGGTTGCTAATGAATCATACTCAACTTGATGGCACCTAACATCAACCACCACAACAGTTTTTGAGGAATTCCTTGGCCTTGTGTTTAGAATTCTTATGAGTAACTCTCTTTAGCTTTGACTTGATGCATGAGATTGGTAGGTTCAATGAATTTATCCTGGAGAGTAGATATCTTTCATTATGCCTCATTCTTTGTTTCTCTACTCATGACTGATATCTCTAGTTGGTTGTAGAATTCTTTCCCACGATTATTCTCCACAAGTATTCCAGGACACCTTTGCCATTCACTTGGATTTTGCATTCCAGAGGAAACCTCTTTACTTTTTATCTCTTGGCTTACAGTCTCCTCTATTTTAAACCTGACAGAATAACCATATACTTTGAGTATTAAAATGAAAAGATATCTCAATAGGAGAACATGAAACTTTATACTCATTGATTGAAATCCTATTTCCAACAAGGCTTTAGAAGTATAAATCCTATAGCTGGTTGGGTTATTGTTTTCATGTGCCATAGAGTCAATTATGACTCATAATCACCCTATCAGACTGTAATAACAGATCTAAATCTTACCATATCCTGTACATGTTCTGGCCTCCAGCATACTCAAGCCCACTGTTACAGTCATTGTATCATTCACCTTGCAGACGATAATTTTTCCTTTTACCTACAATTCATTCATACTTCACATCACATTTCCTTACCCCTACCCCCCTCCCAGGACTGGTCCCTCCTGACAACATGCCGAAAGTATATGAGGTGAAGTTTTAGTCTTCCTTCCTCTAATGAATACCTGGTTGTACTTTCCTCAAGATAAATTTGTTCTTTGGCAGTGCACAAGATAGTTAATATTCTTTGTCAACATCATTTGAAGGCATCAATTTTTTCCCCCAGTATTCGTTATTCTTTGTCCAACTTTTAGACGCATATGCTACAATTGAAAATACCATAGCTTGGATTATAGTAATGACTTCAAATTTATATCAAATATAATGATGAGAGGAGGTAATATTAATTAAATATTAAAAATTAATATTAAAAACTAGGCATGTGTAAACTTACACATCAAGTTGCTTCATTGTCCTAAAGACCTGGCACCAGATGTAAGGTGGCATGTATTTTCTAAAGTTAAATTTTCTAGAGAACAAACATGTCTGTCCTGGAGAGGGTGAAACCCAGCTGCTTCATGGAGGCAAGAATTGTGAAGCTCCAGCTCACATGCTTTGGGCATGTTGCCAGGAGGGACCATTCCTTGGAGAAATATCCCGTGCTTGGAAGGGTGGAAGGTCAGCATAGGAGAGGAAGACCCTGGATGAGATGGATTGACACAATGACTGTAGCAGTGAAGGAAGGAGTGTCAGACACAGTTTGATTGGATCAAGACAGGACAGAGTTCAGAGCTGTTGTTCATAGAATTGCTTTGAGTCATAGTTAACCCGATGACACATAACAATAACAGCATAAGATCTTAGCTTATGAGATTTCTTTGAACACTGTATAGTATCACACACCCTGAGTAGTAAACTTGCAGAAAAAAAAAAAAAAATCAGTAAACTTGTAGGAAAAAAGATACTTAAGTGCAAGGTAAAAAATAACTTTGGATGGATCTTACTGAGGTCACTTTATTCGGCTGCTTGGTAGTTTTGCCCTAGCCACTAAAGTTTATTGTAGCTCATTGCCTGATAACTGATGTTTTCATTGGAGCAAGAGCAAGAGTTTGAACTTAAGTGAAATAAAATCGAAGAGTTTAGTCTTCCCAAGAGTGCTTTTCAGTGTCACTAAGTTGTCCCTTGGTTGTAGTTGCCATGTATTTGATGGATTGTTCATGAAGAAAAAACACAAATATTATTATGATTAAACCATAGAGAAGAAACAGATTCACTGGAGAAAAAATAATTTCCTTTTTTTCCAGCCCTTTTCTTAAGAGTCTACTTCTGTTTTGTGATATTACACTTTTCTTTCTTTCAGATTTTAGGCCACTTTAAATTTATTTGAGGATAAGGTAAGATATAAACAAATAATTAGTGTAATAAAGATAGGGAGCACTGGCAGTCTAGTAGGTAAGGAGTTGTGCTACCAATAAAAAGGCAGGCAGTTTGAATCTGACAGCTACTCCACAGGAGAAAGCTGGATGTTCTCTTTTCGTGGGATTTAGAGCCTTTGAAAACCCACTGCCAGCTCTGAGGAGTTGGTTTCCACACAATGGCAATAATCTCTCTCTCTCTCTCTCACACACACACACACACACACACAGAGATAACAAATGTCAAAATAATAATAAGCTATTGTTTAGTGAATGCTTTGTTTTAGGCACTTTTCTAAGTATTTGCAAACATTATTTCAATCTGATCTGCCCACAGAATAACCATATTCGTTGACTATCTGAAATTAAATATCTCAGTAGGACATGAAACTATGCTTCTTGTATGAACTTCTCTTTCTAGAAATGCTTTAAAAAATGCAAAGAAAGTCATTCTGCAAGAAATCGAAATTTATTTTTATTCCATTGTATGTATAAGAGAAAAAAAATTCTATGCTCTGCTTATATTTACACACGATATGATGGGCAATTGACTGGACACGTGAACTCATGTCCTTCTGATTCAAATGCTTGGATTCTTCACAATTGCATCAGAGTGCTCTTAAGTTATTAATGATAGACCTTTGTCATTGAGTTTTCCTTCAAGAGTTGCCAGCATCAATAAAAGCAATTTCTTTATTTGGTTAAATCTTTCCTTGGAAGATAAATTCTATTGATTTCACCAGGATTACCATTTCAAGATATGTTCTAGTTTAAGATATTCTACTCTACCACTTCTAGATTTCAGTATATAAAAACGATATTCACTCGTTCAGCTTTTTGGTGAAAAAAAATTACATCTACGTTAATTTAATATAAAAGGCAACAGAAAACCCACCAAACATCACTATGACCAATAGCAAAAAGAGTAATAAAATAACTCTTTAGTGTGTATTTACATTTTCACACTGTCCGTTAACCTCTTTGTTTTCTATTGGCAGCAGATGTTGGGACTTAGAGCACCTGCTAAGACAAGTTGATTCTTTATGGCCACAGCCTGGTCCCATCTCCATGGGATTTTATATCCCCTGCTGCCTTGCTGGGGCCCAGCAGAATCTTCCTTTTTGCTCATTAGTGCAGGCAGAGTCTGTGGTGGGTCTTGGACTCTCCATTCAAGAAGATCTGCTGGGCCTGCTTGACGGTGCAGCCAAGCAACAACTGGTTGAAATGTAAAAAATGCCAGAGGCTTCTTTTCTGTGTAGAAAAATCATCTGAAAGGCCAATTGCCAGAGGAAAGCTTACGTTTTCTTGCCATAAAACTTTACAAATGCATTTGGAAAAAGCGACTTGGACAACAAATGCTCTCATTTCATTCCATCTGCCCTGGCTCAGATAAAGGCACTTGCATTTGAAAAGCTGCCTCATCCCTTTTTCCCTTAGTGAAGGAGTCATTGAGACAGGTTCACAATTCGGAGAGTCTTGCCACACTATTAGGGTCATACATGTACATGAAAGTACAATGAAAACTTGAGGCAGTTTCTCCAAGTGACTTTCTCCCCATGTTATATCCCAAACAGTTTTTATTTTCTACTTCATATTTCAAGTATTATTTTTATCTTAAATATCACAATTTTCTACTTGTCTTTGCTATTTAACTGCTGTTGTTAGTTGAAATACAGTTGTCTGCAACTCATGTCAACTTTGTGTATGACAGAATGAAACTGGGTTAAATATTAACAAAGACTAGGGAATTTTAGATTGTATCAAAGTTCAAGAATACAGTGAATAAAAATATTCAAGAATTATTTAAACAAACTAGTAGAATAGTCCGTAGGGAATTGCCCTGATAAACCAAATATGGCACATCTTTAATGGTTCAAATTTACAAGCAGCTCCAAGGGAGAAATATGGGCAGTCTCCTCTTTTGTCTACAGAACCTTGTATTCCCACATGGTCTCTCATCCAAGAACTTACCAGGCCCCACCCTGCTTAGCTTAGGAGATCAGAGAAGATTGGGCGCATTCAAGGTGGTATGGGCATATTTACAACCTTTGAAAACCCACTGAAGGATCAACTCTGAGTTGATTGCATCTTGAAGGCAGCACATTGTTTTTGTTTGTTGTTGATTGAGAGGCAACATTAACACACAAATATCAATAAATTGTATGATATCCATATAAAATAATTACTAAATGTTTTCATTTGCTACTTCACGATCACATTTCTCAAATATTACAAAGTGTTTTGCAAGACACAAATTTAATTCTTCCTTTTATATCATATATATCTATTCAATATTATATGTGGAAGGAGCATAAAAAGAAATAAGGAAGGATGTGGATGAAAACTTGGAACAAAGAAGTTGTGTAATTTTTTTAGACAAAAAGGAGAGAATAGATTATTTTATAGGGTAATTTTATCCAAATTGTGTAGTCTAGCATATAATTTAAGTGAGGTACCAAATTCTATGAAACAAAAGTGTCCAGAAAATCTTATCTAGAGACATCTCATCCTTTATTATTTTTTAAACTTGAATTTTTAGTGAGCCCAGTAGAACTAGTAGAATTACAAATGTACCTAACATGTGCATGTTATCCTTCTATCATACTATGATAAAGAGATCTCTTCACTAGAACAAAACCCACTAGTTAAATGCTCTTTGGTTGAGGTTTGCTTGAGTTTTTAAATAATAACAGTTCTTTCCTTTGCTGCTTCTATCTTTTTGATCTAAGAAATGACTATATTTATTTAGCATATAAGAAACACTGTAGCTTTCTTGCTCTCTGCTCAGAGCAATGCAGAATGGCAGGGAAGAGTCACATCATAAAATAATATTAAAGCTTCCAAAAGAACCAAGGAGAAAGGGAAATACCCTTAGGTGACTGGCTGGTAAGAAGGTCTCTTTTGAGATTGGCTGGCTGTCAGCCTCCTGTGGCACTCCTGTGGACTACTACAGTCCCAGCAGACTTTGTGAAAGCTCTTCGAGACATAACGTGTGACCTCAAGTGGTACTGAGGCCCATTTTCCCCCATGCACTTGTGCTTGCAGGAGGCAAAGCCCTTGGGTGGTGTTAGTTTTTCCTTAGAACAGCAGTACGATTATTTGGCAAAATAACCACTAAAACTTCCACTTGCAGTGGGATGGAAAATGTATTAGTATACACATTTTTATGATTTTTAGAGGGCAGATCAGGCAATCATACAGTTGTGCAATTTCCTCTCAAAACAAGGCAAAGCAAATGGTTTGAAATGAGCTTATTTTGAAATATTAAGGTGCATGTTGTTACATATTCTAAGATGGAACTGACTCAGAACTCACCTTCTAGTAAATTTTCAGAGACTGGAAATCACATGGAAGGAGATTTTTCCTTCTCGCACAAAACAACTGGTGGATTTGAACTACTTTTCTTTAGGTTGTCAGAGCAATTCCTTACCACTGGGCCACCAGACATTTCTTTTCATGGAATGAGAAGTTCTTTCCTAGACCTTGCTT
This sequence comes from Elephantulus edwardii, assembly GCF_000299155.1. Taxonomy (NCBI): domain Eukaryota; kingdom Metazoa; phylum Chordata; class Mammalia; order Macroscelidea; family Macroscelididae; genus Elephantulus; species Elephantulus edwardii. The sequence continues at coordinate 7,110,144 of NW_006399792.1, read as the reverse complement.
TGCTGCTGGTAAGTATGCATGTACAATTATCTAGGTGTTCTTTTATACAGTGATCATTCATACTTTATTTGCTAGAGAAATCCTGGTACGGAGTACTAAAACAAAACATGCATACACTTGAAATCAATTAATGTACTTCCACATACAATAAGTTGAAAAGCAGTTAGACTTTCATTAAACAAATGAAAGTGATAAAGATCAAATGGCCAGTAAATTTAAAATTGTTGTTATGTGCCCTCAAGTTGCTTGAAACCTGCTCTATCCTCCGCAAACCTTATTGTCTGACATACTTACCCTCATTACCACGGTCACTGAAGTTGAAAACAATTACATTTTATCCTTAAATAAATACAGATCATACATAAACGCAGGTTATATACTTGGATTTCGCCTGATGGTATGCATAGGAATCAGATCGATTACATCTGTGGAAAGAACCGCTGGAGAAGCTCAATAACAGCTGTGAAAACTAGGCCAGGAGTTAATTGTGCAACAGACCACCAACTACTCATATGCAATTTCAAGCTGAAGCTGAGGAAAATTAAACCGAATCCAAGGCAACCAAAATAAGACTTTGAGTCTATTCCACCTGAATTTCAGAACCATCTCAGGAACAGGTTTGAGGCCTTGAACACTAATGAGCAAAGACCAGATGAGTTGTGGGAGGATGTCAAAGGTATCATCCAGGAAGAGTGCAAATAGTCATTATAAAGACAGAAGAGGAAGCAAAAACCAAAACGGATGTCAGAAGAGGCTCTGAAAATTGCACTGGAGCTCAGAGAAGCCAAAGCACAAGGAAGAATTCAAGATACAAAAGAGTTGAATAAAAGATTTCAAAAGGCAGCACGGGATGACAAAGCAAAATATTACAATGAAATGTACAAGGAGTTGGAGTCAGAAAATCAAAAGGGCCGAACTCGCTCAGCATTTCTTAAGCTCAAGGAACTAAAGAACAAATTAAAACCTTGCGTTGTTATAATCAAGGATGCTTTTGGCAGAATGTTAAATGATCCAGGAAGTATTAAAAGAAGATGGAAAGACTATACTGAGTCACTATATCTAAAGGAATTGGCAGACACAGAAGAATTTAATGAAATCACATATGAGCAAGAGCCTATGGTGATGGGAAAAGTAGTTCAGGCTGCTTTCAAGGAAAAGGCAAAAAATAAGGTCCCGGGAATAGATGGTATACCAATTGACATATTTCAGCTAACAGCTGCTGCCCTGGACGTGCTCTCCAAGTTGTGCCAAGAAATCTGGAGAACAACCACTTGGCCAACTGACTTGAAGAGATCTATATTTGTTCCTATCCCAAAGAAAGGTGACCCAACAGAGTGTGGAAACTATAGAACAATCTCATTGATTTCACAAGTAAGCAAAATTTTACTGAAGATTATCCAAAAATGACTGAAACAGCACATCAGCAGAGAGCTACCAGAAGTCCAGGCTGGGTTTAGAAGGGGTTGTGGTACTAGGGATATTGTAGCTGATGTTAGATGGATCTTAGCTAAAAGCAGAGAATACCAGAGGAATGTATACCTGTGTTTCATTGACTATGCAAAGGCGTTTGACTGTGTGGATCATAACAAACTGTGGATGACTCTAAGAAGAATGGGAATTCCAGAACACTTGATCGTGGTAATGCGAAACCTATACTTGGACCAGGAGGCAGTTGTCAGAACAGAGCAAGGGAACACTGCATGGTTCAAAATTGGGAAGGGCGTACACCAGGGATGTATCCTATCTCCATACCTTTTCAACGTATATGTAGAACAGATTATCCGGGAGGCTGGGCTCTTTGAGCAGAAATGTGGGGTCAAGATTGGTGGATGATTTATCAACAATCTGCGTTATGCGGATGATACAACCCTGCTTGCTGAAACTGAAGTTGACCTGAAGCACCTACTGCAGAGGGTCAAGGACTGCAACCTCCAAAATGGATTGAGGCTCAATGTCAAGAAGACAAAGATTCTTACCACTGGACCAATTAGCAGCATCAGGATGGATGGTGAAGAGATTGAGATTGTACACAGCTTTAGTTTGCTTGGCTCCACAGTCAACACCCTTGGCAATAGTAGCCAGGACATTAAAAGGATACATTGCCGTGGGAAAGTCTGCTGTTAGGGACCTCTCCAAAGTACTGAAGAGCAATGGTGTCTCTCTGAAGACTAAGGTGCGTTTGATACAGGCCGTGGTCTTCACAATCACTTGTTATGCATCAGAGAGTTGGACAATGACCAAGGAGGATAGAAGGAGAATTGATGCCTTTGAGCTGTGGTGCTGGAGAAGAGTATTGAGAATACCATGGACTGCTAGGAAAACAAACAGATTCATCCTGGAAAGGGTTAAACCGGGTGGCTCCTTGGAGGCAAGGATTCTGAGGCTCCATCTAACATACTTTGGACATGTTGTCAGAAGAGACCGGTCCTTAGAGAGGGACATCATGCTTGGGAGTGTGGAGGGACGGCGCAGGGGAGGAAGGCCCTCTATGAGGTGGATTGATTCAGTGACTGGGACAATTGGGATGGGAGTGTCAGAGACAGTGCGATTGGCACAGGGCAGAGCAGAGTTTAGGGCTGTGGTACATAGGGTCGCTATGAGTAGCTAGTGACTCGATGGCACATAACAACAAAACAAAAATTGCATATCAATAAGCTGTTGTTTTCTTTGATTATCAAGAAAAAACTTTCAATTTTCTAATATTCTTATTGATTCGAGTGTGCTGGGAGCTATTATTGGTACAACATTTTTGAGAAAATAGATTAAGATGTTTAAAATATTTGGTCATTTAAACTAGAAATTTTGTATGCAGTCTGAAGTAATATACATTTAAACAAGACACAATTTTTAAGAGAAAAATTAAAAAGAACTTAGGAAATAACCTATAATTAAAGGAGAAGTCAAATATTTTGCTGTATATTCATATTCTGAAAGAGCACACAAAGAATATGTTACTATGCAAGAATGAAAACAGTTAGCAAAATGATATAGATAGGATATTCCAATTTTGTAGAAAAAAATGCAGAGGAAATCAATGTGAATGTTAATGGTGGGTATAAAAACAAACAATAATAATAGTGGGTATCTTTAGAAAATGTGTATTATGCATGATTTTCACTTGATTTGTGCTCTTAAGTGTTTTTCAAAATTTCTCAGTAAGTAGGCACATAATTTATTTCGTAATGTGAATAGAAGTAAATAAAAGTTATGGTAAATTACCTGAAAATTTGGTTATCTTGTGACAAAGCACTTTTATTTTCTCATTCAAAGACCACAAAATCACCAAGTAGATGGTTATGCCTTTATGAGGGTAGCTTTGTGAGTTTGTAACATTGGGATTTTTAGTGGCAGTAGCATCTTTTAAAACACTCTCTCATTTTGGCTAACAGGTATTGAGAGAGAAGAAAACAAGTGCTAGTTGCTTTTAAGCATTTGACACATTTCCAAAATCCTGAGCCAGCTTAATATAATTAATTTTTCATAATTATGATTTCAGAAGTGCTCCAACTTTCGTTTCAAATAACCTCTAGTGAGTCCTTATAGTCACTGCCTGTGTACTTGAGGGGCTTAAAGAATAATAAACATTTAGACAAACTGTCAATTAAAGACACTCTTTGGAGAAAATGTAAAATAAAATCTTCCCCCAAAATGGAAGTGATAACCACTAATGTCTGTTTTATTAGTCAATTTGCTTAGATCAAGGAGTTGTGGTTAATCTTGTGTGTCTACTCTGCTACCTATGTTTCTTTGCTTTGACAATTATGATATAACCATGATGAAATCTGCTATGCATGACAATTGAAATCGAATTCCTTTGTGATTGTGTTTTTCATTGGCTATGTACGTATGTTCTGGCAAAACCCTCTTGCTCTGGCTCTTGTTACATCTGATCTCTTGTTCTTTGAAATGAGCCTGCCATACCAACCCAATCCACTGCTGTTGAAAGGGTTCCAATCATAGCTACCCTTCATCAAGTTTCTGAAGCTGTCAATCTTTATAGGAGTAGACCGGCAATCTTTCTTCTACAGCAGAATTATTGGTGGATATGAATTGCTAACTTTTTAGTTAGTGACCCAATATATGTTATGCGCTATATCACCTGAGCTCCTGTATCCTGAAACATTGCTTATCAATCTTGGATTTTTTGCCCCTGTAAAGCTATACTGGGTTAGTGTAAGTGGCTGAGTTGCCTAGTGGGAAGAAACTGCACTGCAATCTCAAAGACATGCAGTGCAGGAGAAGGATGGACTATCTCATCCGAGACGATGAGGATGGCACAGGATTGGACAGGATTCAGGTCTGTTCATAGGGTTACTATGAGTAGTACTCAACTCAGTGGCACCTAACAACAACAAGAGGAAGGAATGGAAAATAAAGACAAATGGAAAAGGTAAGCACAGGGGGAGAGTGAGAAGACTGCTGTTAGATTGAGGGAATTGCAGTCAATGTCACAAATGAAAAAATGTGTCTAAATTGTGGAAAGAAAAAACTAATCTGTAAATTTTCATCAAAACACAATGATTTTTTTGGAGGGGATTCACTTGAGAACATTGCTGCAGTCACTGAGTCAGTTAACCTCATTGGGAGCCTTACTTTCTTTTGATGCCTTTCCAAGGATAGCCTCTCCTCACAACATGTGCAAAGTAGTCTTTAGAAAATGTTGGCCCTGTGATTTCGCATGGTTGATAGTTCCATAACAGTAGGATTTTGGTTGAGCCAAAATTCTCTGAATAGTTCCAGGAGCTGAAATCTAATCATGCCTTATACCGCCACATTACCTCTAGTTGACTCAATTATATGACAATAGTAGATAATCTGTAAATATTTAATGCATGAAAAGATGATTTTTAAAAACATTCATGTAGATTACGAACTCCCAGAAGACTATGATTACCCCTGGGCAGCAATGTTTCCATAGAATGTAATAGAAAAAGGCATCATGCTGGGAATGGTGGTCAATGAAAGTTGAAGATATACTTCAATGAGATAGATTTATACAGTGAGTGCAACAATGATCTTGAGCATAGCAGAAATATTATGAAGATAGCACAGGATAGGACACATTTCCAATCTATTATTTGTAGGGTTGGTGTGAATTGCAGTTGACTTGATGGCACCTAACAATGATAAAAGAAAAAAAGGCAGTCACATATATTGAGGTTCATATTTCAACTTACCTTTTTTTGTCAGTTTTAAGACAGCAATACTGACTCATGAGTGTATGCATTAATTTCCCATAAACATTTAAAATTTTATATTTTGAACAAAAAGCCAGAATTACAACAGCAATTAAAAAAAGGTTTTATTCTGTCCCAATAATGTCGTGTTGTTGTTGCTGCTGTTGTTAAGTGCCATCGAGTCACTTGGAACTCATAGGAACCCTATGTACAACAGCTCTGAACCCTGCTCTATCTTGAGCCAACCTCATTATCTCTGATACACCTATCCCCATTACTCTAGCCACTGGTTCAACCCATGTCATTCATGGTCTTCCTCTCTTGCACTGTCCCTCTAACCTTTCAAGCATGACATCCCATTCCAAGGATTGGTCTCTTTTGGAATCATGTTCAAAATATGTCAGATGAAGCTTCAAAATCCAAGGAGCAGGCTGGTTTCACCCTTTCCAGGATGAAGCTGTTTATTCTCCTAGAAGTCCATGGTATATTCAATATTCTTCTCTAACACCACAACTCAAATGTATTGGTTCTAATTCTAGCATCCTTAGTCATTGTCCAACTCTCTGATGCATAGCAAGTGATTGAGAAAGCCATGGCCTGGATCATGCACACTTTAGTCTCTAGACTGATGTCATTGCCCCTCAGTATTTTGGAGAGATGTCCACAATCAACAGTCTTGGTACCAGCAGCCAGGAAATGAAAAGACTAATTGCATTGGGAGAAAATAATATCATAATTGTGATAAAATACTTTTAACCTACTACCCTGATATGGGGAATGAAAGACACATAAGTATATTGACACAGAACCAGTGTTAACCCTAAAAAGTAAAAGAACCTCTCAAATACCTTTAAAATACTGTAAGTTTTAGTTATTCATAAATAAATCTCTACTGGCATAATGGTAAGGAATTGCACTGCCAATGCAGAGATTCTGTTGTTATTGTTATGTGTCGTGAAGTCAACTACAATTCATAGAAACCATATGAACAATGACTCTGAACCTTGCCTTATCCTGAGCCAATTTCACTGTCTGTGATACACCTGACCCCATTGCCATAGTCACTGTGTCAATCCATCTCATCTAAAATCTTCATTTCCTGTGCTAATCCTCCACCCTCCCAGTATTATTTTCTCTAAGGACTGGTCCTTCTTAGCACATGCCCAAATTATGTGATTCGGAACTTCAAAATCCTTTCCTCCAAGGAGCAACCTGGTTTCATCCCTATATAAGAGGACAACAATGTGCAACAATAAATGAATGAAAATCCAAATTTCCTGCAAATTTTCATTAAAATCACAATTAAAATTAAAATAATTATTTTTAAAAAGTCTTCTACTATATGAACATGGAGAAATGAGGAACATTATACAAGTGTTCAGGTCTTTTGTAGATAGGGTCACTATGACTTGATGGCACTTAACAACAACATGAATAACAACTTGCAAATTAGAGGTAAGAAAACACTTGTAAAACAGAAAGTGAGTTACAAATTTACTGAAGTAATTATTCTGGATGAGATGAATTGACTCAGTGAGTGGAGAAATGGGGGCTGGTGTGTCAGAGACAACGGAATTGGCTCAAGATAGGGCTCACAGTTTCTACATAGTGTCGCTATGAGTCACAAGTGACTCTAGGGTACATGGCAATAATAGAATGAAATTGATTAGTTGATTCTTCAAAACTTTTTTAGATTTTGATATATGAATAAGTGTATATTGTCTAAATATTTGATTTAGAGAGTCTTATTGTTTTTGTTTTATAGGTTCTTACAGGTTAACATTTAACTGAAGAAAGAGGTGACATAGTTGATGTGCACCAGAACACAGAACACTGATTGGGAGCTAGCTAAGCATGAGTAAACAGGATGTGGTGACAAATGGAAAGCTGGAAGTTTTTAGGACCATGTAAGCATCCTGGAGGACTTTCAGAAGATAGTAGGTAAGACAATTTGATAAAGTGATCGGGCAATTGCTATTTTGATATTAAAGAAAGAGTGACTTAAAAGCTGAAGACTTTGGAAGCATCTGGATCAGATAAATTATGCTATGTTCAAATTATGGCATATCATAATACTGCTTGAAATCACATTACTGAAAACCCAGTGTGGTGGTGGTGGTGTTGATTGCTGTCGAGTCAAGGTCAACTCATAGCAACTCTATGAACAAACGACCTAATGCCTTTCCATACCTATCATTGTTTCTCCAAGTTCATAGAGTTTCCAGAGGCATGTGGTTTACAAAGTGGATGAAACACTGTCCACAATGGGAAACCGTTCTGGTATTTTATTTCCCCATGGCACAAGGTTCAGTATCATAGCAAACCCAGGTTACCTTATACAGCACATTGACAAAGAGTGATGTGCAAAGTGGAAGAATGTTCCTTCAGATATGACAGCATTAGTCTCAGCAGTGGTTAAGTGTCGAGTCCAAAATGTTAGTTATGTATGTTAGTAAGTGAAAATATACTATGTGTATAATGTAAGGTAAAGAAAGACTGAGTATAAAATTCGCTTCTAACTTTGTTCTCTAAAAGAAACTTAGTGGTATATGATTACTGTTAACAGAGGAGCTGACAAGTCTAACTCACCAAGCGACTCTATGGGAGAAAAAAAATCATAACCTGTTCCCATGAGAATTACAATCTAGAAAACACTGTGGACACTTCTGCTCTGTCACATAGGGTCACTGTGATTAAAAATTAACTTGATCAATCAGTAACAATGACAACAGCAGCAATGTATCAAAATGAAGACATGCACAAGAAAATTCATGATTGTTATCGAAGAATGAAAGAATTATGGGTGATATTATTTTCTTCTCTTTAGTGTTCTGATTTCACATAATCTTAATGAGTGCATATGAATTAAAGACTACGAAACAACTAGGTGCTATGGCAACAAATTTGAGTTCTGTTAGTCAAAGGTGAGGAGAAAACTCAGTGAAAACATTTTTATTTTTACTGAAAGAAAACTAATGTTCTTGGTGAAATGAATTGTCTCTCATTTACTTGATACTAAAGGCCTTGCATATTTGGACGGGTGGGGTGATTGCTAGCATCACACCCTCATAGCCTTATACTGAAGTGAGTTCTCTTCACTCTTTGCCTTGCTCTCTTGCTTTCCCTGAGGGAAAGTTAGCTTCTTTTGTGGTCAAAGTCGCCACCCAGAAGCTGTAATGGCAGGCCTTACTACCAGTGCAGTCCCAAATGACAAATTCATCCTTTGTGCTGATACAATTGACTTGTCACCTCATTTTTACAGCTAATTAGCTCTTTAGTAAGGGATGGCTAGTGTCAGAGGTCATCTGATACCTGATTCTGGTAAATTGACCGTAAATATTACTGTCCATCTGTATTTGCTGTTCAAAACACTGCTTAGTGACCAGATTTTAAACTCTTTTTGTTGGAGGTCCTGCTTATTTTTGTTGGCAAGATAAAGTTTCCAGATAATGCTCATGAAACCTATCATCCCCTGAAGTTATCTGGGGCTGCTGCTCAATTAGCCTTTTCAATTGCTCATGCCACCCACAGGGAGGAGAAAGCCACAGGGCAATTCCCAATGTTTCCCAGAGCTTCTTTTGTTTCCTTGTCTTACTCAGAAAGGCACCAAAGAAACTCTTGTTCTGGTTCTGTCCATCACTATTGTAACTTCTAGGAACACTTTGCGGTTGTATAAAAACACCAGCAGACCTAAGAATAGATTGTAATTATTCAGGGTTGGTTCGTGATGTGCCAGGCACATTGCTAGAATGTGCATGTGAAAATCCTTCCATTTTCACAAGAACCCTGTTTGGAGATATTTCTAATATCTCAAGGGATGAGCAAAACTAGGCTTTAAGAGGTTAAACTGTTTTGCATAATAACACACACATAAGTGGAAGATAGAGGTTGGATGAGTTTGTCTAATTATTAACATAAATAAACCAGTGTTGTTGTGTACAGTAGAGTCAAAATCAAGTCATAGCTCACCTTCCAGAGGGTTTTCGGAGGCAGTTAATCACATGGGAAGAGATTGCCCATCCTTCTCCCACAGAGTGGCTGGTGGCCTTGAACTGTGTGCCTTTGGAATTGCAGCACAGCTTCTTGCCACGAGGTCACCAGAGCTCCAGTAAAACCATTTCGTTGATTCCAATTCATGACAATTCCTTGTGTGTCAGAGAAGAGGTGCACTCTGTGAGTTTACTTCATTCTAACTTTTCAGAAGTAAATTGTTAGTCACCTCTGGTGGATCCTAATGGCCAAACTGTTCCATGGTAATCAAGCACTTAACCACTTGTGTGACTTGGGTTTCCAGTATTAACATAAGTGGTTTTTGTTGTCATGCTTACATCAAATATTACTCATAGTAGCCATATGAACAACAGATCTGAATCCTGTCCTATCCTGTCCTATGAGAGAGAGAGAGAGAGAAGGGAGAGACGGAGAGATTTGGGGAGGGGGAAAGAGAGAGAATAAATAACTGACTAGCAACATCATCATAGAGTTATTTTGGAGTCATAGCTGATCTTCCATTAGGTTTCAGAGGCTGTAAATCTTAACAAAATTTATCTGCTTCTCTCCCATGGAATTCCTGGTGAATTCAAATCACCAGAAATGTCTACTTGACCTTTCTGTTAGCAGTGTAACATGTTACAGACTGTGCCACAAGAGTGTAAATAATGACTTACAATAGGCCAGTTACAGCAAAATTCAGAGTGGTCAGTGCCTGGCAAGGGATATAGAACAAAAAGTACAAACACACATCAGAGATTATCTTGGTTCCAAAGGGATCTATTGCTAAGCAGAGTGGACTGGAAATCAGAGTCCTTGGAGACAGGTAGGAGCATTTCTTCTCTGTGATCCCAATTGCTGGATTTAGTGGTGCTTTCTGTGAGCTATTAAAGGTGTGTCCAGAGAACCAAAGCAAAAGGCTGTGGGATGATTGGTTGAGATGAAAACCCCGAGCTTTTAACACTGTTAGTTGCCATAGAGTAGGCTGTGACTCCCAGGCACCCATATTCAGCAGAGTGAAACCTTACTCAATCTTGTGCCACCCTCACAATTTCCTCTCTGCTGAAGCAGTAGTCCCTGTGTCTGACCATCAATTTGATGGTCTTCTTCTCTTTTACTGACTCTCTAATTTTTTAAGCATTATGTCCCTTTTCAAGGATGGCCCCTCTTTGTTTTCTGACAATCCAGCATTCTTTTTTATTTTTTAAATATTTTTATTTTTTCCAGTAGCTTCTCCTTTTTGTGCTTGGACTTCTAAGATTATCATCTGTGTTTCACTCAATCTTTCTGGTCTCTGTTGTGTTGGGCAGAGTGTGATACCAAGTATGTTGCCATCTTGTCTCCTATCTCCTCCAGAAATTAATTTTGCAAATTTGCTGGATTTTCATGATACAAGAGCCATACGTGTATGGTCTGGCTGCTTGTAGGCATGAGCTTTTGGACACCAATTGGGGGTGTGTGTATTTTTATACTCAAACTGAGTGAATCCTGGACATGGTATCCTGGCCAGAGACAGTTGGAATTTATGATATTTTGAAATACATACTTGATGCATTTTCTCTCTTAAAAAAATTAGGAGGAATAGTTATTCCTCCTGATTTTGTTGATAGGGCACACATTTTACTTCTCTCAACCTATATCCTTTGGGCAAAGCTTTTATTGTCAAGTTCCATGAATGTGAATGTGACCTACTCTAAGCAACCAGTGCTTTCTATCCTGCATTCTTTGCCAACACTATAATTCAAATACATATATTCTTTGGCCTTCCTTTTTCACTGCCCAACTCTTGCTTACATGTGAAGTAATTGAAAATACCATGACTTGGGCCAGGCTCATATTAGTCTTTCAAAAATCATATCCTTGTTTTTTTAACACTGTCAAAAAGTCCATGGCAACAGATAGTGGCTGTTTTCGTTGTTATATGCTGTTGTGTGGACTATGACCCATAGTGACCTGATGAACATTAGCTCTGAACCTTGCCCTATCCTGAGCTAACCTCACATCTTTGATACACCTGATCCCACTGCCACAGTCACTGTGTCGATCTGTCTTGTCCAGGGTCTTCTCCTTTGCTGGTTCTCTATTCCTGCAAAGAAGATGTCCTTCTCTAAGGATTGATCCCACATGGCAACATGCCCAAAGTATGTGTGATGAACCTTTAAAATTCTTGCCTCCAAGGAGCAACCTGGTTTCACCCTCTCCAATATGGACTTGTTTGTTCTCTTGGCAGTTGATGGTATGTTCAACTTCTCAAACATTGCGACTTCTCAAGCTTCACAACTCAAAGGCATCAATTCTACTGTCATACTTGGTCATTGTCCATCCCTCAGATAAACATTAAGCAACTGAGAAGACCATGGCTTGGACCAGACGCACTTTAGTCTCTACTCTGAGTCATTGCTATGAGAGGTATTTTTTTTAAAAATAACCAAATTTTATTTTAATAATTTTAATGAACATTTACAGAGATTTTGGATTTTCTTTTTTAAAAAAAATTAAAATTTTATTTTATACTGGTTTATTTTGATAGCAGATTTGCCCAAAAGCAACTAGTGTTTTGATTTCCTGACTGCTGGTGCCAAGAGTGTTGTGATACATCATTTGATTTCTTGACTGCTGCTTCCATGGTGTTGATTGTGGGTTTTTACATTAGCACCAGTGAACTGAGGACAGATCCTGACTTTGATAAAATACTGGTGAAGACAAATCTACACATCTAGGTGTCATTTGTTTGTAAAACAAAAAGGTATTTGTAGAGATTTCAGCAATTTTCTTCACGCCACTCTCATATTTTGTTATCCTCACTCCTTATTGAAAGTGAGAGAGAAAGGGAGAGGGAGAAAGAGAAAGTAATGAAAGTAATAAAGAAGCCTTCATGGAAGGCATATTAAATGGATTAGATCATCGATCATTAATGAGATGTCCAGGGTTTAGTAGGAAGCAGACAGATGATAGAAAGTATTTTTTACAGAGATGAAAATAGAAACAAAAGACTACATAGATTAATTTCCTTTATGATAGGTTGAACAGATAAATAAACAATATTTCATAATAATAAATACATAGAACAATATTTACTTCTTATCTAGCAAGGTTCCAACCAATATGAAAATTCAGATTGTGGACTTAAAAACCTGAAGGTTAGGTATGCAAATGTGGACCTCCAGCATACTCAATCAGGTAACCTGTAAGTGTATTAAATTGCCCTGTGTAATATAGTCAGCAGTGTGTAATGCCAAATGATGACACTGTCTCTGACCTTATCTAGAGAGGCAAAGAAGGTGCAGAAGAGACAAATGAGAGAAACAGACACTTCATCATAAATGCCCATTGAAGAAGACAGACTATGTAGGTAAAAGGAATTTTGGCAGCTTGGATCAGAGTATAACGAATTTGAGTGGGAATCTAGGAATCAAGTCTCTTGGGCTGTGTTCTTGCTTTCCCCCCCAGTAACTAGATATCACTGAAGATATTCAAGGAATCAAGCTAGTTGCTATGGAGTCTGTTCCAACTTGCAGCACACTTATGCCTGTAAGAGAAGAATTGTGATCCACAAAGTTTGCAAGGAAACTTTTTTTAAAGTATATTGCCATGATTTTCTTCTAGGGTGCCTTTGAGGCTAAAGGAGGAGAGGGAGTGGTTTTAAAACTTTGTAGGTGAAAATGGGAAGGTGGGGTATGCTTAGATATGACTATAAGGACCGGTCCCTGTAAACTTTACTTGTTATTGTTGTTGTTGTTGTTATGTGCCGTCGAGTC
>NW_006399792.1:7096317-7096821 GCF_000299155.1 Elephantulus edwardii | reverse complement strand
AGACCATGGCCTGTATCAGATGCACATTAGTCTCCAGAGAGATACCATTGCTCTTCAGTACTTTGGAGAAGTCCCTAACAGCAGACTTTCCCATGGCAATATGCAAACTTTACTTACTTCATGTTAATCAAGCAAAAAACCAAGGAATCATCTCTGATTCATCTCTTACCCTTACTAATCACATCTAAGTTCATGAGGTCAATTGATGTAACCACTGGCATAGTCCAGTTACCAGCATTTCTCTCCTGAAAAGAAAGCAACAGCATCTTAACTGGTGTCCATGTCCTAGCTACTTCAGAGTTGATAAAAAAAAGTAAAAACTCCATTGACTAAAATTTTCTAATGATTGACTTTGAATAAAATTCATTCTCCCTTCACTATTGTGTGTCCAGAGGAACCACAACACTCAGCCCCGAGCCTTGAACATACTCACCTTTCCCCCCTTGTTCACTTTGCCTTGCCCACATTGCCTCCTTGCATATTTTCAGATTCTTTTGCCTTAGG
>NW_006399792.1:7093373-7094942 GCF_000299155.1 Elephantulus edwardii | reverse complement strand
AAAAAAAAAATTGTGGTTTTAATGAAAGTTTGCAGAAAATTGAATTTTATTTTGAAAATTTTGAAAATTGAATTTATTCATTGATGCACATTTTCCTCCCTACCTCCGTCAGTTCACTTAAAAAAGATATTAATTCATTATTGCAGCATTTCCTCCATCTCCCCCCTCCCCACTTTGCAATGCTCATCTTATTCTGGACTGTTGCCATACAAATAATGCAAATAATACAAATCATATATTCCTTTTAAACAGTTCTTTCCTTCATCTGTTCTATTGCAGTGTTCATTATTTATCCCCTCTTTTTTTAGTTTACCCCCAACCACCCTGTCAGTCCTGTTTTATGACAGTGGTGTTACACAATATTTGTCATTTGTTACTGAGATATTTCACTCAGCATAACGTCCTCCAGGGTCACCCATACTGTGTAATATTTTATGAATTTTTTTATTTTATCTAATTTATTTAATTTTCTTTATAGTATTCTATTGTGTGAACATACCATACTTTTTCTATCCATTCATTTGTTGATGGGCTCCTTCCTGTCATTCAAGACTATTTTCAAAGATCAGTTCCTCAAGGAAAAAGCATCTTAAGCTCCGAGGTTCATCCTCTCCAATCATACTTTATTACTGCCTTTGCTGCATTATGTAGTCAGAAATTATTTTAGGTATTATTGTCTATGACAGCTCTGGTGGCCTAGTGCATAAAGAGTTGTGCTACCAACTCAAAAACAGGCAGTTTGAACCCAAAATTGTTTCATGGGAAAAAGATGGGCGATCTCATTTCATGTGCTTTACGGCCTCTAAAACCAACTGGAGGGTCAGCTGTGAATTAATTCTAGCTTGACAGCATAGAATGACAACAACAATAACAATTTACTGTCTTCCCCCTCCTCCCACTAGAATATAAATCTCAAGGCACTGAAGACTTATTCTATATTAGTCACATTTTTTTCCAGGTCCAATAGGCACTAGATGAATGTTGAATGAAACAATGCTTCCATAGTAAATAGGAATAAACACAGCCACTTGGCATAGTCATCACACATACAATGAATCACCTAGCAAGTAAACTTGAGTTTAGAGTTTAGATTTGTAACTAACTCGGACAGCTAAACTGACTTTGAGGACATCATGTAACCTCTGCAGATCTTGGATGCAAAATGAGGAGAATGATGGTGTCAACATCACTGGACTGGGAGGTTTGTTGCATGAAATAATGTCATGAAAACCGTAAGCTCAGTATTTAATAAACTTAACTGATTTAAACTTAAAAAACTTAATTGATTTTTACTTTTTGTATACAGATTCCTTCTCTTTAGGACACAAAAGTCATTAGTTTTTTAATTTTTTAAATTTTTGTTTCTTTTATTTTGGTCATTGTAAACATAACTAGCACACAACTTTTACAATTCAACTTTTTATCTATGTAATTTACTGACAGTTATTAAAGTAATCATTTGTGCAACTGAATTAGCCATTACTTTTTTTTTTCCTTACATACTTATGAAATAATCAGTTTTATTCTGTTTGCAAAGCTCTTTTCGGCTCAGCTGCCTCTCCCTTTTTT
>NW_006399792.1:7087593-7091398 GCF_000299155.1 Elephantulus edwardii | reverse complement strand
GCAAGGAGTTGGAAACAACCTAAGTGCCCATCAACAAACGAATGGCTAGAGAAGCTGTGGTATATTCACACAATGGAATACTATGCTGCATTGAAAGACAAGGAACTCATGCAATATTATTCAAAGTCATTAGTTTTAACAGAGAAGAAAAATGGTCTGTAGTGCATAAAGAGATGCCTTCACACCACTCTTCCCTTTCCCCCTACACACTGTTTCCTTTGTCTTTATTTCTCTATTGAGTTGTTGCCTTGTTCATCTTCCTCTTTTCCACTTCTTCATGCCACTTACTAATTTATATACAAATTTGTTTATGTGGATCCAGTTATAGAATATATAGGTGTGGAATGACTGCTATTGTTAAGTGCCCTTGAGTTGAGTTTGATCCATAAGGACCCTAAGAAAAATAGATCTGACCACTGTCTTATCTTGTGTCATTCTCACAATCTCTGACACACTCAAGTCCTTTGTTGCAATCACCATGTCAACCTACCTAGTAAAGGATCTTCCTCTCTTTGTCCACACCTACACTTTCCTAAACATTATGCCCCTCTCCAAGAAATAACACTCCTAGCAAAATATGATCTTTAATCTATCCCATCTGAAACTCAAACTCATTTTAAGAATTGGTTCAAAGCAGTTGCACACCAATGATCAAAGACCAGATGCCTTTTATATAAGCCTAGTGATAAGAATCAGCGCTGCAATCTTGAAAGCACGTGGTTCAAATCCACCATCTGCTCTGTAGGAGAAGGATGGGCAATCTCCTCCTGTGTGATTAACTGTGTCTGAAAACCCATTGGAGGGTCAGCTATAGGCTGGTTCTGACTTGATGGTACTAAACAACAACAACAACAATCCCAAGAAAAAAAAGTTATTATGAAGACAGAGAAGAAAAAAACCCATCCAACTGAAATGGATGTCAGAAGACTCTAAAAATTGTTAGAGCATCAAAAAGTCAAAACAAAGGGAAAACATACCAAAGTAAAATTGCTGAACAGAAGATTTCAAAGAGAGCTTGAGATGACAAAGCAAAATAATATAACAGAATGTTCAGAGAGTGAGCTGGAATTGGAGAATAAAAAGATAAGAACTTGCTTTGCATTTCTCAAGCTGAAAGAAAAAAAAAAGCCTCAAATCACAATATTGAAAGATGTTATAGGCAACCCAGAAAACATCAAGGGAAGATGGAGGGAATGCACAGAACCACAATACCAAAAAGAATTGACTGACACTGAAAAATTTCATTTGGTGCCGACAGAGCAGGGATCAATGGTAATGAAGGAGAAAGTGGGAGCTGCATTGAAGACATTGGCAAAAAATAAGGGCCCTGGAATTTGTAGGATACCGAAAGACTTGTTTCAATTAACATATGAAGCCTTGGATGTGCTCACTAGTCTATGCCAGAAAATTTGGAGGATAGCCGTCTGGACAATGGATTGGAAGAAATCCTTATTTATTCTCATTCCCAAGAAAGGTGATACAACACAATGTGGAAACTTCCAAACAATATCACATGCAAGCAAAATACTGCTAAAGATCATTCAAAACCAACTAGAACAGTAAATAGATAGGGACTGCCAAAAGTTCAAGCAGGATTCAGAAGAGGCTATGGCACCAGGAATATTATTATTGGTGTCAGATGGATCCTGGTTGAAAAGAAAGAATACCAAGAGAATGTCGGTTTGTACTTTGTTGACCATGCAAAGGCATTTGACTGTGTGGATTATAACATGTCCCCTAACATAAGGGATAAGGAGAATCCCAGAGCACTCAATGTGTTCACAGGAAACCTATTCCTAGACCAGGAGGCTTTGTGCGAACAGAGGATTGGTTCTGTTCATAGACATGATTTAAAACTAAGAAGGAAATGAAATGTGCTGGAGTTATAGTCTCTATCCATACTTATTCAATCTGTTGTTCTTATTGTTAGGTGCCATTTGAGTCAAGTACAACTCCTAACGACCCTATGAATGAAAGATCTGAACCTAGTCCTGTCCTGTACCATCATCATACTTCCTGACACACAAGAGCCCATTGCTGCAGTCATCATATCAACTCACCTGGTGGAGGGTCTTCCTCTCCTTCACCGACTCTTCACCCTTTCCAATATCAGTCCCTCTCCAAGGAATAGTACCTCCTAGCAATCATTCTCACCTCCAAAGAGCACTCCAGCTACACCCTTTACAGGACATATCTATTAATTTTCTAGACCATCCATGGAATGTTCAGAGCTCTTCACTAATAGCACAACTAAAAGGCATCAGTTCTTTTTTCTGTCACCCTTACTCATTGTCCAGGTTTCAGATGCATAACTAGTAACTGGAAAAAGACTATGGCCTGAATCAGACGCACCTTGGTCCTCAAACTGACATCACTACTTTTCAATAATTTGGAAAGGTAAAATAATTTTCCAAAAATAACTTTGGAAAGGTCTTTAACTTCAGATTTTCCCATTACAATATACCTCCTTATTTCCTGACTTCTCATACCACAGGTATTAATTGTGTATCCAAGCAAGGTAAAGCTGTTTATAGTTTCAATCTCCTCTTCATCCATCATGACATTGCCTATTGGACCAGTGGTAAGAATCTTTTATTTTTTTGATATTGAGATGCAATACATATGAAGGCTGCATTCCTTGATCTTCTGCAACAAGTGCTTCAAATCCTCCTCACTTTCAGCAAGTAAAGTTGTGTCATCTGCAGGTTAGATGAGACTCATCAAGAATCTCCCTCTAATCCTGATGCCACATTCCTCTTCATAAAGTCCAGCTTCTCAGATAATTTTCTCACCATATAGATTAAACAGATATGGAGAGAGATGCATTCCCTTTCCAATTCCAATTTCCAATTCTAAACTATGCATTACTCAAATGCCCTGTTCACACAACAGCCTCCTGCCACAGGTATAGGTTCCTCATGAGTACAATCAAGTGCTCTAGGATTCCCATTCTTATCATTCTTCTTGCCACAGCTTGTCATGATCCACACAGTCAAACACCTATGCATAGTCAATAAAGCACAAATATACATTCTTCTGGTATTCCTTAATTTCAGCCAGGATCCATCTGATATCAACAGTGGTATCTCTGTGCCATGGCCTCTTCTAAATCCCACTTGAAACTCTGTCATTTCCCTACCTATGCACTGTTCCAGCCATTTTTTAATGATCCTTAGCAGTATTTTGCTAGCATGTGATACCAATGATACTGTTCAATAATTTCCACATTCACTTGGATCATCCTTCTTGGGAATAGTTACAAATATGTACCTCTTCTAATCTGTTGGCCAGACAGCCATCCTCCAAATTTTCTGGCATAGGCTGGTTAGTGTATATAAGGCTGAATCTGTTAATTGAAACAAGTAAATTGGTATCTCATCGATTCATGGGGCCTTATTTTTTGTCAATGCCTTCAATGCAGCTTCCACTTCCTCTTTCATTACCTTTGGCTCCTGTTCATACGGTACTTCCTGAAACTTTTCAGTGTCAATCAGTTATTTCTGGTACAGTAACTCTGTGTATCAGCTCCATCTTTTTTTTTTTATGCTTTCAGGGACATTCAATACATTGCCCATAGCATCTTTCAACATTGCAACATGCAAGCAAGATTCTACTTAAGATCATCCAAAAACGATTAGAACAGCACATCAGCAGAGAACTGGCAGAGTCCAGGCTGGGTTTAGAAGGGGTTGTGGTACTAGGGATATTGTTGGTGATGTTAGATGGATCTTGGCTGAAAGCAGAGAATACCAGAAGAATGTCTATCTGTGTTTTATTGATTATGCAAAGGCATTTGACTGTGTGG
>NW_006399792.1:7085058-7086658 GCF_000299155.1 Elephantulus edwardii | reverse complement strand
GGGATGGGTGTGTCAGAGGCGGTGCGGTTGGCGCAGGATAGAGCAGGGTTTAGGGCTGTTGTGCATAGGGTCGCTATGAGTCGGAAACGACTTGACGGCACATAACAACAACAACAACAACAACATATTTTAGTTCTTTTAGCTTGACTTATTCTTCCCTTTTTAGATTCTAATTCCAGCTCTCTGCATATTCCATTATAATATTTTGCTTTTCCTCCTGAGCTGCCCTTTGAAACCGTTTGTTCAGCTCTTTTACTTAGACATGTTTTCCTTTAGATTTGGCTTTTTGACATTCCAGTGCAATCTTTAGAGTGTCTTCTGACATATATTTCACTTTTTAAATTTTCTTCTTTTTTTTTTAATGACCTTTTCTTTACTTCATGAATAATATCCTTGATATCCTCCCACAACTCTTCTGGTCTTCGATCATTGGTGTTCAATGCCTCAAAGCTATTCTTAAGATGATCATGAAATTCTGATGGAATTGATTCGAGATCATGCCTTGGTTCCTGCAGACTTATTTTAATTTCCTTTGGCCTCAACTTGAACTTGCATATGTGTAATTGATGATCTGATCCACAATCTCCCCCTGGCCTAGTTTTGACTGTCGATATTGAGCTTCTCCAACTATTTCTTCCACAAATGTAGTCAATCTGATTCTTATGCAGCCCATCGGGTGAAATCCATGTATAAAGTAATCTTTCTGTGTCTTTTAGAAAAGGTAATCACAATGAATACATCATTGTAAATGCAAAATTCAATCATTCTATTTCCAGACTCCTTTCTATCACCAAGTCCATATTTTCCACATACTATCCTTTCTTCATTGTCTCCTACTTTTGCATTCCAGTCACCAATTATCATTAAAGCATCCTGATTGCATGTTTGGTCAATTTCAGACTACAAAATTTGGTAAACATTCTCAGTTTCTTCCTCTTTGGCTCTAGATGTGGGAGCATATACTTTACTAATAGTCATATTAACAGGTCTTCCTTGTATGCATATGGATATTTTTCCATCAATCAAAACTCTGGATTTCAGGATAACTTGAAATTGATTTTTTTTACTATGAATGCAACATCATTCTTCTTCCATTTTTCATTCCTTGCATAGTATAGTATGCGATTATCTGATTCAAAGTTACCAAAGCTTGTCCATCACATCTCACTAATAACCTACTATGCCAATATTCATGTGTTCCATTTCATTTTTAACATCCAACTTTCTAACATTCAAGCTATGAACATTCCATGTACCAATTGTTAAATGATGTTTGTTATTGATTTTCCTCATTTCAACTACTACTACACTACTATAACTATCTTTTTTCTTTAGTGTCCATACTGTTTTCAAAAGCCTTTTATTTAGGAAGCAGATGGTGCATTCTGCTACCAAGTCTGTGTTAATCAGAGAGTTCCACCAAAACCCATCCATCCATGTGGGAAACCCCTTTGGAATTAGACACACCAGTGGAAAAGATTTCAGTATCACAGCAACCTCAAGTAATCTCAGTACAATAAACTGACAGACAAGTGCTGCACCACTTAAAACAACATACTTTCTGAACACTATCAATAGGTTTTAAAATACCAAGGCCCAC
>NW_006399792.1:7071083-7083943 GCF_000299155.1 Elephantulus edwardii | reverse complement strand
AATCGGGATGGGTGTGTCAGAGGCGGTGCGGTTGACGCAGGATAGAGCAGGGTTTAGGGCTGTTGTGCATAGGGTCGCTATGAGTCGGAAACGACTCGACAGCACATAACAACAACAACAACAAACCACTAGACCCATAGGAACATCATGATATATGGAGAAAAGATTGAAACTGTCAACAACTTCGTCTTACTTGGACCCACAATTAATATGGTACATACAAACAGGCGATCAGGAGACATTTCACTGAGAAAGTCTAAAGTTAGGGACCTCTCCAAATATTTTAGGAATATTGACGTCAGTTTGAGGACTAAGGTGCATCTGATTCAAGCCATGGTCTTTCCGATTACTTGCTATGCATCTGAAAGCTGGAAAACGACTAAGGTTAACTGAATAAGAATTGATGTCTTTGAGCTATGTTGTTGAAGAGGCATAGTTTTCACAGCTGATATTGAGCTTCTCCAGTGGTTCTTTCTAAAGATGTAATCTATTTGATTCCTATGAATACCCTCAGGTGAAATACATGTTTATAGCCTGTGTTTGTTTCTGATAAAACATATTTGCAGTGAATAAATCATTGATGGTGCAGAACTCTATCACTCTATCTCCAGCTTTGTTTCTGTCACCAAGACCATATTTTCAACAACTGATCTTTCTTCTCTGTTCCCAACTTTTGCATCACAGTCACCTGTTCTTATCAATGCATACTGATTGCTTATTCGATAGAATCTGATTGCAAAAGTTGGTAGAAATCTTCTATTTCCTCTTCTTTGGCTCTGGTTGTAGGTGCATATATCTGAATGATAGTAGTCATTACTGGACTTCCTTGTATACCTATGAATATTATACTGTCACTCACAATATTGTATTTTAAGGTGGATCTAGAAATGAAAGCAACCTCATTTTTCCTCACCTTTTCATCTTCGGCATTGTAAATCATATGATCGTCTGACTCAAAATGCCCCATAACAGTCCATCTCATCTCGCCAATACCTAACACGTCGATATTTATGTGTACCATTTCTTTCTTAACAATATGAAATTTTCCTACATTCATGGTTCTTACATTCCATGTTCCAGTCACTAGTGTTTGCTTAAAATCATTCCTCCTTTGTGCTTTTGTACTTGAATAGCTCTATTTGGACCTGGAGGCAGTTGTCACAACTGAGCAAGAGAACACTGCATAAAATAAAATTGAGAATGGTTGTATGCCAGGGATATGTCCTATCTCTGTACCTTTTCAAGCTGCGCAGAACAGATTATCTGGAAGGGTAGGCTCTATGAGGAGAAATGTGACATCAGGATTGGAGGAAGACTAATCAACAACCTGCATTATGCAGAAGACAACCCTGCTTGATGAAACTGAGGAGGACCTAAAGTGCTTGCTGCAGATGGTCAAGGACTGCAGCCTTCAATATAAATTGAGGCTCAATATCAAGAAAATAAAGATTCTCACCACAGGGCCTACTGGCAGCATCATGACGGATGGTGAAGAGATTGAGATTGTTGACACCTTTAGTTTGCTTGACTCCAAAATCAACACTCCTGAAACCATCATTCAGGAAATTAAAAGATGTATTGTGTTTCAGAAGTCTGCTGTCAGAGACCGCTCCAGAGTACTGAAGAACAGTTATGTTAGTCTGGAGACTAAGGTGCTCCTGATGCAGGCCAGGGTCTTTGCAATTACATGCTATACATCAGAGAGCTGGACAATGAATGGGGATGATAGAAGGAGAATTTATGACCTTGAGCTGTGGTGTTGGAGAAAAGTGTTGAATTTACCATGGACTACTAGAGAATGAACAGGTTTACCCTGGCTAGGTTTAAACCAAGCTTCTCTTGGAGGCAAAGATTCTGAAGCTTCATCTGACATAGTTTGGACAAGTTGCAAAGAGGGACAAGTCCTTGGAGAGGGATGTCATGCTTGGGAGGATGGAGGGACAGTACAGGAGAGGAAGACCTTTGATAAGATGAATTGATTCAGGGAGTGGGATAATGGGGGTAGTTGTGTCAGAGACAATAAGATTGGCACAGGATGAAACAGGATTTAGGGCTGTTGTCCCTGTGGTCGCTATGAGTCGCAGGTGACTTGACAGCATATAACAACAACAACATGTTACATGTGAAGGATTAGCTCAGAGAATCAATGACATGTCCCTGCCATCCAGTCACAATCCCCACATCAAATGTCACTCACAGAAGATGTCTGAAGAACTTCTACAAAGTGTCAGGATACATTACTGAATACAAATCAAACTCAGCATACTGCTTTAAGGTATTTAAAGTAGGAGAGATTAGCATTGATTCAGTGACATTTATTGAGCAGTCTTATGCAACTGACACTGTTATTGGAGTTAGAGATTAAAGTAAAAATGGATAAGACATGGTCCATGCTTTCATGAAGTCTTCTGTCTGATGATAGAGACAGGGAAATAACCAAGTAATACATTGTACTGTGAAGAGTACAAGGTACAGGAGGGAAAAATCACCTAAGTGGTTGTTAAAAAAAAAAAAAACAACTGTGGAATTTGTTTGGGCCAGATTTCAAGTTCAAAGTTCTAGAGCTGCCAGGAACAAAATGCATTTTAAAACAAACAAACAAAACAAGAAACCAAGAAAAAAACTATTTACCAGACATCCAAGGAACCCTAATGATACAATGACTTTATCCTCGCTGCTAAACAAAATTTTAGTGAATCAAATTTACCCACCCACCTGGAAGAAGATTTGGTGGTCTGCTTCTGAAAAGTTTACTCTATGGCATAGTTTTACTATGTCACTTAATATCTATAGGACTTAAACTCAATAACATCTAACTACTGCAACCAAAATGTCACTATCCTTATCAAATTACAAGTCTAAATTTTCATTTCATTCTCACAACCCCATGGGGTTGTTGTTGTACTGTCAAGTTGAAACTACCCCATAGCTGACCCTCTGGGTTTTCAGAGACAGTAAATCACAGGGGAGGAGATTGTCCACAATCTCAGATTCAAACTGCATGGCTTTGGGATTACAGTGAGTTTTTTACCACTAGGCTACCAGAGCTCCCTATGAGCCCGCTATAAGGTGGTGGTGTTATGTACCATATAATTGCCTGTGACTCCTAGCGATCCTGTGTACAACAGCTGGAACAGTGCTCTATTTTGTGCCAACCTTATTGTCCCCATTACCCCAGTCATTGAGTCTATCCATCTTATGGGAGATCTTCCTCTCCTGCACTTTCGCTCTACCCTTCCAAGTATGACATCCCTCTCAAAGGACTGGTCCCTCCTTGCAACATGCCCAAACTATGTCAAATTAATCTTCAGAATCCTTATCTCCAAGAAGCCCCTGGTTTCAGCCTCTCTAGGATAAACCTGTTTGTTTCCCTAGCAGTCAATGGTGTATTTAATATTCTTCTCCAACACCACAGCTCAAAGGCATTGGTTGTCCTTCTATCATCTCTTGTTGTTATCCAGCTTTCTGATGCATAGCAAGTAATTACAAAAACCATGGCCTATATCAGGTGTACCTTAGTCTCCAGATTGATATCATTGCTCTTCAGTACTCTGGAGATGTCCCTGAAAGCAGACTTTCCCAAAGCAATTCATCTTTTGATTTGCTAGCTGCTGGTACCAAGAGTGTTGATTGTGGAGCCAAGCAAACTAAAGCTGTTAAAATCTCAAGCTCTCCACCATCTATATAGAAGCTGCCAATTTATTCTCCCTTTTATATTGATGAAAAATTGATCAAGGAATTAATGACTGCAGTCCTTTGTAATCTTATTCCTCCTTTTTAGTCTTCCTCTGACTCCAAATGTTCCTCAAACTACTTGCAGTTTTCCGAACACATCAGTAGGTGCCACACTTCTCTGTCCAGTCCACAGCCTCTGCCTAGAATATTCTTCATCCAGCTGGAGAGCAAGGAGAACAAGTATTCATGTATGAAGATTTAACTACACCAAGGTACGTTTCCTGACTCTCTTCACTCTTCCCTCTGCCAATCCCTGGTAAATCTGCAGAACTGATCATTCTTCTTTTGGGTTTCACTGCATGTTTACCAAGGTGTAAATAAATAATACTTTACGATAAATATTTAATGTAAATGAATACAATAAAAGACTTTAATGCAGTTATTTTATTGTAGGTCTGTTTATGACTTATCTGTAAACACTCTTCGGATAAAGAATACCTTACTACTGTCTACATTTTCAAAGTCTAAGTCAGTGTTGTATCATACATAATATATGCTAAAATATTTGATTAATAAGTAGATAGAGAAGAGATTATGGAATTTTGAGCTGTATTTTGAATATTCTGAATGTATCATCCCTTACAAATACTTTTTGCCAATATAGGGCAGTATTTTGGTTATTTTAAATTACATTTTTGGATTCAAGCAGCTTATTTCTTCCCTCTTCCAGTATATTAACTGACCCAACAAAGCAATCTTTTCCAGTTACCAGTATTAGATAATTAATGCTAACCACTCTATTAATCAATGTTTAACCATGTTCATGGATATATGAGCCAACACTGTTCCAATCATTTGGAGAGGGCTTTGATAACCTTACCTAGAGTTGTTCACATATCTGGTTGAAGGGTGGGTTCTCTGATTCTAAATGACTTTACATGCACATCTGATCGTTATTTGGAACAACAGGAAGGACTGATATCTCTCAATACCTTGAAGGTGAGTTTTGGCCATCCATTTGGCAATAGCAGAGTTTCATGAGAATGAAACTTGAATCCTAGGTGCATAACTAACATATTGATATTTCTGCCACATGTTATGTTTTCCTAAGTTAGTTCAGATTTATAGAATGCAGCAACAGATTCTATCTCTTCATGGAAGGACATTTGCCACCTTGCAAATTGATTAGCCTAGGGAGGTATGAATAAACAAGTGGGCCATTCCTCTAATCTATCTATTCCAGTGCCAGAGCCACCTGCCCCCATTAGCTTTGAGCTCTCCAACATGTTCACTATTCCATTGCTAAAAATTAATGCTAGATTAGGACCACCTATGTCAATGACTTTTAATTCCTCAGAAGATGTATTGATTTATTCATTAAATCAAACAGTAATTGAAGGTCAACTCTGTGCCAAAAATTGTGAAAGATCCTAAGAATAGAGAACTCAGCAAGACAAAGTCTTACTTACAGAGACCAATGTCTAATGGTAGAAACAAATATGCAATAGAAAAATTATATTCCTGTGGTGTGTAGCAATAATATTGTGATAACAATATGAATTCTAAAAGAGAAGTAATTACCTATGTTTGGTGATGGGAACAACGGCATCAGCATTAAGAAAAAGCCTATTGGAGGAATAGATGACTGAATCACATTGAATTCTCCTGCAGGTTGTTGGTGTTACGTGCTGTCAAGTTGCTTGCAACTCATAATGACTCTTGCACAATAGCTCTGAATCCTGTCCTGTCTTGAACCGGTCTCACTGCCTCCAATACACCTACCCATTTTACTAGTTATTGTGTCAATCCATCTCCTGTAGGGTCTTATTTTAATATGTAATTTTTTTATTCAGATATATCTGACTGAGATTGTTAAGAATGTGTTGCCTTATACTATGTCATATATTGTTGTTGTTGATTGCCATCGAATCAAACACAACTCATAGCGACGCTGTGAACAAAAGGCCCGAAGCCTTTCCACAACTATGGTTCTTTACCAAAGGTCATAGTTTCCAGAGGCATGTAGTTTTAAAAGTCGATGCCACTCCTCTTATATCATATACTATAGTTGTAATATACCATGGAAATATTGCTCTTTCATAAGCATGATATGAATCTGATTTGATCTGTTATTTAGTCTTGAAAATGATAACTTTGCTTGCTTTCCTCTGTTAGCTGTCAGTCTTCTGTCAGGATATCACTACCAGCACCAGCTACCATCAAGTCAATTCTAACTCACACACACTGTACAGGACAGAGCACACTCCCCGGGACAGGGCCGCTAGAGTCATCAAGACTGTAATCTTATTTAAGCAGATGGCCACATCTTTCTTCCACAGAGTGTTGGTGGGTTTGAACTGTCACCTCTTTCAGTTACAGCTGAGAGTTTTACTACTGAACCACACAGCTATTTAGAAAAGTATATAGCACATTGTAAGTTAAAAAACTATTTTATTCACCTTATAGTATACTCATTCAATTAACAGTATTTTCATAAGAATTGAAACCACCTGTCTGTAATTTCTAGAGATTAAAAAAAACCCCACATTTATTTATATATATATATTTTAAATACTCCTATAATTCTTGAGGTTGTAATGGACTATCGAGTTAGAATCCCACTTATAGCTGACAAGCCAGGGGGTTTTCCAAGGCGATAAATTGGATGGGAGGAGATTGTCCATCTTTCTCCCATGGAACTGTTGGTGGATTCTAAGCTTTGAGTTAGCAGTATAACTCCTTACAATAAGTCATCAGTGCTCTCTTTTCTTTCACTAGGTAGAGACAATTAACTTATTTTTCTGTGGGAGCATAATAAGATGAGATGAAGGGATGAGAGATTTAATGAGAACATTCTAGTCTTTGAGTGGAAGGGGCTTTATGAATTTCTAGAACCAGATAAGGTTTCAATGGTATGAATCAGTGCTGATTCCATGGTTTGTAACAATAAGAGGAAGATGAGTCTATAGGGCCCACATCCTCAGTCTTGGAGACGAATCCATGACGTGTTTTATCCCCATTGCATTTTATTGTATCACTTACCTTTTTATTATGCAGATAATTAGATAACCAGATTTCAGTGTTTGCTATCTTCAACAACTATTAACAATCTATTGAAAAGATGGTAATAAGTGTAATCGATAGAGAAAAGAAAATAATTAGATGGTAGAAGCCACCTCAGATATATTGTGGTTACCTAATTATAGAACTTTCTTATGAAATTTAAAGTTAGTTGACTGGTAGGTAAAATATTCTTAAAATGGATATCTGGCACAAAGCGTAAAATGGATAACTCTTGAATGAATTATATAGTTAGAAAAATACCTACACTGATCACATGTTATCAGAGAACACTAGTTAAAAGTGATGCTTTGATTATTTTACCAAGCTGAAAAGGAGTTTTGAGCACTGTGAGACATCTGACAGAGTTGTTGGACCAAATACTTAATGAGTTTCATGATGGTGTGGTGATCTGACTGAATGTCATTTGGGAACTGTGCATAGGATGGAATTAAGAGAGAAATCTGAATATTAAGTATTCAAGATCTAATAGAATTGAAATGTCAATCTATGGTAATGCTTTGCAGAGTCATTTATCACTGTATTTGAATACACCATAAAGCATTATTTGATTTTAAAGCTTTGCAGTAGTAAGACTATCGGATTTGGAGTCAAATAGATCAGTAGTCACTAACAGTTCATAAAAGGATACTATTCACATACATTACAATGTGCACAGTTATTCAAGAAATCATGCAAAAGAGTGACAATATCTGGGTTCAAATCTCCACTCTGCTACCTACTAAATATATGACATGAAATTCTAAAGGGCAGGGATTCTCTGTTAAGTCAATCAGTTGTACAAAGATTAAAGTTGTGATGTGGCAACTTTAATGTATCACAATGCCAATGTAATGTAAAGAGACTTTCACTGGGCTGTGTTATTTTTTATCTTATAAAATATAAAAGAAGAAAAAAAACAAGCAGAGATGGAGGACTACAACACCCCTGAAAATTAAGACATGGAAGCAGACATAACCTGTGGATCCTGAATGTCCAAACTGAAAAGTTCCTTAACAACCAAATATATAGAGATCCCTATGGAACTCTGGCCCACACATGTTGAAAGGAAACAGATTTTGATCCAGGGTAAATAGAAGGTGAAAACCTTACATTAGAGCTACAAGAATTAATTTGGACTTCAAGCCTCCTAAACTATGAGAGATATTCATGAGATTGTTCAGTAATGACCCCTTTCTTTTGGATAACCTTTCTTGGGGATGGAAACAAGTATGAGTCTCTTCCAATCAATTGGCCAGGTACTGTCCTCCGTATTTTCTGGCATAGACTGGTGAGTATGTCCAAGACTGAATCTATTATTTGAGAAATGTCAATTGGTAATCCATCTATACCTGGGGCCTTATTTTTTTACTAGTGCAGTCAATGCACCTTGAACTTCTTCCTTAATTACCAGTGGCTCTTGATCTTATGATTCTTCCTGAAATTAGTGTCAACTAATTCTTTTGGTACAGTGGCTCTGTGTATGCATTCCATCTTCTTTTGATGCTTCCTGGATCATTCAAGATTTTGCCCTTAGTGTCTCGCAATATCACAACTCAAGACCTGAATTGGTAGTCAGTTCTTTCAGCTGAGGGATGCCTAGTAGTTCTTTCCTTTTTATTCTATGAATCCTTCTCTGTGCATTTTGCTACAATACTTTGCTTTGCCTACTTGAGCTGCCCCTTGAAATCTACTACCCAACTCTTTTGGTTCAACATCTCTTCCTCTTATTTTGGCTTCTCAATGCTTTAATGCAATTTTCATAGTCTCTTTTGACATCTATTTTGTTTTTTTTTTCTTTTCTCCCTTGTAATGGCCATTTGCTTTCTTTATGTATGATATCCTTGATGTCATCCCACAATTCCTCTGATCTTCTATCATTGATATTCAATGGATAGAATCTACTCTTGAGATGATTCTTAAATGCAGATGGGGTAGACTCAACGTTGTATTTTGCTGCTTGTAGACTAGTTTTCATTTTCTTCAGTTTTGGTTTGAACTTGAACATGTGTAGTTGATGATCTGTTTCATAGTCAGCATCTGGTCTGATTTTGACTGCTAATATTGAGCTTCTCCAACAATTTTTCCTGCAGATAAAGTCAATCTGATTTCTGTGTAGTCAGATCCTGCTATTCCTGGTTATGGCAAAGGAAATATCCAATATGTCGTAAGTTAGTACATCTTACCATTGTAAACCAAGAAAGTGATAAGCACATATGAGCAAAGGAATATTACAGTAAAGGCTAGAAAAATGCAATTTTCAAGTACAGTAATAACACAATCAAATATATCTGTGTGGTGAAGACATATGTGCGTACATGTTTGTAAATATTTAGGTATGTTTGTAAGTACATGCATATATATACTTGTGTATATGCTAATTGAAAGGAACTGTCCTTCCAACCCAAAGACATGTCGTTTTAATCTACCAGAGCAATGGAGAAAGATGGACACTCTCCTCCCATGCAGTTTATTGCCTCTTAAAACCAGTTGGAACATGAGTTATGAGTTAATTCTTATCTGACAGTACACAACAACAGCAATATGTAATAAGACATACACAATTATGGAGATTATCCACACATAATCAAACCTCTTATAAGATTAATTAAGTGGGTTACAAGACTTGGGACCATAGTCTTATGGGACAACTCAATCAATTTGCATAACATGGGGGAAGATATTGTTCTACCTCTTATTCTGATGAGTAGTATCTGAAAGTCTTAAAACACTTTTTAGTGGCTATTAAAGATACAAATTTATATTAATTTAAAGAAAGTAACAGAGAGATCAGATTCAAAGAAGTTGCCTTTGAAAAGTCAGGATACTACTAGCCTGCGACTGATGACCACTAACTTGCTCTGTTGACAGAATAGAAGAAGGTCACATTTAGAATGAGAAATAAATGTAGAGCAAAATTCACATTCCTAAAGAAAACTTAAACACAGCAGAGATTATAAAAATGATGCAGGATCAGGCAAGATTTCTTTATGTTGTGCATTGGTTTGCTGACTCGGAGGGGATTTGATGGCATCTAACAAAAAAGTTCACAGTTACTAAATTGACAGAGATGGAAGGACTCTCTTAGGCTATTGTCTTGAGATAAAGTTTAACTTGGACCTAAAGCCACTCCCAGAAGTTATCTTTCAGAAAAATAATAGATGGGCTTATAAAGGAAACAATGTCATCCGGGCTTCTTAATCACGTCTTCATGACCAAATGATCAACGTTTATCCAAAAGCAAGGAGCGAAAGGAAAGCTAGATTAATGGGAACTGAAGAAATAGAGTAGAAATAATTGGAATGCTTGACACATTGTGAACATGCTAACTAACGCCACAGAAAAAAATTGAACAAAAATTATTAAATGGGAACCTAGTTGTCTGTGAAAAATTTCATCAAACACATAAAATAATATTTTAAAGGTAAAAAAGCCTTTTTCTAAATCAATCACAAGTTATATTTGACTAGTTAGTATTTATTACATGTCATCAAATTGACTCTGAATCATAGTGACTCGACATATAACAGATCAAAACTTTGCCCAGTCTTGTGCTATCTTCACAGTATCTGCCATGTATCTTCACAATATCTGCCATGTTTAAGTCCATTTTTGTACTCTTTGTGTCAATTCATTTCATTGAGGGTCTTCCTTTCTTTTGTGGACTCTCCAGTACTCCAAGCATGATGTCTTTTTCCCGAGGACTTGTTCTTCCTGACAACACTTCCAGAGAACATGAGTTTCACCATCCTTTCCTCTAAGGAGCACTCTGGCTGCGTGTCTTCCACGTTAAATTTGTTTACTCTTTTGGCAGTGCATTTCCCAATAACTCTTGGGAAAAAAATACATTTCAGAGTCATTAATTCTTTTTTAGGCCTTATTCATTTTCCAACTTACAAATGCATATGAAGCAACTGAAAATACCATGGTTTAGATCAGTTGCACCTTAGTGTTTAAACTGACAAAGTTGCTCCTTAGCACTTGGCTACTAACAAGCTTCTAAGAACCTAGTGGCTACTCACCAAAGTAGTAAATAGACCATTATCTACAAAGACAACCTAGAACATTACCTACAAATGTTCTGCATTGTCTACAAGAAATGTTCTACATTGTAGACGATGCTATGTCAATTGTTCTTGGTGTTCTCTGAGATTATGGTCCTCTCATGTCCTGTGTCCCATGTTCACAAAGTGTTTGGTAATGACTGAGAAGTTTTTATCATTTTGCCTTTTATTTGCTTTACTATAGATGTCAGTCAATTTATAGCAATTATAGATATGCATGTGTTGTTGTTATATGCTGTTGAGTTGCCTGAGACTCCTAGTGACCCTATATATATACAGCTCTGAACACTGCCCTATGCTGAGCTAGTCTCACTGACTGTGACACACCCCTATCCCCATTGTTCCAATTATTGTGTTGATGATCTCATTCAGGGACTTTCTCTCCTGTGCTGTCCCTCTACCCTTCAAAGCATGTCTTTCTCCAAGGGCTGCTCTCTCCTGGTCGTATGCCCAAAGTATGTGAGATGGAGCTTTAAAAAAAAAAAAAGAAAGGAAAAGAAAAGAAAAATCCTTGCCTTCAAGGAGAAACATGGTTTCACCCTCTCCAAGCCAGACCTATTTGTTTTCTTGGTGGTCCATGGTATGTTCAGAAATGTATATAGAATATATCATCTTCCAAACTCATCTGTCTGCGAGTATAGTCTCATTTACCTACTCAAACCTATTTATCTTGCCTGTCAACCTATCCATCCAGTTGAAGATCATTGTTGTTGAACAGTGTTGAGTCAGACTTACCCAAAGCAACTGATCTTCCAGAGAGTTTTCTCAGGCAGTAAAATCACATGGAAGAGATTGTCTATCTTTCTTCCATGGTACATTTGGTGGATTAGTACTTTGAACCTTTGCTTTGTCAACATAATTTCTTACCTCTAAGCCACATGAGCTCCATAGTTGTAGATTAGTGCCTATTATTACTGATAATACCAGATTGTGTGTATGTGATAGTATTTAATCTTTGATATCTGTGACTCTTCTGTATCTCTCTGTATAGTCCTTTTGTTTAATAAATATTATTGCCTATTGCCTTCCCCTTCACTCAATTTGATGTTTGTTTTTTTGTTTTGTTTTTTTATCTAGTTAGTGACATCTTCTACTTTGCTCTCCCATTCTTCTATACAATCAAAAACAATTTCTTTCTGGATGTGAACTTTTTATTAAAAAACTTTTTATGACAGTGGACTCATAATATTTCACCTTTTATGATTGATTTATTTCACACAGTATAATGTCTTTCATGCTAATCCGTATTATTTAGTGTTTCCCCATTGTTATATGTATGTATATAGTATGTATTTTTTTTGTTTCAGTATAGGTCTAATTTTAGAATATTTTTAAATTTTCTGTTAATAAATAACATACCTGTATGTTACTTACTACTCACTTGAATGTTTTCCTATTTTATTTAAGGAGATCTGGCATATTCTTTAGCTTGTCAGAATCCAACTTGAACTTCTAGCAGTTCCCTATCTATGCACTGTACTAGATATCTGTGAATAATCTTCAACGGTACATAGAACAAATCAAACAGATTATAGAAATACTGTGTGGATTTCCTTTCATATGAATAGTTCCTATTTACTGATTGTGCCTATTTTCTGGACATTTGTCTTTCTTTATCACTTACTTGGAGACATAGGATCTAGAAGCTTTCACTTAATATTTTCAAGAAGCATAAAAACATACCTTAGAAGGACAGTATTTGTGAAACACAGTGTTTACACACTACCAATGGTTAATGTGTTCACCTGATAACTGTCAAGTTTGGGCTTTAAATCCACCTGGAGATACCTTTAAAGAAAGTCTTTCAGAAAATCAGCACCTGGAAATTCCATGGAGCATAGCTCTACTGAGACATACATGAGGTTACCATGAAATTAATTGACTCCAAGACAATTGTTCTTTTGGTTTGTTTTGCTTTTGTTGTAGCTGTGTACCATTGAGGCAAGGATTCTGGGGCTTCGTCTGACATACTTTGGACATGGTGTAAGGAGAGACAGGTCTTTAGAGAGGGACATCATGCTGGGTAGAGTGGAGGGACAGCGCAGGAGGGGAAGACCCTCT
>NW_006399792.1:7068371-7070412 GCF_000299155.1 Elephantulus edwardii | reverse complement strand
TGGATGATACCCTTGATGTCCTTCCATAACTCACTAGTCTTCTCTCATTAGTGTTCAAGGCCTCAAACCTATTTCTGAGATAGTTCTGAAATTCAAGTGGGATGGACTCAAAGTCATATTTTGGTTCCCGTGGATTTGGTATAATTTTCCTCAGCTTCAGCTTGAACTTGAAATGAGTAGTTGGTAGTCTGTTCCACAATCAGCTCCTGGCTTAGTTTTCACAGCTGATATTGAGCTTCTCCAGAGGTTTTTTTCTGCAGGTGTAATCATCTGATCCCTATACGTACCATCAGGTGAAATCCATGTGTATAACCTACATTTATGTTTCTTATAAAACAGATTTGCAATGAATAAGTGATTGTGCAGAATTCTATCATTCTATCTCCAGCTTCATTTCTGTCACCAAGTCCATGTTTTCCAACCACTGATTCTTCTTCTCTGTTCCCAACTTTTGCGTTCCAGTCCCCCATTAATATCAATGGATCTTGATTGCATGTACTATCGATCTCCTACTGTAAAACTTGATAGAAATCTTCTATTTCCTCCTCTTTGGATCTGGTTGTTGGTGCATATATCTGAATGATAGTGGTATTCAGTGGACTTCCTTGTAAAGATATGGATATTATCCTGTCACTCACAATGTTGTACTTCAAGATGGATCTAGAAATTACTTTTTTAACTGTGAAAGCAACTCCATTTTTCCTTGACTTTTCATCTCCGGAGTATTATATGATCACCTGACTAAAAATGAATGCCTAGTATGTCAATATTTATGCATTCCATTTGTTTCTTAAAAATATCTAATTTTCCTACATTCATGGTTCTCACATTCCATGTTCCAATCACTAGTGTCTGCTTACAACTATTCTTCCTTTGTATTTCCGTACTTGAAAGTTCTACCTCAGTTGCCCTCTCTGTTAGTCTACGTGTGTTCTGTTGTACATAGGGTTTTCAGAGGACTGCTGTTTCAGAAGTGGATGGCCAATCCTTCTTCCTAGTCCATCTTAATCTGTATGTTCAGATTTAGAGGAGTATCTGACAGAGAAACAATTTACAGAAAAGTGAAAAACAAATCCCTCATTGTGGAGTTAACCATTAGTTACAATGTTGTCCCTGCCCTTGACCCAGTGTCTTGACCCACTTATTTCCCACCCTCCACAAGGATTCCCCTTCACTTCTACCGAATCCCTTCAGCATTTATCTTCCATTGTCCAACCCTTGATCTGACAGTTTGTATCTGAAGCTTTCTTGGCATTTGTGATTCCAAAAATGTCAGCTGCTGACAATTTCTTATGCTGTGACCAGTGTCTCTTAAGTTTAGTGGTGATGTCTTTGAAGGGATGGTAATGTGTCCTGTAGAACTGGTGTATAGATTGTATTTCCCCATCCCCTTGGCCTTCGGGCCTGAACGATCTTGGCACAGCCTCGGGCCTTTTGTACCTGTGGGCGTGGCAAAGTTTTCCCCATGAGTTGCTTCTCTGTTGGCTGGCCCCTGGTTCTGCCCATGTGGATTCCTATCTCCCCCATTGCATGAGTGTTGATTGTGAATCCAAGTAATATGAAGGTGTTTACAGTTTCAATCTTTTGCCACCTATCATGATGCTGCCTATTTGAATCTGTGTTTTTTAGACATTGAGATGAAATCTACATTGAAGGCTGTACTCCTTGATTTTCTACAAAATTTGCATCATGTCCCCTTCACTTTCAGCAAGCAAGATTGTGTGATCTACATAATGCAAGTTATTGATGAGTCTTCCTCGGACCTTGATGTCACATTTTTTATTATACATTGAGTCCAGATTCTTGAACTTACTCAGCATATAGCTTGAACAGGTAAGAAGAGAGAAAACAACCCTGTTGTACTCTCGTATTAATTTTTTTATTAAATTTTATTAGTTTTAATGAACATTTATAGAGATTTTTGGGTTTTCATTCATTCATTGTTACACTGTTTTCTCCACCCTCATCCCCAGTTCGTTCTTCTTCCCCCTCCCATGTCTGTTTTAATTGTCCAATTGCCACAGTGCTTGTCAAAGCCAGT
>NW_006399792.1:7065597-7066841 GCF_000299155.1 Elephantulus edwardii | reverse complement strand
CAGCACATAACAACAACAGCAATAATTACAATCTTAATTATAAACCAATTTTAAAAGGTTGTTGTTGTGTGCCCTCAGGGTGTGCTGTCAGGTCCCTCATGAGAACTGTTCTGTTTGGCCATTGGGATGTGCTGTCTGGCTGGTGGGGAGAGCTGTTCAGCCCTTGGAGTGTACCATCTGGCCTTTGGGATGTGCTGGCCCACGCCTGGAAAGAGCCTTTAGGTCGCTGGGGAAAACTGCATAGGGTATGAAAATAATTTTATCTAAGCCACTTTTCCCACCTTCTCCCCAGTCACACTTGTAAGTAATATCTACAAAGCTCTTCTATTTCTAACTCACAAGTTTTTTCTCTCTAAGTTTACTCCCTTTCCTATCGGTAACCTTAACACTGAGTTTTACTCCAGACCTGAACCCTGAACGCAGTTCCAGAGACAAAAGGGAAATATAACTACCGGCTAAGGAAGTGAAGGAGGATGGAGACTTAGGGTTCAGCCAGCTATTCTCACTGGACCCATCTTGGCAAACACTCTGCAGTCCAGAAGGTAGTATATGTCAGGAAAATATCTTCTAACTGAACAAGAAGGCATGCAGCTTCAACCCAGGAAAACCAGTGAGATGTTAGAGTGGTCTCTCCTTCACCCTTCACATCAATGCCCCTGTTCAGCATGAAGAAGTCAGAAAGTCCTCACCCAGTTCCCAAATGAGAAACCCACAAGTGAAGAAGACAATTTTTTTTTGTTAAAAAAAATTATAATCACCTTTGTACTGTCCTTACTATTACCCTGCTGATTCCAGTTAGATCTTTCTCATTTCCTTTGCCTACTTCCCCCCGACACACCAAATTTTACAGCCCTGGAATTTCATCCCTGCCCATCCTCACTATTCTGCTCCCAACACTCACCCCCTTGTATCATCATACATGTTCTTCACAATAAAAACAAACAACCCACCCCCAAAACACTGGACTGCTTCTTATAGAAAACTGAAACAAAATCCACATTTCACACACAAAAATCAACTGAAGGTGGACCAGAGACCTGGGAGTAAAGCTCAAAAACCACAAAATTCATCAGAGACAAACTAGGATCAAGTTTAGATGGCCTAGTCTATGGTAAGAAGAGACTGCCAAATACAGCCCAAAGTGCATAACTTGGAGAGGGTAACATTTATGAATGGGATCTTCTAAAGATTAAATACCTGTCTGTCTGCATCAAAACCTTTTTCCAATAAAGTGAAAAAAAAAA
>NW_006399792.1:7031253-7064532 GCF_000299155.1 Elephantulus edwardii | reverse complement strand
ATAAACCTAATACCAAGACCAGGCAAAGATATTACCAAAAAAGAAAACTACAGACCAGTATTGCTCATGAATATAGATGCAAAAATCCTTAACAAAATTCTGGCCAATAGATTCAACAGCATATCAAAAAAATAATTCATCATGACCAAGTTGGATTCATAACAGGTATGTAAGGATGGTTCAGTATAAGAAGAACAAACAACATAATCACATTAATGAAGCAAATAAAGACAACTTCATGATTGATGCAGAAAAAAAATACTTTTAACAAAATTCAATACTCCTTCCTGAGTAAATCACTTAGGAAAATAGGAATAGAAGAAAATTTCCTCAACATAGTGCAAAGTACATATGAAAAACCAAGAGCCAATATAATTCTCAAGGGAGAAAGACTAACATTATTCTCCTCGTGAACAGGGATCCAACAAAGATGCCCATTGTCACCACTCCTATTATATATTGTATAGGGCAATAGATGTTCAAGTAGAGTTTGTACAGCTTCAGAATGTATGGTCTTTTCCTTCTTTGTCCTCTTGTTATTAATTTCTAATTTTGTAACATTGGAGTCTGAGAAGATGCTTTGTATTATTTCTTTGTTTTGAATTTATTGATGTTTGTTCTGTGACATAAAATGTAATCTGTTCTGGAGAATAGTCCATACACATTACAGAAGGAATATTGTTCTTTTTGGGGGCACATTAGTCTGTAATATCTATAAGATCAAGTTGGTTTATTATGTGGTTTAATTCTTCAGTACCTTTGTTGAATTTCTTTCTGTAGTTCTATCTTTTCTTGAGAGTGGTGTATTAAAATCTCCTGTTAGTAATATGGTGTTGTCTATTTCTTTTTTCAGTTCTGTCAATGTTTGCTTTTTATATTTTACAGCTCTATCATTTGGGACACGTTACCAGGAAGGGTGGAGGGTGAAGGAAAGGAAGACCAGGTGGATTGACACAGTGACTGCTACAATGGGCTCCTGTGTGTCAGGATGTGTGAGGATGGCACAGGATAGAACAGGGTTCAGATCTTTTGTTCATAGGGTCACTATGAGTTGCACTCAATTTGACAGAACCTAACAATAACAACAACAATAATATCACTTTGTGCATAGATATTTATTATTACTATATCCTCTTTTCTATTGACTCTTTAAGCATTATATAGTGACCTTTCTTGTCTTTTGTGATGGTTTTTACACTGAAATATATTTTATCAGAGATTAATATCATTACTCCTGCTTTTATATGGTTGCCATTTTTGGTTGGTATATTTTTTCAACCCTTTTATTTTTAGTCTTTCTTCATCTTCACTTTTCAGTTGTGTCTCTTGTAGACAACATATTGATGTATTTGGGTTTTCTATTTAATATTATACTCTTTTTCTCTTCACTGGTGTGCTTAAACTATTACCATTCAGTGTCATTATTGAGACAAAGTTTTATTGCTATCATTGTGTTGAATTCTTTTAGTGTTATTGCTGTTTACTTTAGACCATCCTGCTTTCTGTGGCATCTCTGTAAAAGAGCCTTTCCTCGGTATTTCCTGCAATGCTGGTCTTGTTTTTAAAAACTCCCTTAGGTTGTGCTTTTCTGAGACTATTTTGACCTTTCCTTCACATTTGATAAACAGTTTTGCTGGATACAGTATTCTTGGTTGACAGTTGCATTCTTTGAGTGTTTGATATAAGTCATTCCACAGTCTTCTTGCTCACATTGTTTTTGTTTAGAAATCGGCATTTAATCTTACATGCTCTCCCTTATAATTACTCTTCATTTCTCCCTAGTTGCTTTCAGAATTCTCTCCTTATCTTTGGTTCAGGCAAATTTGCTTATGATACGCCTTGCTGTTTTTCTTTGGGGGTCTATTCCATATAGGGTTAGCTCAGCTTCTTGTATATATATCCTCTCATTCTTCTTTGATGTTGTTCTTGTTAGCTGCTGTCATGTTGAATACGACTCATAGCAGCCCTCTGAATAAAAGATCTGTGTCCTATTCTATCTTGCATCATTCTCACACTTCCTGACACACAAGAGCCCATGGCAACAGTCACCGTGACAATACCCTTGATTAAGGTTCTTCTTCTCCTTCACTGACCTTTCAGCATTCCCAGCATCATGTCCTTCTCCAAGGAAGAGAACATCCTAGCAACATGTCCAAAGTATGTGAGTCGAAGCCTCATCATACTTGACTACAAAAAGCACTCCAGCTGCACTCTCTCCAAGCCATAGCTGTTTGTTCTCTTGGCTGTCCACAGAATATTCTGTGCTCTTCTCCAACACCACAGCTCAAAGGCATCAATTATTTTCCTGTCATCCTTATTGTCCAGCTCTCAGATGCATAGCAAGTGATCAGAAAGACTGTATGAAAAGACCATTAGTCTTTAAACTGACATCACTACTTCTCAATAATTTGGAAAGATCCCTAACTTGAGATTTTCCCTATGCAATGAATCTGCTTTTGCCCCTGACTACTGGTACCAAGGGTGTTAACTGTGGATCCACACAAGATGAAGCTATTGACGACTTCAGTCTTCTTTCCATCCATTATGAAGCTGCCTATAGGTCCAATGGTTAAGAATGTTTTCTTGACCTTGAGATGCAATCTATACAGAAGGCTGCATTACTTGATCTTTTGCAACAAGTGCTTCAGTCTTCATTATGCCTGGAAAATTCTAGTAATTCTTCCACAATTTTCTTGGTGCCTTTACTTGCTTCTTCCTGTTCTGGGATTCCAATTATGTGCATGTTATTCTTTTTGATGATATCCCACATTATTTTTAGTTTTTATTCTTTTTCCTTCCTTTTTTTAATGAGCATATTGATACTTTGCTATTCACTAATGTCCGTAGTTTACATTGTTCTTTTGTTATGTGCTCTCAAGATGACTTATTAAGTGACCTTTGAACAATGGTCTGAAGCTAGACCTACCCTGGGCCATCATCACCATTTCTGATATAATTTAGCCCATTGTTACAGTGTCAATTCATCTAGTTGAGGGAATTCCTCTCCTACACTGATACTTTGGCTTTTCAAGCATGATATCCTTTTCTAAGGATATCATGTGCAAAGTATGTATGATGAAGCTTCACCATCCTTGTCTATAAGGAGTATCCTGCTTGCTCTTGCTCCAATAAATGTTTGCTTGTTCTTTTTGGCATTCCAGATGTTTGGTACTCTTCTCCAACATCAGCAGGCTATACATTTTGAAAGAATTCATAATATCATGGTGTTGTTGTTTTAATGTGCTATCAAGTTGCCTGAGACTCTTAGTGACCCTATTTACAACAGCCATAAACCCTGCTCTATCCTGTGCCAATCTTTTTATCTCTGACACACCTGCCCTCATTAACCTAGTCACTGAATCAATCCATCTTATTGAGGGTCTACCTCTCTTGTACTGTCTCTCCACTCTCACATGCATGACATCCCTCTCCAAGGACTGGTCCTGCCTTGCAACATGTTCACAGTATGTCAGATGAAGTTTCAGAATCCTTGCCTCCAAGGAGCAGCTTGGTCTCACCCTATCTAGGATGAACTTGTTTATTTTTCTAGCAGTCCATAGTATGTTCAGTACTCTTCTCCAGTACCACAGCTCAAAGGCATCAACTCTCCTTTTATCATCCCTAGTCATTGTCCAATTTCCCAGTGCATAGCAAGTAATTGCAAAGACTATGGCCTGGATCAGGCACACCTAAGTCTCCAAACTGACATTGTTGCTCTTTAGTACTTTGGAGAAGTCACTGACAACAGACTTTCCTAACACAATATGTCTTTTAATTGCCTGGCTACTGGAACCAAGAGTGTTAATTGTGGAGCTAAGCAAACTAAAGCTGTTGATAATCTCAATCTTTTCATCATCTATTATGATGCAACCAATCAGCCCAGTGGTGAGAATCTTTTGTTTTCTTGATGTTGAGCTTCAATCCATATTGAAGGCTGTAGTCCTTGACCTTCTGTAGCAAGTGCTTTAGGTCTTCCTCAGTTTCAGCAAGCAAGGCTGTATCATCTGCATAATGCAGATTGTTAATGATAATACCATGTGTTCACCATTACAGTAGTATAATTCATCATCCCTAAATTCCCCTGTGTCCAATTATTCATTCTCCCCCCCAATCCTCCTAGCATCACTTACCATTTGTTATCTGTATAATTTTACCTCATCCAGAATATCATATGGTTGTAATGATACCATGTGTTATATTGTTAAAGTTTCTTCTTTAAATTAGTAATACTAATTTAAGAGTGAGTTTATTTTTATTGATAAATAATATTGCAAACTCAGTACTGTCAGATTGATTCCACAATGACTCCAAATAGTATTCAAGGCTGTAAATCTTTATAGAATCAGACATCAGATAGTCAGATCTTTCTCCTACTAATCTGTTGATGGGTTTAAACCACTGATCTTTTAATTGGCAAATGAAAACTTTAAACACTCTAGCACAAGGGATCTGTTAGAGAGGAGCCTCAATTTTAATTGTGATGAAGTTTCAATTAATCACTTCAAGGACATTTTGAGACTTACTGAATCCTTATGTTGTTATACTATAACAACAACATGTTATTATAGTGTGCACTGTTGAATTGGACCTGACACATCATTGTCTCTCTAGAGGATTTTTAGTGGCATTAAATCTCACAGAAGTAAATTGTCTGTCTTTTTTCCATGTGGCAGGTGTTGGATTCAAGCTACTACCTTTGTATTGGCAGCACAATTCTTTACCACTAAGTCTCTTATACTATCAGACACAAGCAAGATTCTGCTGAAGAATATCCAAAAATTAGAGAACTGTCAGATGTGCAAGCTGAGTTTAGAAGAAGCTATGACACTAGGGACATTATAACCAATGTTAGATGTATCTTAGCTGAAAGCATAGAGTACCAGAGACATGTCTATGGTTTGTTGACTATGTAAAAGCATTTGACTGCATGAATCACAACAAATTGTGGCTAACCTTGAGAACAATGTGTATCCCAGAACACTTAGTTGTACTCATGTGAAATCTATATTTGAACCAGGAAGTAGTCATCAGAACAGAGCAAGGAAACACTACATGGTTCAAAATCAAGGAAAGTGTACACCAGGGATGCATTCTGTCTCCATTCCTTTCTATTTAAATATGGAACAGATCATTTGAGAGGCTGGACTCTATGAGGAGGAATGCGGCATTGGGATTGGAGGAACATTCATCAACATCCTGCATTATGCAGATGACATAACCTTGCTTGCTGAAATTGAGGGTGACCTGAGGCATTTGCTGCAAAAGGTCTTCTATATGATTGGAACTCAACATCAAGAAAACGAGTTTGGAGACTGATGGATGAAGTTGGATTCTGGAAGGTGGAATGTTTTTGGTTGTTTTTTTATTATTTCATTGGCAATTGTGTGTGAGCTGATTTGATTTGCTAGATTTAGCTAACAATGAGCTGTGGACAAAAAGCCTCTTGTTTAGAGTCAACAGGACCTGGTAGAAGGCCTTAGTATTTAAAAATCAGATGGGCCATCTGGCCTGCAGCCCTTGGGCTTGGTGTAAATTGTGTTTCTTACTAACATTCTTCTAAGGAGAACAACACTGATCTCTCAATTTGCTGT
Organism: Elephantulus edwardii; assembly: GCF_000299155.1. NCBI lineage: Eukaryota > Metazoa > Chordata > Mammalia > Macroscelidea > Macroscelididae > Elephantulus > Elephantulus edwardii. The sequence continues at coordinate 7,058,941 of NW_006399792.1, read as the reverse complement.
ACTGGGGTAACTTGAGGTTGCTGTGATGATGAATAATGTGCCACTGATGTGTCAAATGCTATAATAGTTACCCATGATGGACAGTGTTTGGTGGAACTTTGAGATTAAGACAAGCTTGGAAGCAGGAGTGGCATTTACTTTCTAAACAACATGCCTCTGGAAACTCTATGAATTTAGAGAAACAATGATACCTATAGAATATAAAGTTAAGGCCTTTTGTTCATTGAGCCACTATGAATTGTGTTCAGCTAGATGGCACTTAACAACAACAACAAATTGCCTCAGAAGAAAAGCTTAGCAGTCTACTCCCCCAAAACCATTGAAAACCCTGTGTATGATAGTCAAGTTGCATATATACAGGGTATCCCAGTTCAAATGGACTCTATGGCACCTGATTGTTTTGTTGTGGTTTGCTTTAAATCTTACATCAAATTTCATTGTACTAGCAACTGGAAAGAAATTCTCATGCAGCTGGCTGAGAAAAAAAGAAAAATAATACAAAGATTCCCACCACTAAGTCAATTGGCAGCATCATGATAGATGATGAAGAGATTGAGGTTATTAACAATTTCAACGTGCTTGGTTCCACAGTCAACGCTCTTGGTACTGGCAGTCAGGAAACCAAAAGACTAATTACATTAGGAAAATCTTCTGTCAGAGACTTTTCCAGAATATACCATGGACTGCTAAGAGAATAAACAGGTATGCTGTGGAGAGGTTGAAACCAAGCTGTTCTTTGGGGGTAAGGATTTTAAAACTCCATCTCATACTTTGGACATGTTGCCAGGAGTGACCAGTCCTTGGATAAAGTCATCATGCTTGAAAGGGTGGAGGGACAGTGCAAGAGAGGAAGACCTTGGATGAGATGGATTGACTCAGTGACTGGGGTAAAGAGAGTAGATGTATCAGAGAAAATGAAATTGGCTCAGGATAAGACACATTTCAGAGCTACTGGACATAGGGTCACTATGAGTTGCAGGTAATTTGACAGCACATAACAACAACAACAACAATAACAACAACAATAAGTCCTCTAAATTCTAAGGAGTCCTGGTAACACAGTGGTTAGACACCAGACAACTAACCAAAAGGTTGGCAATTCACAGTTCAAATCCACCAGCTGTTCCACAGGAGATAGATGTGGCAGAAGTTTCTATAAAGAGTTACAGCACTGGGTTATACAATTTGATGGGGGGGGGGGTGAGGGAAATGGAAAGAATTTGTTTGAATTTGTATTCAAGATTTGTAAATAAATAGTGGGAGGGGGGAAGAGTTACAGCCTTAGCAACCCTCTGGGACAATTCTACTCTATTGAGGTTGTTAATTACAACTTGTTCAGTTCCACAATCAACATTTTTGGCACCAGCAGTCAAGAATTCAAAAGATGAATTGTACTGGTAAATCTGCTGTTAAAAATCTCTCCAGAATACTAAAAAGCAACGATATCAAAGGCGGCGTGCCTAATTCAGGCCATGGTCTTTGCAATTACTTGCTATGCATCAGAGAGCTGGATAATGACTAAGGATGACAGAAGAAGAATCAATGCCGTTGAATTGTGGTGCTGGCGAACAGTCTCAAACATACCATGGACAATCAAGAAAACCAATAGGTCTGTCTTGAAGAAGGTGAAATCAAGTTTCTCCTTGGATGCTATGATTTTGAAGCTCTTTCTCACATTGTGCATGTGGTCACATGGTTCTGGTCCTTAGAGAAGAACATCATGCTTGGGAGGTTGGAGGGACAGTCCATGAGGGGAAGACCCCACATGAGATGGATTAATACAGTAACGGGGGCAATGGAAATAGGTTTGTCAGTTTCCATGAAACTGGTTTAGGACAGGACAGGCTTCCGAGCTGTTGTATGTAAGGTGACTATGAGTTTCAGGTGACTCAATGGCTTATAACTATAATAAAAACAGCAACAACATGATTCACTGTCTAGAAAACTGTATTATAAATTTCTTGGCATAGTCTTATGAGCAATTCAGGGCTTCCTCTATGTACTGAAACATGTTAGTTGGTAAATCATCAATATATATGGCCTTATTTTTAGCCAATGTCTTTAGTGCAGCTTGAACTTCTTCTTTCTTCTCCATTGGTGCCTGGTCATATTCTACTTTCTGAAACGGTCCCTTGTCAACCAATTCTTTTTAATACAATGAGTCAGTGTGTTCATTCCATCTTCTTCTGGTGCTTCTTAAATCATTCAGAGCTTTTTCCTTGGCATCTGTCAGTACTTGATACTTGCAACTTGATACTTGCATTTGTTTTTGAGTTTTTATGATTTGCAGAACGATGAGTGAGTTCTTCCCCTTTTGTTTTGTAATCCCAACTTTTTGCACATAATGTTATAATATGTAAATCTATATATTTGTTGTGCATAGGGAGCTGTGGTGCTGGAGAAGAGTACTGAATATACCATGGACTGCCAGGAAAACAAACAGATTCATCTTGGAGAGGATTAAACCAGGCTACTCCTTGGAGGCAAGGATTCTGAGGCTTCGTCTGACATACTTTGGACATGTTTCCAGGAGGGACGGGTCCTTGGAGAGGTCCTTGGAGAGGACATCATGCTTGGGAGGGTGGAGGGACAGCGCAGGAGGGGAAGACCCTCTATGAGATGGATTGATTCTGTGACTGGGGTAATCGGGATGGGTGTGTCAGAGGCAGTGTGGTTGGCGCAGGATAGAGCAGGGTTTAGGGCTGTTGTGCATAGGGTCGCTATGAGTCGCAAACGACTCGACGGCACATAACAACAACAAACATATATTTGTAGTCATCTCTATTTATTCTCATTCTCCTTCCCCAAAGACCCAACAGAATGTGGAAATTATCAAACAATATCATTTGGAGTAGTAATTCCAGTAAAATATTGCTGGAGATTATTTTAAAGTTGCTAGATCACTGCATCAACAGGAATCTGCCAGAGATTCAAGCTGGATTTAGAAGAGACTGTGGCACTAGGGATATCATTGTTGATGTCAGATAGATCCTGGCTGAAAGCAGATAATACTAGAAGGATATTTGGGGTTTTTTTTATCAACTATGCAAAAGCATTTGACTCTGTGGATCACAACAAATTATTGGTAACATTGAGAAGAATGGGAATCTCAAAACATTTAATTGTGTCATGTTCTTCTTCATATAATCCTACATCTTGAACTACTTTCTAATCATATATACTGAAAACATGTCACTCTGACATATACCTTTTTTTTGTTTTGTTTTAAACCATGTTCTGTTTTAATGACTGCCTGCCTCTTGGCCTATGTATATGTTCTACGCAAGCAAAATTAAGTTTTCATTCTTGTCAGTGTCATCAATGGTTTGTGATGATATACACAATCAAAAGTCTTTTCATAATCAATAAAACACATTTAAATAGTGCTCTTTACTTTCAGCCAAGATCCATTTGATACCAAAAATTATATCCCCAGTTTTGTCCTGATGTATTGAATCATTACTGTGAACATAAATGAAAGGTTATTCAGAAAGAAATAGCCTTTGGTTCATAGTGAGCCTACGTAATATAGATAGAAACTCTGCCTAATATTGCACCATCCTCATGAATCCTGCTGAGGTGAAGCCCATTGTTACACTCTTATGACAATCTATTTCATTGAAGGTATTTGTCTCTTTTGCTGATGCCTCTACGTTTCCTAGCATGATGTCCTTTTCTAAAAACTGGTCCCTTCTAATAATATGTCCAAAACATGTGAGATTAAGTCTTATTCTTGCTTCTTAGGAGCATCCTGGCTGTACCACTTTCAAGAAAGCTTCTCTCTCATTCTCTCTTTCTCTCTCTCTCCTCTGTTTCAGTCTCTCTCATCCATCTATCATCTATATCTATGGTTGTAAATGTGAATAAACTCCAAACATACCTTACCTTATGACATTTGCTCACTTTATGCTCATTATTTTTTGAAAAGTTTCTATCCATTCAAGCCTGAGGCTATTTCTTTCTGAATGACCTTTCAATTACTGTGTTACCGGGTGATTGAAGAGCTGCACACCCACATTATACTTGGAAAAGAAGAGAAGAGGTATCTAAGGTCAGGTTCTGTAGGTATGTCAGAAAAGGACACTGAGAGAGACTATGTCCTTGATGGAGGTACGTTTGTGCTGAATTTGCAAAATGTATGAGTTCATTGTCATCTGTTTTCAGTATTTCCTGAACAATTGATTTATTCCACATTATTAATGAACTTTGCAGCAGTTCCACTTGTCAGAGCCTACTCTGCAGGGGTCAATAATGAGAGGAAACCTGATGTTAGTGAATCCAGCTTAAGTGATTCTGTCATGCTAACGATTCAATATATCAGGACAAATGTCAGTTCCTTTCAATATGTTAATATCTCTGATCCTATTTGCATAAACTACAGTCAATGAAATACAAGTTCCCCCTCTAAGATAGTTAATGGAGATTTGTAAAGTATTTTTAATTTACTTCCTCCCCGCATCTCCTCCAAGATAAATTCTTAAGGTAAAAGGGAATATAATCAGGATAGCTCACCAATTAAAAATACGGTGTATAATACTAGAAAAGTAAAAATATAAAATGTAGAATGTATAGGTGTTAAATTATTTCTAACTAATTCACTGCATTTTACTTACTATGTTGCAACCTAAAAATCATACCATTTGAATTTAGCATCTTCTCCATGAGAAAAGGATGGACAATCTCTTCCTGTGCAATTTACTAACTCTGAAAACTTACTAGAAGGTCAGTGTAAGCTGGTTCCACGGTGATGGCACACAACATTGCTTTCCAAAGAAACTTGGGAATAAAGCCCTAATGAATTCTTACAATTTTAATTGCTCTTGTTTTCTATCAAAAAATCAAAAGATATGTTGCATTGGGGAAAGTCTACAACATACTCAAGTCAGTATGTTTCAGTCTTTAGGACTTCTCCAAAGTTCTAAAGAGCAAGAGCTTGAGCTTAAAGACTAAGATTTGCCTGATTCAAGTCACAATCTTTATAGTTACTTCTTATGTATCTGAAAGTTGGACAATGAATAAGGGTGCCAGAAGAAGAGTTGATACCTTTGAGTTGTGGCATTGGAGACAAGTATGAAATTTCCTTTGGACTGCCAAAAGAGTAGGCAAATCTATCTTGGAGGAAGTGTAGCCTTTAGAGGCAATGACAGAAACTTTGTAGCACATACTTTGGATTTACTATCAGCAGGGACCAGCAATTGGAAAAGAACATCATGAGAGGAAAGATGGAGGGTCAGAGAAAGGAAGACATTCAACAGGATGGATTGACACAGTGACTGTAACAATGTGCATCATCTCATATCAGATGATGAAGACGGTACATGATAGGGCAAGGTTTAGATCTGTTATTCATTGGGCCACTGTTAACCGTAGTTAATGTATGATATCCAACACCAACTAGTTTCCCAAAGAAAATCACTAGTTGCCGAACTTTCTAAAAATATTTTATTTTTGGATTTCCCACATTTTCTGTTGTTATCAGGTACTGTCAAGTTGGCTTATACTCATAGTTAACTTATGACAACAGAAGGAAAACCTGTGCCATTCTCACAGTTTCTGGTGTACCTAAACCTATTGTTGCCATAAACTGTGTTAATCAATCTCATTGTGAGTCTTCTTTTTAACCCACATTACTTCTTGGAACCATGGGGATATGCCAGCAATGCTTGCTTTTAGAATCACCACTTCTTTAACTTTAAAGTGAATAAATACTACAAATCAAGATTAAAAAATTGGAATATCTATCTTTCCTATGTTGAAATACAATAATCTGATTTATCAAATTAAGTGATTTTCATTGTTTTTAAAACTTTTGAAAACTTCAAGACTCGTATTACTCTGAAAATCTTGTATACATTTTTATCAATTGCATACCACCTGGGATTTGTTTGCTTTCTGAATCTGATTGTTTGCACAGTTGGTAACTGTGATTTTCATTCAAACTGCAAACATCTATCTTGTTTACTAATTTCCTTAGTTTACAGTGTTGCTTGAAATTTTACTTCCTCATTCAAGACCTTTGATATAAACGTCTTTATGTAACCCTCATAGAGATGGAAAAAAATGAGACACATGGAATTTTACTGTTGACATTTTATTCAGTAGTTTAATGCCTGTCCTCCCCCCTCGCTTCTCCAGCATGTGAGAGAGCAATGATGTGGTTAATGGCAGTTATCTCTATCAATCAACAAAGGGCAATATCAGCAGAATGCATTGGTTTTCCATTTTTTACTGAAGTGCTTACCTGCCCTCAGCTTTCTGACCTGTCCATTTACTCATTTTCTAAGTTTAAAGATGAGTCTGATAAAGTTAGCCAAACAGTTCTTGTTACCTAAGTTGCTTTCTTTCTCCTTCTCAGCTCATTTAATCAGAGGCTAGTACTTTGCAATAAATTCTGCAGTCTACATTTTACTTAGCTTTTCCTTAGGACTTGAAGTTGGGATTCAGTTATTTTGCTCATTGATCCCCTATCGTAAGAAAATAAGAGTGTTTTATGAAGACATATAACAACTGAAGCAGAGTGATTATGATTCAGGATTACAGTTATAGTTAATACGTATGTCATTTATTAGTTGATCTCTAACAAACAGCATCTTGTGGTGAAATTAGTGTAAGAGTGAAATAGTGCTCAGTCCTATGCCATCTTTAGGGAACTCTGGTGGTATAGTGTATTTGATTACTAGTAAAAACGTCTGGGGCTTCAACCTAGCAGGAACTCAGAGGGAAAGAGATGGGAAATCTCCTCTTGTGTTATGGTGATTGTGTCAATCTACCTCTTTCGGAGTCCTGAAGAGCAATAACATCAGTCTGGAGACTTCAGGTGTGCCTGACCCAGGTCGTAATCTTTGCAATTACTTACTATGTATTAGAGAGCTGGACAATGACTAGGGATGATAGAAGAAGAATTGCTGCCTTTGAGCTGTGGTGCTGGAGATGAGTGTTGAATATACCATGGACTTTCAGGAGAACAAAAAATTTTGTACAAGAGAGGGTGAAACCAGGTTGCTCCTTAGATGCAAGGATTCTGAAGCTTCATCTGACATACTTTGGGCATGCTGCAAGGAGGGACTAGCCCTTGGATAAGGACATCATGTTTGGAAGGGTGGGTGGAGGGATAGAGACCATAGATGAGATGGTTTGATTCAGTAACAGGGGTAATAAGGTTAGGTGTGTCAGACAGTAAAGTTGGCACAGGGTAGAGGAGGTTTTAGGACTATTGTATATAGGGCCACTATGAGTTGCAAGCAACTCAATGGCACATAACAAAAAAACAAAAAGTTCATAGAATTGTTATTGTATGCCATCAATCTGAAACCAACCCATAACTGACCCTATAGGGAGTTTTTAGAGGGAGTAAATTGCACAAGAGTGCTCCTATGGAGCAGCTGGTAGGTTAGATCCATGTACCTTTGGGATTGCAGTGCAGCTTCTTACCTCTAGGAGGCCACCAGAGCTTTCTACCTCATTGACAATTCATCTCATTTCTTCTAGCCTCTGCTTTACCCAAAGTGTTTGGACACTACAAAATAAACCTAGTTTAGCTCAAACTCGGATTCAGTCACATTGAGAAGAATAAAGTGACTGCAATTTTTAGCCAGTAATACATATGGATAGCTCTTTTATACTGTAACATATTTTAACTATTATATGTGGAGAGAAAATTTTTAATAGGAGAAAAGGTTGGCTTCTGAATAATTAATGGATGAATGTTACAGTAAACATGACCAAGAATCAGTTAACATGTATTTGATTTCAATCAGCAGAAAACTCTCACTCAGACCCCAAATTTATAGTCTAGGAAGAAGAATGTATTTTCAAATATATTAATAATACTTCCCAAATTCACTGCTATCAAGCTAATTCTAACTTAAGTCCGAGGCTTGAAATCTTTATGGGAGAACAGTCTTTATTCTGTGGAGCAGTTGGTGAATTCATATTACTGATATTTTGATTAGTCATCCAAGTCATATAATGCACTGTGTACCCAAAGGATACTGTATTTTCTCTTATGTGATTATCTTTTCTTTATCTTTGCTATTTGTTGACTTCTTTCTCCATCAAGATGGCATCATCTGTTCCAGGGAACATATTTTAAAAAGATAATATCTAGGGGCCTCAGAAAGAGACTATTTCTCTCCCTCTGAGAGATGCAATCTTTCTCTCATAATACTAGCAATCATCATTCTCAATGACCAACATTAAGGCATATGCTTGTGCATAAGCAAAATTAGCCCAATTGGCTTAACTAATTGCATACCAGAAGAACAAACAAGTCTGTACTGCAAGAAATACAAAAAAAGTCCTCCCTGAAAGTAAAGATGCTGAGACCTGATTTCATATACTTTGGACGTGTATTAGTAAGGATTAGCCATTGAAAAAGGACATCTTCCTTGGCAAAGTAGAGGGTAAGTGAAAAAGGAAAGATTTTCAAAGAGATAGATCAACACAATGGTTGCAAAACTATGCTCAAACAGAGAAATGATTGTAAGAATTATCCTTAACCAAGTGATGGTTCATTGTGTATTTCATGGAGTTGTTATGAGTCAGAATTTAATTGCAGCACTAACAGCAGCACCAAAATTCACAAGGAGAGATCACATAGAGATGATGAAGAATCAACCATTAAGACCACTTCATTGCTTATGAAATAACAACATCATAGATGTCTGTGAAGAGAATTAAGTATTCCTGACTTCTCCTTTTTGATCCTGTCAATAATTTGAACATAGGTAACATGACTCTTCAGTGATAGGTCTTCTTCACTTTATTAATTAATTATAAATTAGTAAATTTATAATTATATAATATTAACATTATTAATATTAAAAGTAGTGAATGAATCAAGTGAAATATCCTCTCCCTCTTATTTACTCTGATTCCTTTTCTCTACAGCACTGATTTTTATTGTGAACTTTGATTATAAATGATATGATAAAAACTGATATGTTTCAAATGACAGAGGCAGCTCTAATGTGCTCATTAGTTTATGAGAGGAAACTTAGAGAACAGTTGTCTGGCTGACTGACTGAAATAAATCCGCATTTTCTCCCATACCCAAGAAAGATGACCCAATAGAATGTGGAAATTATCAAAGAATATCATTAATACCCGGCATCCACTTCCAAAATGGCTTGCCTCCGGAAACTCTATGTATGAACAGTGCACAGGCTGTTCGTTCATAGGGTTGCTATGAGTCGTCTACGACTCGACGGCATCAAACAACAACATCATTAATACCACATACAAGCAAAATACTTCTGAAGATCATGCAAAAAAATGGCTAGAACAGTAGATTAACAGAGAATTGTCAGAAGTTCGAGCTGTGTAAAATGTGCAACAATGAGTAATTGAAAATATAACTTTTCTGTAAATGTTTGTTAAAATCACAATTAAAATTTTATTTTTTTTTAAAAAAAAGCTGTGGTACCAGGGAAATCATTGATGATGTCAGATGGATCCTGACTGAAAGCAAAGAATACCGGAAGAATGCCTATTTGTGTTTTGTTGAGTATGCAAAGGCATTTGAACTGGATCATAACTAATATGTTTAACATTGACAAGAATGGGAGTGTTAGAATACTTAATTGTATTTATACCTATTTTTATTATGTTATATTTTATTGTATTATTATACCTTAACTGTGCTAATTAAACCTATACCTAGACCAAAAGGCTCTGTGTAAACAAAAACTGGAATATTATAAGGTTTAAAATTAAGAAAGGTATGAATCAGGGTTGTAGCCTTTCTCCATACCTGTTAAATTGGTATGTTGAACACATTATTTGAGAAGCTGTATTCTATGAAGAAGAATGTGGTATCGGAACTGGGGGAACACTCATAAATAACCTTCTTTATAGTTATGACACAATCTTGTCTGTTGAAAGTGAGGAGGACTTGAAGCACTTACTGCAGAAGATCAAAGACTACAGCCTTCAATATGGATTGCATCTCAACATCAAGGAAACAAAAATTGTTACCATTAAATCTATAGGCAGCATCATGATACATGGAGAAAGTATTGAAATTGTCAACAACTTCATGTTACTTCACTCCACAATCGATACACTTGGTACCAGCAGTCAGGAGGTCAGGAAATGTAGTGTACAGGGAAAGTCTGCAGTTAGGGATCTCTCCAATTTATTGATGAACAATGATGTTAGTTTGAGGACTAAGGTGTGCCTGATTCAGACCATGACATTTTCAGTCACTTGGTATGTATCCGAGACCTAGACATGAATAAGGATTACAGAAGAAGAAGTGGTGCCTTTGAACAATGGTGGCACAGAAGAGTATTGGATATCTCATTTACTGCCAAAAGAATGAACAGATCTTTTGTAGAGGTGCAACCAGAGTGCTCCTTGGAGGGGAAGATGATAAAGTTGTGTTTCACAAGCTTTGGGCAAGTTGTTAAGAGAGGCTATTTCTTGGAGAGGAACATCATGCTAGGGAAGGTAAAGAGATGGCAAAAAAAGAAGACCCTCAACCAGATGGATTGACACATTGACTGCAACAGTGGGTTCCAGTACGTCAGAGGTTGTGAGAATTGCACAGGATAGGAAAGGGTTCTGATCTATTGTTCATAGGCTCACTATAAATTGTACTTGACTTGAAGGTTGTTGTTGTTGTTGTTGTTGTTATGTGCCGTCGAGTCTCTTGCGACTCATAACAACCCTATGTACAACAGCCCTAAACTCTGCTCTGTCCTGTACCAATCGCGCTGTCTTTGATACTCCCATCCCAATTATCCCAGTCACTGAACCAATCCACCTCATAGAAGGCCTTCCCCTCCTGCGCTGTCCCTCCACCCTCCCAAGCATGATGACCTTCTCCAAGGACCGGTCTCTCCTCACACAAGGTTTTGTTGTTGTTGTTGTTATGTGCCGTCGAGTCGCCTGTGACTCATGACAACCCTATGTACAACAGCCCTAAACTCCGCTCTGTCCTGTGCCAATCGCACTGTCTCTGACAGTCCCATCCCAATTATCCCAATCACTGAATCAATCCACCTCATAGAGGGCCTTCCACTCCTGCGCTGTCCCTCCACCCTCCCAAGCATGATGTCCCTCTCTAAGGACCGGTCTCTCCTCACAACATGTCCAAAGTATGTTAGACGGAACCTCAGAATCCTTGCCTCCAAGGAGCCACCTGGTTTAACCCTCTCCAGGACAAATCTGTTTATTTTCCTAGCAGTCCATGGTATTCTCAATACTCTTCTCCAGCACCACAGCTCGAAGGCATCAATTCGTCTTCTATCCTCCTTGGTCATTGTCCGACTCTCTGATGCATAACAGGTGATTGCAAAGACTATGGCCTGTATCAGACGCACCTTAGTCTCCAAAGAGACACCATTGCTCTTCAGCACTTTGGAGAGGTCCCTAACAGCAGACTTTCCCATGGCAATGCGCCTTTTATTTCCTGGCTGCTGGTGCCAAGACTGTTGACTATGGAGCCAAGCAAACTAAAGCTGTGTACAATCTCAATCTCTTCACCATCCATCCTGATGCTGCCAATTGGTCCAGTGGTGAGAATATTTGTCTTCTTGACATTGAGCCTCAATCCATATTGTAGGCTGCAGTCCTTGGCACTGTGCAGCAGGCGCTTCAGGTCCTCTTCAGTTTCAGCAAGCATGGTTGTGCCATCCGCATAACGCAGATTGTTGATAAATCGTCCACCAATCTTGACCCCACATTTCTCCTCATAGAGCCCAGCCTCCCGGATAATCTGTTCTACATATAGGTTGAAAAGGTATGGAGATAGGATGCATCCCTGGAGTACGCCCTTCCCAATTTTGAACCATGCAGTGTTCCCTTGCTCTGTTCTGACGACTGCCTCCTGGTCCAAGTATAAGTTTCGCATTAGAATGATCAAGTGTTCTGGGATTCCCATTCTTCTCAGAGTCAGCCATAGTTTGTTATGATCTACACAGTCAAATGCCTTTGCATAGTCAATGAAACACAGATATACATTCCTCTGGTATTCCCTGCTTTTAGCCAAGATCCATCTAACATCAGCTACAATATCTCTAGTACCATGACCCCTTCTAAACCCAGCCTGGATTTCTGGTAGTTCTCTGTTGATGTGCTGTTCCAGTCGTTTTTGGTTAATCTTCAGTAAAATCTTGCTTGCATGTGAAATCACACAAGGTACCTAAGAAAAATAGTTATGTACTGAATATTTAAACGGGATATTTCATTTTATCATGATAATTTGGTACTGTCTTCATTCAATATTCCTTCTACTATACCTTCTTAAAATTTAGAGTCAGAAAAAACCTGAACAATCCAAAACACTAAAGCAAAAATCCTACACCATATAACTCCAGTTCTGAACTCAAATTAAGTTAATGTTAAATGCCACTGAGTCAATTCTTAAGCTTAGTGACTCCATATAACAGAATGATACTGTACCATAGAGGTTCTACTGTCAGGGAACTCTCCAAAATACTGAAGAGCAACAATAGTAGTTTGATGACTAAGTTGTATCTGATTCATGCTATAGTCTTTTCAATTACTTGCTATATATCTGAGAGCTGGACGATGAATAAGGATAACAGAAGAATTTATACCTTTAAGTTCTGGGGTTGGATGAGAGTACTGAATAACCCAAAGACTTCCAAAAGAGTGAACAGACATATTTTGGGGATTGTGTAATCAGAGGGTTCTTCAGAGGCAAAGATGGCAAAGCTTCATTGCTCATTCTTTGGACAGGTTGTTAGGAAATGTTGTTCCTTGGAGATGGACACAATTTCTGGAAAAGTAGAAGGTCAGCAAAAAAGAAGAAGACCTTCTACCAGGTGGATTGTCATAGTCACTGCATCAATGGACTCAGACGTATCAGAGATGAAGGGAACAGCACAGGATAGGGCAGGAGTCAAGTCTGTTGCTCAAAGAGTTGCTATGAGTTACACTTGCCTTGATGGCACTTAACAATAACAACAACAATATTTATGGGAAAAGATCATCAAGTCTCTCCCATGTAGTCCCTGGCTGGGCTCAAACTTCCAATCTTTCAATTAGCATCTATATGCTTAACTATAAAGATTCCTTTGGTTTCAAATTGGGCTCTGCCTATTGAATGAATTAATGCAAGATTTGGAAGTAAAAAGGAAAGGGATAAAGAAAAACTTACACACTGATGGAAATAAATATGTAGGGCTGACAGAGACTGGAGAGGAATAAAAGGGGCCAGACATTAGTGAATAAAGTAGGAGAGGGAGGGCTGTGGAGGATGTAGCAATAATTCAATAAGATAATTTTAAATAATGATATTGTACAATTGTAATGAATGTTGTTGTTGTTGTTGTTGTTGTTGTTGGTGGTGGTGGTGGTGGTGCCATTGGGTCACCTGCAATTCCTAACAACCATATGTATAATAGCTCTGAATCTATCCTGAGCCAGTCTCAGTGACATCAACAAGCCTAAACCCATTACCCCAGTTTCCTTGTCAGTCCATCTCATCTGGTGTCTTCGTCTCCTTCACAGTCCCTCCACCTTTCCAAACATGATGTCCTTCTCCAAGGACTGGTTCCTCCTGGCCACATGCCTAAAGTATGTGAGACAAGACCTTAAAATCCTAGCCTCCAAGGAGAAACTTGGTTTCACCCTCTGTAAAACAGACTTATTTGTTCTCCTGGTGGTCCGTCAGATGGTCTATACTCTTCTCCAGCACCATAATTCAAAGGCATCATTTATTCTCTGTCATCCTTAGTCATTGTCCAGCTCTCTGATGCATAGCAAGTAATTGCTAAGACCATGGCCTGTATCAGGTTCATCTTAGTCTTTAGACTGACATCTTTATTCTTTAAGCACTTTAGAGAGGAATCTGATAGCCGACTTCCCCAAAGTAATTTGTCTTTTGATTTCCTGTCTAGTAGTGTCAAAAGGGTTGATTGTGGAGCTAATCAAGCTGAAATTATTAACAACCTCAATCTCTTCTCCATCCATGATGGTGCTACCAATTAGCCCAGTGGTGAGAATCTTTGTCCTCTTTATGTTAAGCTTCAATTTATATTGATAACTACAGTCCTTGACCTTCTGGAGCAAGCACTTCAGGTCTTCCTCAGTTTCGGCAATCAACATTGTGTTATAACCTTGGTTATATAATGTACATTGTTGATGAGTCTTCTTCCAATCCTGATGCCACGTTACTCCTCATAAAGCCCAGCCTCCTGAATGATCTGGTCTGTATACAGATTGAAAAGAAATGGAGACAGGATGCATCCTTGACACACTCCCTTCCTGATTTTGAACAATGCTGCAGTGTTTCCTTGATCTGTTCTGAGGATTGTTTTCTGGTTCAAGCAAAGGTTTCATTGTGAGCACGATCAATTCTTCTGGCATCCTCACTCTTCTCAAGGTTAGTGATGATTGTTGTGATCCACACTGTCAAATGCCTTTGCATAGGCAATAGAACACAGATAAACATTCCTCTGGTACTCTTTGCTTTTAGCCAAGGTCCATCTGATATTGGTGATAATGTCCCCACTTCCACAACCTCTTTTAAACCCAGCTTGTATTTCTGGTAGATCTCTGTCAATGGACTGTTCCAGTAATTTCTGGATAATATTCAGCAGGATTTTGATTGTTTTTGATATTAGTAATATTATTCAATAATTTCCATATTCTGTTGATCACCTTTTTTGGGATGAGGGATAAATATGGATCTCTTTCAATCAGTTGGCTAGGTAGCTGTCCTCCAGATTTCTTGGTACAACCCAATGACTATGTCTAGGGCAGCATATAATTTTGAAATATGTCAACTGATATTCCATCAATCCTTGGGCCTTGTTTTTTGCTAATTCTTTCAAAGCAGCCTGAACTGTCTCCTTCATCACCATTACTTCTTGATCATAATTTATTAAATTCTTCTGTGTCAGCCAAATTTTTTTTGTATGTTAACTCTTTGTACTTCTTCTATCTTCTTTTTATGATTCTTGGATCATTCAATATTCTGCCCATAACGGCTTGGATTTGTTTTTCAGTTTCTTCAGCTTAGGAAATACCAAGTGAGTCTGAACCCTTTTGATTTTTTTTCCGACTCTACCTCTTTGCACACTTTATTATAATACTTTGCTTTTCCTATGCTTCCCTTTGAGATCATCTGTTGAGCTGTTAAAATATATTTTTGTGATTAAACGAAAACCAATTAAAACCAAAAAACACAGAAGTGAGACCGGATCATCGTCATGGAGCTTTGACATCACCTTGCTGCCAAACAAGTCTAGTGTCACTTATTGAGCTTTTCTGTATCACCCTACCAGTGTCTAGACATTGACTTTGTAACTGTGAGAGCAATGGTAACACCTACAGCAACACTATGAATTGGAAGCATATTTATGCTAATAGATTTTTTAACTCAATAATTAGTGGCAGTCTTCTAATTTTGTGTCTTCATAGCAATGGAAGACTTCCCCTGCAAGATCTGTAAAGTAGTATTAATTTGAGCATTATTTCAGGAGGCTCAATTATAGAATCCAGCTTCTCAGATAATTTTCTTAGGATACAGAATGAATAGGTACAATGATAGGATACAACCCTGACACAAAACTTTCATAATTTTAAACCATGTAGTATTTCCTTGCTCTGTCTAAGCAACAAACTCTTGGTCTTGGTATGTTCTTCTTGTTGTTAGGTGCGGTCACATCAAGAATGACTCTATAAATAGCAGATCTGAACACTGTGTGCCGTCCTCACACTTCCTAACACTCTAGAGTCCATTGCTACCAGTCACTATTGTCAAACCAACTGGTTGAGGGTCTTCCACTCCTTTGCTGACCCCCTGCCTTTCTAAGAATGATATCCTCCTCCAAGGAATAGGCTCACTTAGAAACATGTCCAAAGTATGTGAAGCAAAGCTTTGTCATCTTTACCTCCAAGGTGAACTCTGCCTGCACTTTCTCCCAGACACATTTGTTTGTTCTTTTGGCAGTCCATGGGATGTCCAGTGCTCTTCTCCCTCACCACAGCTCAAAGGCTTCCATTCTTTGACTGTCATCCTTATTCATTGTCCAGATCTCAGATGTTTAGCAAGTGATCAGAAAGACCATGACCTGATTGAGATGCACATTAGTCCTGAAACTGCTATCCCTGCACCTCAATGATTTGAAGAAGCCCCTGTCTGCAGACTTTCCCAGTGTAATACGTCTCCTGATTTCCTAACTGGTGGAATCCAAGTAAGATAAAGTTTGTTGGCAATTTCAGTCTTTTCTCCATCAAGATGTTGCCTATTGGTGCATTGGTGAGAATTTGTTTTCTTGATTTTGAGATGGATTCAATCCATACTAAAGGCTGTATTCTTTGATGTTCCGCAATAAGCACCTCAAGTCCTCCTCATTTTCAATCTTCCTCTGATCTTGATGCCACATTCTTTTTCATAGAGTTCAGCTTCTTGAATAATTTACTCAGCATACAATTGAATAACTATGGTGAGAGAAAACAACCATGACACACTCTTTTTTTTTTAATTATCTCTTGTGTGTGTACCATCAAATCGGATCTGACAGGTCCTGGAAGAGGTAGCTCCTCCTTCTCCAGCACAGCATCTGGTGGATTCAAACACTCATACCTCTGGGATTGCAGGGCAGCTTCTTGCCACTAGGCCACCAGAGCTCCCTGATACATTCATTTCTTAATTTTAAACTATATAGGGCTCCTTTGCTCTGTTTGCACAATAGCCCCTTGGTCTAGGCATAGGTTTCACAAAAGCACAATTAAGTGCTTTGGCATTCCCATTTTTCCCAATGTTAGCCATAATTTGTTAAGATTCACACTGTCAAATACCTTGGCACAGTGAACAAAGCACAAACAGACATTCTTGTGGTATTTTTTCCTTTCAGCTAGGATCTATGTGAATTCAGCAATGATATCCCTGGTGCCATGGCCTCTTCTAAATCCTATTTGAACTTCTAGCAGTTTCCTATCTACGAATTGTTCTAGCCATTTTTGAATGATCTTCAGTAGCATTTTGCTTGCATGTAATTTTTTCTAATTAATTTTAGTGAAAGTTTATAGAGACTTTGGATTTCCATTCATTCATTGTTGCACTATTCTCCCTCTACCACCAATTCACTCTTCTCTTTGAAAAGCAAAATAAAAATGATTTCATTGTTATACAATCCCTCCCCCCAAGTACAGTCCACTATGCAGCCTTCATTCTGAACTTCTGTCATGACAATAATACTTAATCATATATCCCTTTTAAATAGTTCTGTCCCTCATTTGTTTCAATGCAGTATATTTATCCCTTCTTTTTCAGTCTCCCCCCAACCCTGATGTCTGTCCTACTTTACAACAGTGGCATTATACAGCATTTATTGCTCTGTGACAAGATACTTCACTCAGCATAATGTCCTCTAGGATCACCGATCTTGTAGAATAACTCATGAGTTCCTTGTTTTTCAATGCAGCATAGTATTCCATTGTGTGAAAATACCACAATTCCTCTATCTAGTCTTTGTTAATGGCATTTTGTTTTTTTCCAACTCTTTGCTATTGTGAACAAAGCTGTAATAAATATGGTTGTGCATATATCTGCCTGGGTGGTGGTTATGGTTGCTTTAGGGTATGTTCCCAGTAGTGGAATTGTTGAGTCAAATGGTATTTCTATTTGCAGCTTTTTGAGAAAGCACCAAATAGCCTTCCACAGTGGTTGCACCATTTTGCACTTCCACCAACAGTGAACAAGTGTTCCAGTTTCTGTGTAACCTCACCAGCATTTGTTGTTTGATGCTCTGTTAAATTTTGCTCTTCTTACTGGGGTGAGATGACATCTCATAAGTTGTTTTGATTTGCGTTTCTCTTAGAGCTAGGGATTTTGAGCATCTCTTCATGTGCTTGTTAGCCATCTGAATGTGTTTTTTGGTGAAGTGTCTGTTCATATCCTGTGCCCATTTTTCAATTGTATAATTTACCTTTATCTTGTTGTGATGCTCAAGTATTTTACAAATTCTAGATATCAGTCCCTTATCTGACATGTCATTACCAAGTATTTTTTCCCAATCTGTGGTTTCCCTTTTTACCTTGTTGGAGAAGTTTTTGCATGTGCATACGGATTTGATTCTTAGAAGGTCCTATTAATCTATTTTATCCTTTCCTGGTTGTAGATTTTTCAGGATGTTTGAAAGACTGTTTATGTTATGGATTAGGACTTGTATAGTTCTTCCAAGCTTTTCTTCAATGAAGTTTATAGTTCTTGATTTTAGTCCTAGGTCCTAGATCCACTTTTGAGTTGGTTTTTGTGTCTGGGGTGAGGTGGGGATCTTTCTTGAGTTTTCTGTAGATAGTTTTCCAATTTTACCAACACCATTTTGTTTGGCAGTTTCACATTCTGTTGGATCACCTTTCTTGGGAATGGGAACAAATACAGACCATCTCCCAATCCATTGGTAGATAGCTGTTCTTCAGATTTCCTGGAGTGTATGTAGGGCTGTTATCTGTTAACCGGAACAAGTGAATTGCCATCTCATTAATTCTTGGGGCCTTATTTTTTGCCAAGGCCTTCAAGGCAGCTTCCACATCCTCCTTCATTACCACTGACTCCTGCTCATATGGTACTTCTTGAAATTTTCAGTGTCAGTCAGTTCTCTTTGATATCATGACTGTGTATTTTCTCCATCTTCTTTTGATCTTGGGACATTCAACATATTGCCCGCACCATCTTTCAATTATGCAACTTGATATTTAAATTTGGTTTTCAGTACTCAGCTTGAGAAATGCAGAACATATTCTTCCCTTTTTATTCTCCAATTCTAGCTCTTTGCACATTCCATTATAATATTTGTTTTGTCTTCTTGAGCTGCCCTTTGAACTCTTCTTTCCAGCTCTTTTACTTTAGCACCCTTTCCCTTTGTTTTATCTTCTCAATGATGCTCTGGTGTGTGATTTTCAGAATCTTTTCTGACATGCAGTTCAGTGTTTTTCTTTATCCTCAGTTTTGGTAATGACCTTTTGTTCTCTTCATGAGTGCTGTCATCCCACAACTCCTCTCCTCTTCAAACATTGGTGTTCTATGATTCAAATCTATTCTTAAGATGATTTTGAAATATAGGTGAAATAAATTCAAGATTATATTTTAGTTCTCTTGATCTTGCTTTAATTTTCTTTGGCCTAAAGGTTGAGACACTATTTCACATACTTTAGGCATGTAGTCAAGAGGGATGTGTCTTTGGAGAAGGATGTAGTTGGAAGGGTTATTGGATTAACACAGTAATTGGAGTAACGAAGGTAGGTGAGTCAGAAACAGTGAGATTGGGTCAAGACAGAACAGAGTTCAGAGCTATTGTGCATAGGGGATCTATGAGTTGTAAGCAACTCAATGGCACATAACAACAACAACAATTTGTACTTGCACATAAGTAAATGATGGTCACCAAATATTATTAATGCATCTTGGTTGCATGTTCAATCAATTTCAGACTATAAAATTTCTTCATCTATGTTTTTAGGGTTCTTCTGCATATTTGAAGAACAGTTATTATATCTGCTCCTATATGATTTACTGCCTCTGAAAACCGTCTTGAGGGTGAGCTATAAACTGGTTCCTACTCTACGGCACACAACAATAACGTTATTGTTATCATTTTGTTTTATTTTGTTTTGCTGCTATGCTTTTTTTTAGAAGAAAACTTTTATTTTATACTGGTTTACTAACAAAGTTTATATATACAATTTCTCATGTTGGATCTTTCCCATTTCCTTTATCCATCCCTCCTTTTCCCCATCAAATTGTGTGACCCTATGATTAACCTCCCTTATCCTCCCATCCTCACCCTTCTGCTCCTACCCTTACCCACCTTGGATCCTCATTGTTATTGTTGTTGTTATGTTCTGTCAAATCAGCTATGACACATAGTGACCCAATGGTTCAGAACTTTGTGTCCTATCCTCAGCTAACCTTATCATCTCTGACACACCTGACCCTGTTATTTCAGATACTGTGTGCCAACTCATCTCATCTAGGGTCTGTCTTTTCCTTATGCTGACCCTCTATTGTTCCAAGCATGATGCCCTTTGCTGAGGACTGGCCATTCCTGGCAACATGCCCAAAGTACGTGAGATGGAGCTTCAAAATACTTGCCTTCAAGGAACAATCTTATTTCCCCTTCATGTTTGTTCTCTTAGCAGTCCATGGTATGTTCAATACTCTTCTCCAACACCACAACTGTCATCCTTATTTATCATTCAGCTCTCAGATGCATAATCAGCAATTGAAAAGATCATAGCCTGGATCAACTGCACCTTAATCTCTAAACTGAGTACTCTTTAGCATTCTGGAGAGGTCCTTGAAAGCAGATTTTACCATTGCAACTTGTCTTTTGATTTCCTGGCTGCTGGTGTCAAGAATGTTGATAGTGGATCCTAGCAAGATGAAATTAGCAACCTCAGTCTTTTCTCTAAGTTTCAGTAATCTATAACAGAAGTCCTTGGCTGATACAAATTATTAAGGCATTGTCTACTAACTGAAAAGTTGGAGTTATCAGTACATTGAGATATGATTTTGAATGAAAGCTTAGAAATTTACTTCAGCAAAGCCCAGCTATTGAAAACTTAGTGGAGCACAGTTTTACCATAAGCTGGGCTCATGTATTGGGATCTTGTTAATGAATAATATATGCAAGTCATTTTGCAATTACTTGCAATTTCTGATTTAATGATCTTACCTCATTGGAAGAAGATGAGTCTGGAATTCTTATCTCAATTTTTTTCTCTTGCTTGTGCTCTCAATCACCAAAGAAAGGTTGCAGTAATAAAGGAGCTTTCCTTTTCTTTTTTGATTGCAGATGTGAGTGTGTTAAGGTTTTTAGGGACAGAATACATAAGTGATTGCTGCTTTGTTTTCTCCTACATCCTCTCTATATGAAACCATTCTGATAGATTTGCAGGAAGAGATTTAGTTGCAAATGGCAGAGGTCAGTGTCTTGTGTATTCAATGTAGTCAATAATAAAGTCAGGACTTATGCTAACTGAATGTTAATAAGGAAAAACAAGGACCTTGGAAAGTCATTATGTCCGATCATTTGCTTCGTAATATTACTCCAACAGACTCAGGAGGCCAATGCAAGGGGATTTTAAACACGTATCAAGAAAAGACTAGAAAAATAAGGAAAGAATTCAAATGCCATATATATTTTACAATATTTCATATGATATATTATAGCTCAACAGAAGAGAAATGTTAACTTGTGGATGCATTGTATTAGAAGGAATTTTCCAATTCAATTATTAGCATAGTTAAGGTTTAAAATTTAGATTGTTTTGCAAAAATTGACATTATTAAGGGAGCTCTGGTGGCCTAGTGGCAAGAAGCTGCACTGCAATCCCAGAGGTATGTGGTTCGAATCCACCAGATGCTCTGCTGGAGAAGGAGGGGCAATCTCCTCTAACCAGTCATATTCAATTTGATGGCACACACACAAAAATAGTAAAATTTAAAACAGTTAAAAATTTTAAAAAGTTAAAAAATTGACATTATTAAAAAATGAAGCTTGACCACGTTATTAAAAAAATGCAGGCAGACTACTCCAGTACATAACTGTTAATTTATATAGCTATGAAATGACTAAGAATCGTGGCCCATCCAAGTTGACAGATAGCCTGCCTTAATTTTCACAATGAGTGTTGTCTTCAACATTTTAGTATCCTGCCACACATATTGTAAATGCACATGAAATGTCAGATAATAGTTGTTGAATGAAGAATAGGTATAGTAATATTACTTACTGAATGAAATCTAGTCTTTGTACAAATATAAGTATAAATGTCTTTCTTGATTAGCTAGTGTGATTTTTTTAAAACATAGAAATTACTGATTATTGTTCATTTAAAGAAATAAGGGAGGTCTGGTGGTACACTGAGTATGGAGTTGCATTGTAATCTAATTGCAGGTGGTTCAAAGTCATAAGCTACTCCACAGAAGAAAGATAGACAACCTCCTTCAGTGCAACTTATAACATCTGAAAATCTCTGGACATGTAGTGGGAAGTTGGTTGCTACCTAACAACAATGAGTTGAAGTGAACAAATAAGTTACAAAACTAGTAGTATGTCTCATGGGAGAACATTTATGCATCATTGATAATACAGTGTTCCAAATATTGTATCATCTTTGAGATTAGCAAGAGAGAGAAAAAAAAGAGAGATGGAAAAAAAGAGCAAAATACACATTAATAAATATAATGTAGCTTTATATCTAAATGCTTCTTAATAGAATGATCAAAAGCTTTCTTGTGTTCTAAAAGTGTCATGGTTTTATTTCCCATATTCTTCTAAATATATAAATTTTAATACATTTGAAGAAAATGACAAAGGATAATCTCATAAGAGTTTGTTATAACAAAACTTGTCTGTGATTTCTTGTGTGTCTTTTTATAATCTAATGGCATAGCCTACAGTCACTTGTATAGCCAAGTCAAAGACGACATCTCTGATTATCGACGTTCACCACCAGAAGCTACTCAAGAGTAAAATTAAGTTTACTCCCATGTGATTTACAGCTTCATGCTTGAGGATCATAGCGACCCTATGTACCACAACCCTAAACCCTGCTCTATCCTGTGCCAGTCACACTGTCTCCAACACACCCATCTTAATTACCTCAGTCACTGAATCAATCCACCTCATAGAATGTCTTCCCCTCTTACGCCGTCCTTCCACCCTCCCAAGCATGATGTCCCTCTCCAAGGACCAGTCCCTCCTTACAACATGTCTAAGGTATGTCACACGAAACCTCAGAATCCTTGCCTCCAAGGAGCAGCCCAGTTTAACCCTCTCCAGGATGAATCTGTTTTCTTAGCAGTCCATGGTACACACAATACTCTTCTCCAGCACCATAGCTCAAAGGCATCCATTTTCCTTCTGTCCTCCCTAGTCATTGTCCAACTGTCTGATGCATAACAAGTAATTGCAAAGACCATGGCCTGGATCAGACACACCTTAGTCCCCAGAGTGACACCATTGCTCTTCAGTACTTCGCAGAGGTCCCTAACAGCAGACGTTCCCATGACAATACATCTTTTAATTTCCTGGCTGCTGGTACCAAGAGGGTTTACTGTGGAGCAAAGCAAACTAAAGTTGTGAACAATATTAATCTCTTCACCATCCATGCTGATGCTGCCAATTGGTCCAATGGTGAGAATTTTTGTCTTCTTGATATTGAACCTCAATCCATATTGAAGGCTGCAGTCCTTGAAGGCTGCAGCAAGCACTTCAGGTCCTCCTCAGTTTCAGCAAGCAGGGTTGTGTCCTCTGTATAACACAGATTGTTGATAGATCTCCCACCAATCCTGACATTACTCTTCTCCTCATAGAGCCCAGCCTCTAGAATAATCTGCTCTGAATATAGGCTGAAAAGGTATGGGGGTAGGACACCTCCCTGGCATATACCCTTTCCAATTTTTAATCAAGCAGTGTTTCCTTGCTCTATTCTGATGACTGCTTCTTGGTCCAATTATAGGTTTCATATTAGCACGATCAAGTGTTCTAGGATTCCCATTTTTCTCAGAGTCAGCCACAGTTTGTTATGATCCACTCAGTCAAACTCCTTTGCATAATCAATGAAACACAGATAGACATTCCTCGGGTATTCCTCTGCTTTCAAAGATAAACACAGGTTATACACATGGATTTCACCTGATGGTATGCATAGGAATCAGATCGATTACATCTGTGGAACGAACTGCTGGAGAAGCTCAAAATTAGCTGTCAAAACTAGGCCAGGAGCTGATTGTGGAACAGACCACCAGCTACACATATGCAAGTTCAAACTGAAGCTGAGGAAAATTAAACCAAATGCACAGGAACCAAAATATAACTTGGAGTCTATCCCACCTGAATTTCAGAGTCATCTCAGGAACAAATTTGAAGCCTTGAACACTAATGAGTGAAGACCAAATGAGTTGTGGGAGGATATCAAGGGTATCATCTAGGAAGAGTAAAAATGGTTATTACAAAGACAGAAGAGGAAGAAAAGAGGAAAATGAATGTCAGAAGAAAGTCTGAAGATTGCACTGGAATGCAGAGAAGCCAAAGCACAAGGAAGAATTCAAAATACTCATGAGCTGAACAGAAGATTCTAAAAGGCAGCACGGGATGACAAAGCAAAATATTACAATGAAATGTGCAAGGAATTAGAGTCAGAAAATCACAAGGTCCAAACTCGCTCAGCATTTCTTGAGCTCAAGAAACTGAAGAACAAATTCACACCTCAAGTTACTATAATCAAGGATGCTTTAGGCAAAATAGTAAATGATCAGGAAGTATTAAAAGAAGATGGAAAGAATATACTGAGTCACTGTACTGAAATGAATTGTCAGACACAGAAGAATTTCATGAAACAACATATGAGCAAGAGCCTATGGTAATGAAGGAAGAAGTTCAAGCTGATTTGAAAGAAATAACAAAACATAAGGCCCCAGGAATAGATGGTATATCAATTGACGTATTTCAGCTAACAGATGCTGCCCTGGATGTGCTCACAAAGTTGTCCAAAGAAATCTGGAGAAAACTGCTTGGCCAACCAACTGACTGGAAGAGATCTATATTTGTTCCCATTCCAAAGAAGTGTGACCAAACAGAGTGTGGAAACTATAGAATAATATCATTGATTTCACATGCAAGCAAATTCTACTGAAGATTATCCAAAAATTACCAGAACAGCACATCAGCAGAGAACTGCCAGAAGTCCAGACTGGGTTTTAGAAGGGGTCGTGGTACTAGGAATATTGTAGATAATATTAGATGGATCTTAGCTGAACACAGGGAATACCAGAGGAATGTCTCTAGGAGTAGGTATTTTTATTCCTATTTCCTAGAAGAGCAAATCTTTTGGTATATTAGGAGTATACTATAAATTTGATAATGACTCTTCCTCAAATCCTGATGACACTTCCTTCTTCCTTGTTTTTGTTGTTGTTATGTGCCATCAATTTGCCTGTGACTCATAGCGACCCTGTGTACAACAGCTCTGAAGCCTGCCCTGTCCTGAGCCAGTCTCACTAACTCCAACACAACTATCCCCCTAGCCCGAGTTACTGTATCAATCCATCTCATCTGGAGTTTTCCTCTCCAGTGCTGTCCCTCCAACCTTTGGAGCATGATGTTCTTCTCCAGGGATTGGTCCTTCCTGGTCAAATGCTCAATATATGTGAGACAGAGCTTCTAAATCCTAACATTCAAGGAGAAATTTGTTGCACCCTCTCCAAGACAGATCTATTTGTTTTCTTGGCAGTCCATGGTATGTTTAAGACTCTTCTCCATCACCACAACTCAAAGGCATCAATTTTTCTTCTGTCCTTTGTCATTGTCCAGGTCTTTGATGCATAGCAAGTGATTGCAAGGACCATGGATGGCCTGGATCAGGCACATCTTAGTCTCTAGACTGACATTATTGCTTCTTAGTACTCTGGAAAGGTCGCTGACTGCAGATTTACCTAATACAATTCGTCTTTTGATTTCCTGATTGCTGGTGCTAAGAGTGTTGATTATGTAGATGAGCAAGCTGTAAATGTTTACAATCTCAGTCTCTTCTCCATCCATAATATGTTTTAAGGTCAGGGAGGTTGTATGCCTCCCACTTCACTTTTGCTTCTCATAAGTGTGTTGCTTATTGGAGGTCTCCTGCCCCTCTAAATAAACTTGACAATTTCACTTTCGATCTCCTTGAAAAATGAAGTTTTTTTCTGGATTGGGATTGTGTTGCATGTGTAGATTTCTTTTGGTAGAATTGTTATTTTAAAAATTTTGTGTCTTCCTATCCATGAGCAGAGAATATTTTTTCATTTCTTCAGGTTTGCAGAAATGTTCTGTAATTTTCTTTGTATAGTTGTAGAAGATGTGGAGAGATAGGAATTCTTCTATATTGTTTGTGGGATTGTATAATGATACAACCATTCTGAAAGGCAGTTTGGCAACTCCTCAAAAAGTTGAACATAGAAATTCCACATGAGCTAGATATTCCATTGCTTGGAATATATGCTGAGAAAATGAGAACTAAGGAACAATCAGAGACTTGTACAACAATGTACATAGCAGCATTAGTTACCATTGCAAGAACATGGAAACAGATGTCCAACCACAATCGAATGGACTGAGAAGTTATGATACATTCACACAATGGAATACTACACAGCACACAGGAGTAATGATTTTGTAAATTAGTTCCTAACTTGACTAGAGAAGGACTAGAGAGCATTATGCTGAGTGAACTATCTCTATCCCATAAAGACAAATACTGTATAAACCTGTTATTGTAGAATGAATATGAGGACCCAAGTAGTTGGAGGGTGGAAGCAGAGGGGTGAAGATAGGTGGAGATGGTGTGGTTAATCATAGGGTTGAACAATTTGATAGGGGGTGGTGGTGAAGGAAATGGGAAAGATCTAGTGTGAAAAACAATGTATTTGAACTTTGTAAGTAAACCAGTATAATTTTTTTAAAGGTACTGGCCATACTGGGTAATTATTTGCAGAAAACAGACACAAGATTAATACCTCATATCAGCCACAAAAACTAACCTAAGATTTATCAAAGACCTAGGCATAAACCCCAAAACTATAAAGGTGATGAAAGAAAAAGAAAAGGATAAATTTAGTAGTGCTATCCTATAGTTTAAGTAAAAAACTTCACTGCCATAGAGTCAGAACAGAGTCATTCATGGTCTTCTCACAGGGTTTTAGAAATTGTAGTTTGCACGAGAGGAGAATTCCATTGGAGCAGTTTGTGAATTTGAACCTCCTCTCTTTGGTTTGAGTTGTTGTTACATGCCCTCCAACAACAAATGTTCATAGCTGACTCTCCAGCAAGTTTTCAGAGGCCATATAAACCATATGGAAATAGATTGTCCATCTTTCTTTCACAGAGCAACTGGAAGATTTGAACCGCCTGCCTCTGGGTTGGCAGCACAACTCCTTATCCACTAAACCAAAAGACTAGGATATTGATCGAGAACTGCCAGAAACTGAAGCTGACATAAGCGGTCAGGGCACAAGGAATTTCTAGTGTCAGATGGATCTTGACTAAAAGCAGAGTATACCAGAAGGACGTATACTTGTGTTTTACTGGCACTGCAAAGAATTTAACTGTGTAGATCATAACAAATTATGACTAACATTAAGAGGGATAGGAATCCCAGAATACTTTTTTGCCTACATGTGAAAACAGAGCAAGGAAACACTACATAATTTAGAATGGAGAAAGTTGTACTTTGGCTCCTATGGATTTGTTTTCATCTCCTTAAGTTTCAATTCAAACATGCATAGTCAGCCCTTTTAAAATTTTAACTGTTCTCATGGGTTTGAAGTGGTATCCTATTGTGGTTTTAATTTCCATTTATCTAATGACTAGAAATGTTATACTTCTCTTCATGTTGGTTTTTTTTTCAACAGAATATATTAAGAAACGAAGAAAGTTATAAAAGTGGTCAAGTCTTTCATTTATAGGATCACTATGAGTCATCTACAACTCCATGGCACTTAAGAACAACAACAACTTTGTGAACATATATTTGAATAACTTCTGACTTTTTATTTCCTTGTATTGTCTCAGGGATGTGTCCTATCTCCATACGTTTTCAACCTGTATGCAGAGCAGATTATCTGAGAGGCTGGGCTCTGTGAGGAGAAGCGTGGCATTAGGATTGGTGGACAATCTAGCAACAATCTGCGTTATGCAGATGACACAACCTTGCTCGCTGAAACTGA
>NW_006399792.1:7028142-7030548 GCF_000299155.1 Elephantulus edwardii | reverse complement strand
AGGGCTGTTGTACATAGGGTCGCTATGAATCGCAAACGACTCGACGGCACATAACAACAACAACAACAACAATTATCTTTCAAATAATCACCATTTTATCTTTTGATAAAATTCAAGTTATCTCTTTTTAAAATGGATAATTTTGTTGTATATATGTCCTAAACAAACTTTACCTAAATCACTATTATGAATAAAGTTTGCCATTTTCCTCTGTAAAAAAAAAAAAAAAAGATCTTATAAAGGCTTATAATTTCTCCATCCCTTTCAGTTTGAATACTGAAGTTGGACCATATGAAGAGTAATGTGACATGAAGATAGCACAACCTTGCTTGCTGAAAGTGAGGAGGATTTGAAATACTTGCTCAGAAGATCAAAGAATAAAGCCTTTAATATGGATTACATCTCAACATAAAGAAAAAACAAAAATCCACACCACTGAATCAATAGGTAACATCATGATAAATGGATGCTGTCAAAGACCTCTTCAAAATACTAAAGAGCAATGATAACAGTTCAAAGACTAAGGTGTACTTAGTTTTACTAAGGTTGTACTTGATACAAGCCATGGTCTTTTCAAGTCCTTGTCATGCATCTGAAAGTTGGACAATGAATAAGAATGATAGAAGAAGAATTGATGCCTTTGGGGTGTAGTGCCGGTGAAGAGTGTTGAATATCCAGTGGACCACCAAAAGAACAAACATATCTGTCTTGGAGAAAGTGCAAGTAGAGTGCACCTTAGAATCAAGGATGGTGAAATTTCATCTCATATACTTTGGTTATGTTGTTTGAGGAGCCAAACTTTGGAAAAGATATCTTGCTTGGAAAAGTGGAAGGTCAGCAAAAGAAAGGAAGACTTTCAATAAGATGGGTTGATACAATAACTGTATCAATGGATTAAAGTATATCAGAAGTGATAAGGATGACACAGCATAGGACAAGGTTAAGATCCATTATTCATAGGATCACAATAGGTTGTTCTCAACTAGATTGCACCTAACAACAATAACAGCAACTACCACCATCCTTTGACAGCACACTACATACACAAACAGCAGAGGATAAACTAGGCAATTGGCCCCTCCAGAAAGAGAAATCCTTATGTGTATCAAAACCATTTCTCCAGAAGACTCAAGAGAACCCATAGACTGGAGAAAACCAAGGAGCAGCTTGGTTTCCCCCTCTCCAGAACAGACCTGTTTGTTCTTGTAGCAATCCATGACATAGTCAATACTCTTCTCCAACACCACAGCTCAAAGACATCAATTCTCCTTCTATCATCCCTAGTCATCGTCCAGCTCTCTGACGCATAACAAGTGATTGCAAAGACCATTGCCTGTATCAGGTGCACCTTAGTCTCTAGCTTGCCATCATTGCTCTTCAGTACTTTGAAGAGTTCTCTGACAGCAGACTTTCCCAGTGCAATACATCTTTTAATTTCCTGGCTGCTGATAGATGTTCAATGATTGCTTATTGAGGGAATAGATAAAACTGTAAAGAGAGAATGTAAAAATGCTGACCTGAGAGAGTTGTTATAAGTATTGAATGACATAAGCAATTGTGCAGCAGCAGATACTATGGTGCATATGCTCCCAAGATAGGCAAGTCTCTTCACCACAAATCTGTTCCCTGACCAAGTGCCTCAGGTTCACATCTCTCTTGTGCAGCCAGGCTTTGTGTGTTTGTCAGTCCATTTCACACCAGGCTCTCAAAGTATCCTTTTCAGTAATGGGCAAGTTACAAAGCAACTTTAATGATAAATCCTTTGGTGACCTAGTGGTAAGACTCTGTGCTGTAATCCCAAAGGCACATCGTTTGAATCCACCAGGTGCTATGCACAAGAAGGATGATGAATCTCCTCTCATGCTATTTACTACCTCTAAAAATCTGCAGGAGGATCAGCTATGGGTCGGTTCTGAAGGCATATAATAACATAAAAAAATTAGACTAAAAAAATAAAACTTTGAATCTCTTCCCAGACAGTTGATTCCAACTTATGGCAACCTTAAGTATATCAATGCAGAACTCTAAACTATGGGAATTACAGTGACTGAATTTTCAGTAGATCACGTGATTGTTCTTCTGTGAATATTGTCATAAACCAATCGCTGAGAGATAACTAACTCGTAGCTAACAATGCAGTGAGCTTGCGGAGGTTGAAAACACACTGGAAGAAGTTGCTCATCTTTTTCAAATTGCTAGAAATTCAACCTATTATTACCTATGTAGCTCCCTACCAACTATGCCTCCGTAGGATCTTGGTAAACTCTACAACCACAAATCTTTGGTTAACAAAGAGTTTAAAATACTTCAGGAGCAGGTGTCCTTGTGCCGAAAGAAAACATTAGGCATTTTCTTGTTTAAGAGACAGTGTTTGTGTGAGAGACTCTGCACAGACCATTACGGGGA
>NW_006399792.1:7022705-7024114 GCF_000299155.1 Elephantulus edwardii | reverse complement strand
TCAAACACATCAGCTGATGGTAGTTCCTTATGTTGGGATCAGTGTCTCTGAAGTTTAATCGCAAAAACTCTTCATTAATATTCATAGAACCCACATCAGCTCAGACTGCTATGGGACTGAGAGACGAAGTTTTTCCAAGTGGGCATAGCAGACACTACATGTGGGTGCGCTCCTAAAGATCCCACTGAGTTGTAAAAATTAATTTTATTTCAGTGTATTTGTCTGCAAGGTATATCTTGATGAGTATACGACAGAGGAAGAAATAGAGTCATTTTAGGGTCTGTCTTTTTTTTTACCTTTAATTTCAAGACTTGTTCCCCTATGCATTTGGGAGATGGGAGGATGTGAGATTTTTAATATGTACAGTTATGTGCATTTCAGCAAACTTTAAACTGCAGAGATTAACTGTGCTCGCCTGCTCAGCAGTGAGCTAACAGCTGCCTGCATAGTAATGACAAACTGGGGAGCAGGGAGGAACAGGTTCCCTCTATGTGGTTATGCTTGGGAAAGAGAGCTGAGTTTCATCAAGTAAACTGATAATGTTGAATCTTCATATGGAAATGGAATTCAGTTCATCTGAGTTACCTGCCCCAAATATTTCAGAATACTAAAACAAAACAAAACAAAACCAAAAAACCCCAACACCAAAATAACACAATGAAGCATGTCTTTTCTTCTCTCCATGGAAGCCACTTTAACATGAAATTATTTATGTTGACAGATTTGTAGGGGAGGACTAAATGAGGTTGCTTTCATGTAGAAGTAAAACAAAATGAATAAAAAGAATAGAATTTTTGTGCTTCATTTTCTAAAAATGTCCTCCGGGCTTTTTAATGAGTTAGAATATTCTTAATTAAAAGAATGAATATGTTAAAGATAGCCTTTTGAGACCCATAAGGTGCCGATCAGATGTTACCATATACAGCCAAAGACTGGCAGATTTTAATATAACTTGAGTTTCCCTTAGATATCACTTAGGTTTCATACTTGTGAAGTTATATTTACCCAACCCAGAATTTACTTGCCTCTTTTGCTAAAGGCTCCACTCATCTTCCATCCTAAACATATTAAAAAATAGCAACCAAATATAGAGAGCCAGGGACTAGTTCAAAAGCAAGTTCATCAAGAACAAACCCCTGCTCAGTTGGATGCCTTCGTCCTTTCCAATGAAAAGACATTAGCTCTTGAACATCTACAGGACAAGGAATGCAAGTATATGTGTTCTTTACAACTCTGAGAATCTTTATGCCATTTTTTAATTAACATCAATTTTGTAGTTGTTGTTAGCATTGTGTTGGGATAGATAGGTGTGGTATTAACTTAAAAGTTGGCTTTTATTTTTTTTTCTATAATTATATTTTATTAATTTTCATAAACATTTACAGAGATTTTGGGCTTCCACTCATTCA
>NW_006399792.1:7008861-7022500 GCF_000299155.1 Elephantulus edwardii | reverse complement strand
CTGCTGAAAAGGGACGCTGTGGGTTTCAGGGTGAAGATCTTCTCTCACTACTCTAAAGGGCCCCTTTGGCAGTAGGAAACACATAGACTATTATGGATATTGATTTTGGAATTCAGATGCACTCTTATTGATTGTGCTTGGCTGTACAAAAAGTTGGCTTTTATGACTACGAAGTTTTTGTGCAGAGAAATGAAGTTCTGCTACATATTACCAGATAGAGGAATCTCAGAAATGCTATGCTGAATGAAAGAAACGTCACAAGTGGAAAGAATACTAGAACCACAGTTTCTATTCAATATTCAAAAAGGATTTTCTAGATATTTGAACTACGTCTTTAACAATAAAGATTTGATTTTTAGGGGGAAAAAAGTTGACTTTTATAGCCGTTATGTTAGTTCCCATTGTCTCCAGCTACCTTAACTGCAGAAATATGGTCTTGCAAACATTAACAACTGTGGGACTAATATAAGAGAGAGAGCCCAGTGAAGATGGTAGTGGAGAGATCGTTGAGAGACTGTGGCAAAGTATAACCTGAGGGTTTTTAAATTTGTGTGACTACAATTAAAGGTTTTATTTGCTGGATAGTTGAAAAAGAAACTGACTTATCTGCTCTGGAAAAAACCTTGCTGGATGATTTAGATTTGTGCTATTGAATTGAACCGGGACTTTTACTAATCAAAGAATAGTGTTTTGCATTTAATCTGGTTTGGGACTACTGGACTAAAGTTGGATTTGAATTGTGAGATATTTTTGCCACCCCACTCTGCAACCCATTTCCCTCATAAAACCGACTCTCAGTACCTCAACTGTGAGTAAATTCTGTGAGTAAACAATAAATAACAAGCCCAATGATTGGTAGAAAGAGGTGCAGGGGCTTGTGAGGTGGCACATCTTACAAAGCAGCTGCCTCTTTGCTGCTATGGCTATTATTAATGGAGGTAATTCCTCTTTATGAAGTAGATAGAAGTCAGTTTCAGCTGTGCTATATAGTGCATCATCTTTTTTCATAATAGGCCTGAGTGAGAACTCAGATTTTGCTATCCAGTTTGGAAAAGGTAATTAACTTTCTGAATTAAGGGGCTCCTATAGTATAGTGTGCTATGTCTTATATTGCTAGCTAAAAGACCAGTGGTTCAAAGCCACTAGCTACTATTTAGGAGAAAGATGGTCAAGCTCCTCCTGCAAATATTTACAATCTCAGAAACTGGAAGATGGTCTCTATAAATTTGACAACTCAGATAACTAAAGATTCTCACCACTGGACCAATTGGTAGCATCAGGATGGATGGTGAAGCGATTGAGATGGTTCACAGCTTTAGTCTGCTTGGCTCCACAGTCAACACACTCGGCACCAGCAGCCAGGAATTTAAAAGATGTATTGCCATGGGAGAGTCTGCTGTTAGGGACCTCTCCAAAGTACTGAAGAGCAGGCGTGTCTCTCTAGAGACTAAGGTGCGTCTGATACAGGCCATGGTCTTTGCTATCACTTGTTATGCATCAGAGAGTTGGACAGTGACTAAGGAGGATAGAAGGAGAATTGATGCCTTTGAACTGTGGTGCCGGAGAAGAGTACCATGTACTGCTAGGAAAACAAACGGATTCATCCTGGAAAGGGTTAAACTGGGCACCTCCTTGGAGGCAAGGATTCTGAAGCTCCGTCTAACATACTTTGGACATGTTGTAAGGAGGGACCGGTCCTTGGAGAGGGACATCATGCTTGGGAGGGTAGAGGGGCAGCGCAGGAGGGAAAAACCCTCTATAAGGGTGGATTGATTCAATGACTGGGGTAATCGGGATGGGTGTGACAGAGGCAGTGCGATTGGTACAGGGCAGAGCAGAGTTTAGGCCTATTGTACCTAGATAGATAGGTTCGCTATGAGACGCAAGTGACTTGATGGCACATAACAACAACAACAACAACATGAGTTTGGGTTTTGGGGTTTAATAAGTATAATGGCACTAAGCTTTGCTTTTATTTTCCCTAAAATGGACAGATACCTACCAAAACTACCAATAGGCAGTATCATTTTATTGCTGTCAAGTCAAGTATGACTCATGGAGACCCTATGAACAAAATACTGAAGTCTTTCTATATCTATTGTCATTTCCCCAAGTTCATAGAGCTTCTAGAGTCATGTTGTTTAGGAAGCGGATGTCACTTCTGCTTCCAAATGATAGATGGAGAAAAAATTGAAGTTGTTAACAATTTCGTCTTGCTTGGACCCACAATCAACATCCTAGACACCAGGAGTTAAGAAATCAAAAGATGAGTTGCATTGAGAAAATCTATTATGTATCTCTCCAGAGTGCTAAAGAGCAATAATGTCATTTCAGAGACTAAGGTGCATCTGATCCAAGCTTTGGTCTTCTCAATTGCTGAGAGATGGAAAATGAATAAGACTGACAGAAAAATCAATGCCTTTGCATAGTAGTGTTAGAGAGGAGCATTAAACATACCATGAACTGTCAAGAAAACAAACAGGTCAACCCTTAGGAGGATAAAACCAAGTTGCTTCTTGGAAGCAAAGATTTTGAAACTCACATACTTTGGGCATGTTGTTAGGAGGTATCTGTCCTTGGAGAAGGACATAACACTTGAAAGGGTGGAGGGTCAGTGAAGGAAAGGAAGACACTGGATGAAAAGGATTGATATAGTGACTGTTGCAATAGGATCATGTGTGTCAGAGACAGCAAGATTGGCTCAGACTAGGGCAAGGTTCAGAACTGTTATTTATAGGTCCCTATTCAGGAGACTGGACTTTATGAGGATGAATGTGGCATCAGAATCGGAGGAAGCCTCATCAACAACCTACATTATGCATATGACATAACCTTGCTTGCGAAACTGAGAACATGAGGCATTTATTTGCTGCATAAGGTCTTCAATATGCATTGAAGCTCAACAAGAGAACAAAGATTCTCAGCACTGGGCCAGTTGGCAGCTTCAAGATAGATGGTGAAGTGATTGAGATTATTAACAGCTTCAACTTGCTTGGTTCCACAATCAACTTTCTTGGAACCATTACTCAGGAAATGAAAAGATGAATTGCACTGGCAATGTCTGCTGTCAGGGACCACACCAGAATACTGAAGAGCAATGCTGTCAGTCTAGAGACTAAGCTACACCTGGCCCAGACCATGGTTTTCATAATTACATGGTATGCATCAGAGAGCTGCGGAATAACTATGGATGATAGGTGAAGGATCAATGATTTTGAGTTGTGGTGCTGGAGAAA
Source organism: Elephantulus edwardii (assembly GCF_000299155.1). Classification (NCBI taxonomy): domain Eukaryota; kingdom Metazoa; phylum Chordata; class Mammalia; order Macroscelidea; family Macroscelididae; genus Elephantulus; species Elephantulus edwardii. Next base: position 7,019,264 of record NW_006399792.1, on the reverse strand, counting down.
AGTGTTGAACATACTGTGGACTGGTGTGAACAAACAAGTCTGTACTGGAGAGAGTGAAAACAAGCTGCTCCCTGGAGGCAAGGATTTTGAAGCTCCATCTCAGATACTTTGGGTATGTACCAGAACGGACTATTCCTTGGAAGGGAACATTATACTTGGAAAGGTGGATGGGCAGTGCAGGAGAGGAAGACCCAGGATGAGATGGATTAACTCAGTGAATGGAAAAATGGGATTAGGTCTATTGAAGACAACAAGATTGACTCGGGATAGGACAAGGTTCAGAGATAATGTGCATTGCTAGATGATTTGATGGCACATAACAACATGATTTGTCATTAACATGATGACTCATAACAACAACAGTAAAACTAAGACTTCAAATTTTTTGCTGTCAAGTTGGAAATTGCTCAAAACTGACAAGTTTCCAAGGTTGTAAATCTTTATAAGAAGAGATTGCCCAGAGTAATGACACAATTTTGTTAATAGGACAACTTCCTGTCCAATATACCATTAGAACTTATTGTAAGCAAAACTTCATTATATATTTCAAGCAGTTGAATATTTGGGTCATATGAAATTTCTGTGTTCAGCTTTTTGAGGAAATCCGAAACTGCTTTCCAGAGTGGTTGTACCCTTTTACAATCCCACCAACAGTGTATGAGAGTTCCTATTTCTCCACATCCTCTCCAATATTTATAGCTTGCTATTCTGCTAAAATGGGCCACTGCTACTGGGGTTGAAATGGTATCTCACTGTGGTTTTGATTTGCTTTTCTCTTATTGCCAGTGATTTTGAGCATTTCTTCATAAGTCTGTTGACTATCCAAATCTCTTCTATGAAAAGTCTTTCCATGTCTTTCACCCATTTTGTAATTGTGTTATCAGTCTTTTTCTTGTGGAGGTCCTGTACAATTCTGTAAACTTTTTTTGTGAGGCCCTTGTCTGAGATGAAATTGCCAAATGTTTTTTCCAAGATGGTAGGTTATCTTTCCTTCTGGAAAAAGTTTTGATACATACATGGATTTAATCTTTAGAAGGTCCCATTCATAAATTTTATTTTCTCCAGATTGTGCAAGAGAATGAACAGATAATGCAGCCAGAGTGCTCTTTGGAGACATGAATGATGAGGATTCGCCTCACATACTTTGGACATGTTGCTAGAATGTGCTACTCCTTGGAGAAGGACATGATATTAGGAATGGCGGAGGATCGGGAAAGGAGAGGAAGACCTTCAACCAGATGGGTTGATACAGTGACTGCTGCAATGGACTCTTGTGTGTCAAGAAGTGTGAGGATGGCATAGAAAGAACAGGGTTTAGTCTTTTTGTTTATAGGGTAGATATGAGTCATGCTCAACTTAATGGCATCTATAACAACAACATCCACGAACCGGGAAAATATTCCCAATTATTTGGTCTTTTATTGTTTCTCACAAAGTCTCTTATGCCTCTAGTTATATTTATTCCCAAGTATCTCGATTTGTACTTGGCTATTGTAAATGATATTGCTTTCTTGATTTCCTGCTCTGAGTTTTCTTTGTTTTTGAGGAATCTCACTGATTTTTTATGTTGATCTTGTATGCTATCTCTCTATTAAATTGGTTCACTAGCTATAAGAGTTTTTTGTTGAGTCCTTGGGGTTTTCTGAGTACACCATCATATCATCTGCATGTGTTGTTGATTGCTGTCAAGTCGAGCACGACTCCTAATGACCCTATGAACAAAAAGCCTGAAGCCTTTTTATATCATTTCTCAAAGTTCATAGTGTCCAGAGGCATATTTTTCTGCATATAATGACAATTTAACACCTCTTTGTCAATCTGCATACCTTTTATTTCCTTCTCTTGTCTTTTGCCTTAGCAAATACTTCCAATACTATATTGAATAAGAGTGGTGAAAGTGTGCATTCTTCCCTGCTTCATGTTCTCAAGGAAATGCTTCTAGTCTTTCTCCATTGAGAATGATAATTGGCTTTTGGTTTTTGCATACATAATTTTTCACTATGGTGGGGAAGTTCCCTTCCATTCCAATTTTGCTGAGTGTTTTTATTAGGAAGGGGTTTTAGATTTTGCCAAATGCCTTTCTGCATCAATTGCTAAGATCATATAGTTCTTGTTATTTGCTTTGTTAATGAAGTGAATTACATTGATTGTTTTTCTTACGTTGAACCACCCTTGCATACCTGTTATGTATGCCACTTGGTAATAATGATTTCTTTTTTAAATATATACTTTTGGATTCCATTGGCTATGATTTTGTTAAGGATTTTTTGCTTCTATATTTTTGAGAGATATTGGTGTATAATTTTCTTTCTTGGCAATATCTTTGCCTGGTTTTTATATTAGAGCTATGCATGCTTCATAGAATAACTCTGGGAATGTTGCTTTTATTTCTATTTTTTGAAATTATTTAAGTAAAATTGGTGCTAGATCTCTGAATATTTAGTGAAATTTAGCTGTGAAGCCACCTGGTCCAGGACTTTTTTTATGGGGAAGTCTTTTTATGAACTTTTCAATTTCTTCTTTTGTGATGAGCTTGTTCAAGTGTTCTAAATTTTTGTGTGTCAATCTGTGTAGGGCATGAATTTCAAGGAATTTGTCCATTTCTTCTAAGTTTTTAAATTTTTCAGCGTATGTTGTTGTTGTGATGTGTCGTTGAGTCACTTGCGACTCATAGCGACCCTACGTACAACAGCTCTAAACTCTGCTCTGTCCTGTGCCAATCTCATTGTCTATGACACACTCATCCCCATTGCCCCAGTCACCGAATCAATCCATCTCCCACAGGGCCTTCCCCTCCTGCGCCTGCCCTCCACCCTCCCAAGCATGATGCCTTTCTCCAAGGACCGGTCTCTCCTTACAACATGACCAAAGTATATCAGACAAAGTCTCAGAATCCTTGCCTCCAAGGAGCAGCCCGGTTTAACCCTATCCAGGATGAATCTGTTTGTTTTCTTAGCAGTCCATGGCACCCTCAGCACTCTTCTCCAACACCAAAGCTCAATGGCATCAATTCTTCTGTCCTCCCTGGTCATTGTCCAGCTCTCTGACGCATAACAAGTGATTGCAAGGATCATGGCCTGTACCAGATGCACCTTAGTCTTCAGAGATACACCGTTGCTCTTGAGTACTTTAGAGAGATCCCTAACAGCAGCCTTTCCCATTGCAATACGTCTTTTAATTTCCTGGCTGCTGGTGCCAAGAGTGTTGACTGTGGAGCCAAGCACACTAAAGCTGTGAACAGTCTCAGTCTCTTCACCATCCATCCTGATGATGTCAATTGGTCCAGTGGTGAGAATCTTTGTCTTCTTGACAATGAGCCTCAATCCATATTGAAGGCTGCAGTCCTTGGCCCTCTGCAACAAGCACTTCAGGTCCTTCTCAGTTTCAGCAAGCAGGGTACTGTCATCTGCATAAAGCAGATTGTTGATAGATCTTCCACCAATCCTGATGCCGTATTTCTCTTCATAAAGCCCAGCCTCCTGGATGATCTGTTCTGCATACAGGTTGAAAAGGTATGGAGACAGGACACATCCCTGGTGTATGCCCTTTCCAATTTTGAACCATGCAGAGTTTCCTTGCTCTGTTCTGACGACTGCCTCTTGGTTCAAGTATAAGTTTTGCATTAGCATGATCAAGTGTTCTGGGATTCCCATTCTTCTCAGAGTCAGCCACAGTTTGTTATGATCCACACAGACAAACGCCTATGCATAATCAATGAAGCACAGATAGACATTCCTCTGGTACTCCCTGCTTCCAGCCAATATCCATCTGGCATTAGCTACAATATCCCTAGTACCAGGACCCCTTCTAAACGCAGCCTGGACTTCTGGCAGTTCTTTGCTGATGTGCTGTTCCAGTCGTTTTTGCATAATCGTCAGCAGAATCTTGCTTGCATGTGAAATCAATGATATTGTTCTATAGTTTCCATACTCTGTTGGGTCATCCTTCTTTGGAATGGGAACAAATATATATCTCTTCCAATCAGTTGGCCAAGTGGTTGTTCTCCAGATTTCTTGACACAACTTGGTGAGCACATCCAGGGCAGCATCTGTTAGCTGAAATATGTCGTTTGGTACACCGTCTATTCCTGGGGCCTTATTTTTTGTCAATTACTTCAAAGCAGCTTGACCTTCTTCCTTCATCACCATAGGCTCTTGCTTATATGTTGTTTCATTAAATTCTTCTGTGTCTGCCAATTCCTTTCAATACAATGACTTAGTATATTCTTTCCATCTTCTTTTGATACTTTCTGGATCATTTAGTACTATAGCAACTCAAGGTTTGAATTTGTTCTTCAGTTCCTTGAGCTTAAGAAATGCTAAGCGAGTTCGACCCTTTTGGTTTTCTGACTCTAGCTCCTTGCACGTTTCATTGTAATGTTTTACTTTGTCATCCCACGCTGCCTTTTGAAATCTTCTGTTCTGGTCTTTAGTCTCTTGAATTCTTCCTTGTGCTTTGGCTTCTCTGCGCTCCAGTGCAATATTCAGAGTTTCTTCTGACATCCATTTTGGTCTTTTCTTCCTCTTCTGTCTTTGTAAAGAACGTTTGCACTCTTCTTGGATGATACCTTTGATATCCTCCCACAACTCATCTGGTCTTTGCTCATTTGTGTTCAAGGCCTCAAACCTGTTTCAGTGTATAGCTTTTAATAATCTGATTTATAGACATCATTTTCTCTGGTTGCTATAATGGTACCTCTATCATTCCTCAGTTGAGTTATTTTTGTCTTTGTGTGTGTGTTAAGTTTGCCAAAGGTTTGTCAATTTTATTGACCTTTATGAAAAACCAGCTCCTGATGTTGTTGATGGTTTCAGTTGTTTTTGTTTTCTATGTCCCTGATTTCAGCCATTGTTCTTATAATTTCCTTTGTTCTGGAGGCTGTAGGGTTAGATTGTTTTTCTCTTTGATAGAGGTGTTGAGTTAGGACATTAATTTTGCTTGTTTTTTCATCTTTTTTAGATGTGTTTTCCTATTATTATGAACTGCCGCCTGAGGACTATGTTAGCTGCATCCCAGAGGTTTTGGTATGTTATATATGTATTACCATTTTTCTCAAGAAATATTTTCTTTTTATTTTATATTCAATTATATTATTCTTTTTCAAATTTTAGGGTCAATAATCAGAAAGCTGGACAATGACTAGGGATGATAGAAGGAGAATTGATGTCTTTGAGCTATGGTGATGATGAAGAGTATTGACTATACCATAGACTGCTAAGAGAACAAACAAGTTCATGTTGGAGAGGATGAAGTCAGGCTACTCCTTGGAGGCAAGGATTTTGAAGCTTCATCTGACATACTTAGGACATGTTACAACGTGGGATCAGTTGTTGTAAAGGAATGTCATGCTTGGGAGGGTGGAGGGACAGACAGTACAAGAGAGAAAGACCTTCAATGAGATGGATTCATTCAGTGACTGGGATAATGGAGTAGGTGTATCAGAGTCAATAAGATTGGCACTGGATAGAGCCGGGTTTAGAGATGTTGTACACAGGGTTGCTATGAGTTGCAGGTGATTTGATAGCACATAAGAACAACAACAACAACAACATTTTTTTAAATTGAGATTTTAATGAAGTTTTATAAAGAACTTGGATTTCCATTCATTCACTGTTACATACTCTCCTTGTGCCCCTTTTCCCTAGTTCACTTTTTTCTTTGGGAAAAAAGTTCTTTCATTGTTATACAGTCTGTCTGTGCCCCCTGTTATGAAAGAGTTGGAAACAACTGAGTGTCCATCAACAAATGAATGGATAGAGAGTTTGTGGTAAAGTCACACAATGAAATACTATCCAGCACTGAAAAACAAAGAATTCATAAAATATTATACAAATGGGTGACCATGGAGGACATTATGCTGAGCAAAATATCTCAGTAAAAAAAAACCCAAAAAACATTTTAATAATTTTTTTTTAAATAAATGCATCTTGTCACCAAAAAAAAGACTTCTGTATTGTTAAAAGTAGGGGAAGCAAGAGAATCTAACATATTTTTCTTTTTAGAAGTTTATTTTTTTAAAAAATATTTTATACCAGCTTATTTACAAAGTTTATATTTAAAAAGGCCTCATTTTCATCCTCGGGTTTTAAGAACATGCCACAGGATTAGCAGATTGAAACTTTGCTTTCAAGTACGTGCTTTTATTTTCCTTTTTTATTCCTTTGAATATTGAAAATGTCAGAATCTGAATTCACTACCACTTCATTTTATTTTACATTAATTTCTCTTACTATCACTTGTTCATTAGTATACTCTCTTCAGTGTGTGTGCTCGTTCTCTTCCCAGCACCTTTGCGCTTGCGCTCTTCTCTCTTTGCCTTTAGTACCTTTTCTTCCTTGGTAGAGAGAGAATCTTATTCCCAGTACTCCAAACATGAAATTAGGAATCTGAAACTCAAGGAATTAAATGACTTGCCCATATATGTACTTTACTTCCTGTCAAAACAGACACTAGAATTCCAACATTTTTACCTTGTGATTTTATTTTGAATATTTGCTGAAATTAAGTTTTATTAATGTATATATAGCTAAATTCCTTTCATGCACAAATTTTTTTTAAAGTTACTAGAACCTGCTTTTCCCCTACTTCTCAATTAGAATGGACACAATCCATGACCCTTAAATGAAACTCTAAATTTATGGTTCCTTTTTAGGACAGAGTAGAGTCCTACACAGGGTTCCCAACACTTTAAATTTTTAAGGAAGAACACAATCACATAATTTTTTTTCCTGTGCAGTGGCCAGTGAGCTTGACACATCAACTTTTTGGATAGCAGTCAATTGCCTTAATCACTGTAGCACCAGGGCTTCTGTCTGTTACTATATTGTCATTAGGAGCCATCAAGTCAACTTACCTCATACCCTCCCTCTCTACAACAGAACAAAGTCCCCTTGTCCTGCTCCACCCTCTTCATCTCTGAATGTTATCAGGCCAGTACTTGGAAGGAGTATCATGCTTGGGGAAGTTGAGAATCAGAGAAAGAGAGGAAGGCCTTCAACAAAATGAATTGACTGCAAAAATGTGAGTGAGCACAATGGAGACAGTGCTGGTGCAGCATAGAGCCAGGTTTCTATCTGCTGTTCTAGGGTTGCTATGAGTTATAGCTGACTCAATGATACCTAAAACCAACAAAAATAAAATAGATTAGATTTTGTGCTTAGGGTGTTTTTAATAATTAAAAAATAATTAAGATTCACTTAAAACTGGGCAAGACTTACTTCAAACAACAAAATGGAATATTCTTTTCATACTCTTGTTATGAGAGGAGTAAGCAAATTTCTCTTGATAGAGAAGAGGTTCCCAGAGAATTGGATTTTGTTATTGTTGGAGAGTCCTTGAATGTTGCAAATAGTCAACACATTTTGCTACTACCCATAAGCTTAGAACTCACCTAGAGGTGCCTATGAATAAAGGCAAGACAACACACTTGGAAAAAAAATCAGTCACTTAATAATCTATGAAGCAGGATACTACTCTGACACACTCTGGTTATGTGAGTCAGATTGAATCAATTGCAAGTAGTTGAGCAGGGAATTGTCACTGCAGTGAGGGAGAAATCTGGGCCAAGATTGATATTGGAAAGCTTGGAGTACACAGAGGATGCAAAGGAGATGAATCAGTGTACTTTATGAGTGGTCTCTTCTGCATGTTAAAGGTTTCATAAGCAATGACAAAATAATGATGTTTAGGGGAAAGGCAAGAGAGTGATAATACAGCATGAAGGAAGGCCCATGAATGGAAAGCTAATGGTGGTGAGTTTTAATGGTCTTGCATCTCCTGAGGAAGTAAATGGCAAGATTTCTCCTCGGCTGGAGGTTTTGTACCGTGGTAAGGAATTGTGAATAGTTGTTCACCATTGAATATTTAAAGTGGAGTTTGGAAAGGTATACAATCAATGGGCATGTGGCTAAAACTAAATTAAAGAAATGGCAACAGACTGAGAGAAGAGAGAGGTTGACTTCTGGTATGCATACCTGAGGTTACCATGAATCAGGGATAACTCCATGGCAATTAACAACAAGAGCAAAGACAAAAAGGCATAGTGTAAAGTTTTCCTGTAGATAATTAGCACAGTTAGGCAAGCTTTCTATAGCAGCATTCAGCTGCCACAATGAAGATAGTTACATTGACATTATGAAAAATTGGTAATTTCACAAACATCTAATTTCTTATTTCCCTTAGCCCCTCCACCCTCAAAATGTCCATAGTCACTCATCTTTCATCATGAAAACCAGAAATGTGCTGATGTGTCCTAAGGGGTGGGGTAGGAATATTTTACCAAGAATAGACATGACGCCTTTTTGACAAGAGACAAATGTTTCATTCAAATGCTGCATTTCGCATATTGGAAACTGTAATGAATTTTTGTGCACCTCTCTGCCTAGTTCACAGTGTCAGGCCTAGGCATCGAAGCACCTCAGGCTTTCCTCACAATATTAAATTTAATGTTACACCCTCTTGTAGAATGGTGCATAAATCAAGCATTTGATTTGCATGGACTACAGCAAGCAGCTCCGTCCTGGACAAATATAAACCCAACTCTGAATATTATGTCAGGGACAAAACGAAAGCAATCTTGGACTTCCAATAAAAGTCTGGTACCAAGTGTAATTTGTACCGGTATTACACTGCTCTGTGTCATGCCTGTTATTAAAACTCTTGTTTTAACCTCCTTTTTTCATTTCAGAAGAAAATGTTTTTCTTGACCTTCCTGTATTCACCAAAAACCAGTGCACACTGAAACCAGTGCTATTTATAAACTGGTGTCTACTCCTGACAACCATAGACATATTTATTTTCTTTCCCTCAGCTACCCTCACCCAGCATAGAGTACGGAAGGGGTACATATGAGTAATCAAGTGGAAAGAAATGAAACAAAGGGTGTGGAATAAAGTACACCGCTGGAGATTAGGCAACGTGGATATTCACTAATGTTCTACCTCTGGCCACAGTCCCAAGAGAATGCTAAGAATAGTTTAAGAGCAGACGAGTTTGAAAAAATGACTCATTTACCAAAGTTAATGGCCATTTGGATTCAGAACATGCATCCAATTCAGGAAAAGTGAGCCTAAATATGCGTCATTTGATTTTGTTTCTTGTCTCCAGCGTATGTCTAGTTATACATTTTCCTTACTCACAAGGTAGTTGAACTGTTCTTTTTTTAAACTAAAAGTAAAATCATTGTGATATAAAGTTGAATGAGATCCTGAGATAAGAAACATTTGTACAAATGCAAAATTAACCTGCTCCGAGTCCCCAGAGAACATGAATAGATCATGGACTTGCACATATTCTACTCTACGTCAAGGCCTGTCACGTTTGTTCTGGTATGCTGTAAGGGTCTTACAAACAGAGCTTGCTCCTGAAGCCAAGTGTGTTTCCAAGAAGTCACAGCTGTCCAGAACACATAAGCAGGTGAAGATGTGATCCTGAGAGCTATGCTGATGATTTGGTATCTGCAGTATAATTCCTCCCAGCTGTCCATGAACATCTGTTAGAATATGAAATGCTTGAGGATCTGAATAGGTGAAAGTGAGTGCCTGCAAAAAGAAATTTATGATATTTTGAGGACAGTAAATTAGGATTCATTCACACATTTATCCCATCAACAAATATTTATTAAATGAATACAGTATGCCACTCACTGGGCTAGGTATTATGGGGACTGCAAATATGAATTAGATCTAGATCTTACAAATAAGGAGTTTATAGTAAAGGTGTTTGTTCAAAGGTCCCTGGGTGTTGCAAATGGTTTTCCTTTAGCAGGTAACTGAAACAAACCCATCCAGGAGCATCATGGAAGAAGGGGCATGGCAATCTACTTTCATAACAATTAATGACCTTCCTCTGGCAAGTTGGTTCAGACTCATAAGGAGTCTCTGCTGGGTTTCCAAGTCTGTACCTCTTTACAGGAAGAAACTGCCCATCTTTCTCCTGAAGATCAGTTAGAGAACTCAAACTCACAACGTTTAGATTAGCAGCTTGATATGGTAAGGCACTATAAACCCTATGAACAATAGTTGTTGTTGTGTTGTTGATTGCCTTTGAGTGGAGCATGATTCGTAATTACCTTATGAACAAAAGGCCTGAAACCCTCTACAATTATCAACATTTATCAAAGTTCATAGAGTTTCTAGAGGCAAGTTGTTTAAGAAGAAGATGCCCCTCCTGTTTCCAAGCCTGTCATAGAATATTAGAAGCAAAGACCAGATTGACAATCCTAAAAATGAGGAGAAGCAGCTGCAAGCATCCTTTAATAATTGGAATGTGGAATATACAATCTAGGAAGGTAGGAAAGCTAGAAGTTCTCAAAAATGGGATGGAACACATGAAGACTGACATTTTAGGCATTAGTAAACTGAGACGGAATAACATGTGCTATTTTGAATTAGACAATCTAAACA
>NW_006399792.1:6996192-7008521 GCF_000299155.1 Elephantulus edwardii | reverse complement strand
GGAAGAGTGCTATTGTATTCATACTGAAAAAGATAATTTCAAGATCTGTCCTAGGGTATGATGTTTTGATTCATAGGACACTATACAAAGGCATACAAGGAAGACTTGTTAATACAACTATTATTAAAAATATGTGCCGATGGCTAAATTCAAAGAGGAGGAAATTTAGGATTTTTTTCAAATGTTGCAGTCCAAAAATGGCCAAAAGTGAAATCAAGAAACATTAGTGATAATTGATGACTGGAATGCAATAATTAGAAATAGTGAAGAAGGAAGTATTCAGAAAGCATGAACCAGGTAACAGAAATGAAGTCAGGAACTGAATGATCAGATTTTGTAAGCTCAATGATTTCTTTTTTACAAATACCTTTTTAAAAAATACAAAGGTGACTTTATTCATGGACCACACTTGATGAATTCACAGGAAACAGATTGACGATATCAGTAGAAAGACTCATTGAAGAAGCTAAACATCAGTAGTGAAAACCAGGCCAGATCCGGTTCCAATGTGGAACAGACCATCAACGGTTGTTGTTATTGTTGTTATGTGCTATGACTCATAGTGACCCTATGCACAATAGCTCTGAACCCTGCTCTATATTGAGCCAATCTCACTGTCTCTGACACACTTGCCATACAACTCTAGTTATCTTGTCAATCCACCTCATCTAGAATCTTCCGCTCCTGTGCTGTTTCCTTCACCCTTCTAAACATGATATCCTTATCTAAAAACTGGTCCCTCCTTTCTACATGTCCAAAGTATGGAGACAGAGTCTCAAAATCCTTGCCTCCAAGGAGCAGCTCAGTTTCATCTACTCCAGGATGGACCAGTTAGTTGCCTTGGCAGTAACTGTATGTTCAATACTCTTCTCAAGCACCATGACTCAAAGGGATCAATTCTTCTTCTGTCATCCTTGGTCACTGCCCAGCTCTCTGATGCATACCAAGTAATTGTGAGGACTATGGCGTGGATCAGAGACACTTTAGTTTCTAGGCTGACATCCTGGTTCTTCAGCACTCTGAAGAGGTCCCTGACAACAGATTTCCTGATTGCTGGTGCCAATAATGTTGATTGTGGAACCAAGCAAGCTGAAATTATTAGCAATCTTAATCTCTTCTCCATCTATCATGATGCTGACAATTGGTTCAATAGTGAGCATCTTTGTCTTCTTGATGTTGAGCTTCAATCCATATTGCAAACTATGGTCCTTGACCTTCTGTAGCAAATGCTTCAGGCCCTCTTCAGAAGATTGTCTCATCTACATAACACAGGTTGTTGATAAGTCTTCCTCCAATCCTGATGCCACATTCCTCCTTATAAAATCCAGCCTCTGGAATGATGTGAAAATTCAAACTGAAGTTAATGAAAATAAAAACAAGTTCTCATGAATCAAAATAAGACTTTAAGTCTATCTCACCTAAATTTAAATATAATTTCCAGAATAAGTTTGGGGCATTAAATACATGAGTTAGGAGATGATATCAAAGAAATTATCCATGAAGAGAGCAAAGGTCATTATAAAGACAGAGGAAATAAAATAAAATTTAAAAAAATAAAGACAGAGGAAGAAGTAAAACCAAAGTGGATGTCAGAGACTCTGAAAATCGCACTAGAGTGTCAAAAAGCCAAAAATAAATGGGAGAAATGTTGAAATAAAACAAATGAACAGAAGATTTCAAAAGGCAACTAAAAAAAAGGCAACTCAAGGAGACAAAGCAAAGTATTACAATGGAATGTACAAAAGCTGGAGAGGAGAATAAAGAGGGAAGAACTGCATCAGTATTTCTGAAGCTGAAAAAGTGAAAAGATAGGTTCAAGCCTCAAGTCACAATACTTACATATACTATGAGGAAAATCTTGGATGATCTAGACAATATCCAAAGAAGATGTGAGTAATACACAGTCACTCTATCAAAAATTGACCAATACGTAAATATTTCAGGAAGTACCATATAGACAAGAGTTGATGGTAATGAAGGAAGAAGTTCAAGCTGCATTGAAGGCACTAACAAAAACATAAGACTCCAGGAAGAGATGGAATTCCCACTGATACGCTTGTACTAATAGATGCAGCCCTGGACATGCTTACTATTCTATGCCAGGAAATTTGAAGGACAACTGCTTGGTGGTCTGACTGGGAGAGATTCATATTTGTCCCATTCCCAAGATATACAATCAAACACAATGTGGAAACTATTCAACAACATCATTAATATTAATATTAATGGTAATGGTAATGGTAATATTAATAGTAATATCAAATATTGATGAAGATCACCCAAACATTACTAGAACAGTACATTGACAGTAAGTTTACAGAAGTTCAAGCTGAATTTAGAAGAGACTGTGGCACCAGGAAGGAATATCATTGGTGATGTCAGAGTCAGAAGAATGCCTATTTGTGTTTTATTGACTATGCAAAGGCACTTGACTCCATGGTTCATAACCTATGGTTAACCTATGGCTAACATTGAGAAGAATGGGGATTCCAGAACACTTAATTATGCTCATACAAAACCTACACCTAGACCAAGAAGCTGTTGTCTGAACAGAACAAGGGAACAGTGTGGTAAAAAATCAGGAAACTTGTTTATGAGAGTTGAAATCTTCTTTCTGTATACTGATTCAATACATATGCTGAGCATATCATTCCAGAAGCTGGACTCTGTGAAGAAGAATATGGCAACAGGATAGAAGGAAAACTCATTATAATCTAAGCTTTGTAGATGACACAACCTTGACTGATGAAAGTGAGGATTTGAAACACTTATTGTAAAGATCAAAGACTATAGACTTCAATATGATTGCAACTCAGCAAAAAGCTTCTCCACTGGACTGATAACATTATGATAGATGAAAAAGAGATTGAGATTGTCAATGATTTAGTCTTGGTTGAATCCATAATCCCTTGATACTAGCAATCAGGAGATCAGGAAACGTATTTTATTGGGAAATATCTACTTTCAGGGACCTCTCAAAAGTACCAAAGAGAAATGGTGTCAGTTTGAAGACTAAAGTTTGCTTTGATCCAAGCCATAGTCTTCTCAAACCCTTGCTGTGCATTTGGGAACTGGCAATGAATAAGGATGACAGAAGAATTGTTGTCTTTGAGTTGTAGTATTTGAGAAGATAACTGAATATTTATTTCGTAGACTGCCAAAAATAATACAGATATGTCTCAGAAAAATAGTGCAGCCAGAGTGATTCTTAGAGAGAAGGAAGGCAAAACTTTGTCTCATATATGGTGGACATGTTGCTAGAAGAGGCTATTCTTCGAGAAGGGATATCATGCTTGGAAAGGTTAGAGGGTCAGTGAAAGAGATGCACTGACACAGTGACTATAGCAATGAGTTCAAGTGTGTCATGACTGATGAGAATGGTACAGGATAGACTAAGATTCAAGTCTGTTCTTTATAGTTTTTCTGTGAATCTTACTTAGCTCACTGGTACATAACAACAACCACAAGAACAACAGCAACATCCTACCAGGACTCTTTTATAAAGATTATAGTCAAAAAAATCTATTGAATAATTTTCTATAATGCAAGGGTAGCTTTATGTCAAAATTTGTCAGCATAGAATTTAACCACACTAACTATTGATTTAGATGTGTCAGCATAAACAAAAACAAAACTTTTAAAACTATACATAACTATTACACAAGATGAAAGTACCATTAGGTATACAAATACATGATCATATAAGACACAAGAAAGAGAATACATAATTTATAATAGTAGAAATCAGAGAAAGCAACCAAGCAGAGTTTGGCTGTGTAATAATAAGGACATTAAAGAGAATTCCAATGGGTGTGGGAGGGCATTGAGAAGCACAAGGAAATGGGAAACCCAGTGCAAAAACCATGAGTAGTGGTGTTACATGTCGTCAAGTCAAAACCGACTTGACCCTACAGTGAGTCTTCAGCTGCTGAAAATCACATGTAAGATTGTTAATCTCTCCTGCAAAACAGTTTGTGGATTCAAGCTGCCTGCCTTTAAATTGGCAGCTTAACTCTTTACCCACTAGGCCACCAGTTGTGTTCAGTTCCATATTACTGACCTAAGAAGTGAACAAAAGAAGTTGTTGCTGTTCAGTGCCATCAAGCTGACTATGCCTCTTAGTTACTCTGAGAACAACTGATCTAAACCTTGCCCTAGCCTGAGCCATCCTCACTCACATCTCTGATAATGCTCCCTAGAGGAATATAAGATCAGAAAAGTACAAGGAGTGAGGGATAGTCAGGAATTGAAACAAGTTAGACTTCTAAAGTTGGGTAATTTGGAGCCATTAATTATTTTGAAGCAGAAAATGACATTTTCTAACCTATGGTTTAGTTTATAAAATAGATTATAAACAGAGAGATTGCCATAGGAAAAGTGGTTAGCCTTAAAAAAGATTAGTGAAGGGAGCTCTGGTGGTCTAGTGGTAAGAAGCTGTGCCACAGTCCCAAAAGTGTGAGGTTCAAATCCACCTGTGGCTTCTCAAGAGAAGGACTGGCAATCTAATCTATTCCCATGAGATTTATGGATTCTGAAACTTCGAGTCCTCTATAATTTCAGCAAACCAGGTTAATGCCTTCTTCATATTGCAGTGGGTCAGCAATTAGTTGGTTCTGACTCAAAAACATACAACAACAAAAACAAACTAAAAAATAGCTATAAGAAAAGAAGGAAAAGGACAGACTATTAAACAAGTATAATCCACAGAATTTGTGACCAGGAGAATGCACGGTTATAATTGGTTTCAGTGCAAAATGACATTAAGTATAACAGAACATTGTGTCTCAGTTGTACACCGTCCTAGCAATAGTTGTCGTATTTGAGCATATTGTTGTAACTATTGCATCAACTCATCTTTTAGAGTGCCTCTCACTTTTTTGTTGAACTTCTACTTTACGAAGCATGTTCTTTCCTAATAATTGACCTCTTCTGATAGCATGTCCAGAGTGAGACAAAGTTTTCAACATCTTCACTTCTAAGGAACACTCTGGATGTATTCCTTCAAGATCAAAACATTTGTTCTGGTGGTTGTTGTTACATACCGTGGAATTGGACCCGACCCATAGGTGACCCTTCATTGGGTTTTCAGAGGCAGTTCATCATGTGGAAGGAGATTGCTCATCCTTCTCCTGTGGAACAACTGGTGGATTTGAACTGCGTGCCTTCAGGATTTCAGTGCTGCTTCCTGCCATTGGCCATCATATTTAGTATTCACCATTTTGCCCCATCTTCCTCTTTCATTGTCTAACACTTTCATACATGTGAAACAATTGTAATGACTTGAATCAAGTGCACTTTTATTTATCAAAGTCACCTTTTTTTTTTTTTTGCTTTTCAGAGTTTAAAGAGGTCTTTTAAAATAATTTTTCCCAATAGCAAAGATTTTAAAGCTCCATCTGACATACTTTGGGCATGTTACAAGGAGTGACCAGTCCTTGGGGAGGGACATCGTGCTTGGAAGGGTGGAGGGAAAGCATAAAAGAGGAAGACCCTGGATGAGATGGATTGACTCGGTGTTGTTGTTGTTATGTGCTGTCGAGTCGCTTGCGACTCATAGCAACCCTATGTACAACAGCCCTAAACTCCGCTCTGTCCTGTGCCAATCGCACTGTCTCTGACACTCCCATCCCAATTATCCCAGTCACTGAATCAATCCACCTCATATAGGGCCTTCCTCTCCTGGGCCGTCCTTCCACCCTCCCAAGCATGATGTCCCTCTCTAAGCACCGGTCTCTCCTCACAACATGTCCAAAGTATGTTAGACGGAGCCTTAGAATCCTTGCCTCCAAGGAGCCACCCGGTTTAACCCTTTCCAGGACAAATCTGTTTGTTTTCCTAGCAGTCCATGGTATTCTCAATACTCTTCTCCAGCACCACAGCTCAAAGGCATCAATTCGTCTTCTATCCTCCTTGGTCATTGTCCAACTCTCTGATGCATAACAAGTGATTGCGAAGAAGTGATTGCCTGTATCAGAGGCACCTTAGTCTCCAGAGAGACACCATTGCCCTTTAGTACTTTGGAGAGGTCCCTAACAGCAGACTTTCCCATGGCAATGCGCCTTTTAATTTCCTGGATGCTGGTGCCAAGACTTTTGACTATGGAGCCAAGCAAACTAAAGCTGTGTACAATCTCAATCTCTTCACCATCCATCCTGATGCTGCCAATTGGTCCAGTGGTGAGAATCTTTGTCTTCTTGACATTGAGCCTCAATCCATATTGTAGGCTGCAGTCCTTGGCACTGTGCAGCAGGCGCTTCAGATCCTCTTCAGTTTCAGCAAGCAGGGTTAAGATAGATCAGGGTTCAGAGCTGATATACATAGGTCACTATGAATTGCAAGTGACTTAACAGCACCATAACAACATCGACAACATGTTTCTTGATTTAGTGACTGCTGCCTACCAGGATGTTGACTGTTGACCAAAAGAAAATGCAATTTTTTGACACTTTCAATTTCTTCACAATTTATCATAGTGTTTTCATAGACCCTATGGTGAGAAAATTAATTTTTTTCATAAAGCATGATCTATATTTATGACTATACTTTTTTCTTTCATCAGTAAATACTTCGAGTCCTCTGTATTTTCTGCAAACTAGGTTATGCCTTCTTCATATTGCAGACTATTGGTAAGTCTTCCTCCAATCTTAATGTTATATTCTTCATCATATAGTTCAGCTTCTCTGATTATTTACTTCGTATATGGAATTAGTAAGGTGAAAAGGCAGAACTATAGGACTTATCCTTTCCAGTTTTAAGCCTGTAGTATCTTTTCTTCTGTTCTTATTACTGCCTCTTGATCTATATACAGATTCAGTATAAACTCAATTAAGTGTTCTGGAATTTCTAGACTTTGTTATCCAAAATTTGATCCCTACAGAATAGGCTAATAAAATGCCTTTCTATTAGCAGATAAAGCATAGCTAAACAAGTTCTTCCAGGGTTGAATCCATTTGTTAGATAAAAAAAGTGTTGAGAGAGAGAGAGAGGAGGAAAGAAGCTGGTCCCAAGAAACAAACAGGTCTTTATTGCATGGTCTGAGAAGGACGCCAAGTGAACTGACCGCATGCGGAAAAGGTCAAAATGGTGCTTTGGCAGGAAGGGCAGTGTCTTTTTATAGCTGTTGTAGAGAGGACTAGGGAAGATGATAATTTGCTTGAAATTTGGGCTGTTAATTAACTTGAATATGGCCTTTTGTGATTAGGCCCAAAGCCTTATTAGGATCCACTGTCTAATCTGGCCTTTGGTCTGGTCTCTCCTCTGGTTGTCTTTGACATTATCAGGTTTCTTTAAGGAGCAATCCGGAGGTCTGGGAGCAACTGCTACATTCTTCCTCCACATTTGATGAAGCACATATTTCATTTATTACTGAGCTCTTATTTTTACTACTTATATCCCCCAAACTTTGACTTCTTTCAGTGTTAATAGTTCTTGATAAACTACTTCCTGAAATAGTTAAATGCTAATCTTTTTTTGTAATAATTTTATAATAATTCTGTATGTTCTTTCTATCTTCTTTTGATGCTTTTAACATTACTCAGGAATTTATTCATAAAATCTTGTAATATTGCTTTAATTTGTTCTTCAGATCTTTCGGTTTGTGAAATTTTGAATGTGTTCTTCCCTTTAAGCTTTTAAACTCTAGGTTTTTTAACAGTTCATAATAATTTTACCGTGTCTTCTCAAGCTACCAATTAATCTTTTCTTAGCACTTTTGCCTCTTTACACTACTGTTCCTTTACACCAATGTTTTATTTATTTTTGGAAAAAAATAATGTTTTTATAAAATAGAACTTAATGCTTCAGATTTTTTAACTGATTTCAAAATGTAATTAAAATAGCTTGCTGTTGTAAGCTCTTCATTTCACAGATAGCAATTTGAATAAAGTTGAGTCACCTGTTTTGAACTGGGAGACATATAATGTTGCTTAATGATAGTTATGACTATAAAGTCAACAGATTTTGTTGACACATGTCACTGTAGTTTTGCCACTATCATTTTGAAGGAATCAGAGAGATCCAAAGTTCAGCATTTCCCAAAGAGAGTTAATGGGAAATTTTAGGTACATTGATCTTGTTGATCATGATTTAAAGATTTGTATTGCAATAGAACTGCATCTAGTTCAATTCAAGTTTATTTTGAAAGTACAGCTAGTCTACTTCATGGATAAGGTGTTTTCTAATTGACTGCAAAACAAGGCTGGCTGAACTCTAAGCCAGCCTGTCAATACCCATACTGAGAAAACCAGAGCATCCCAGGGCCATCTCTCAGGCCAAGTGATTAACTCCGCATTGGTCATGTAGCATAATAAACATGAAGTTCAGGAGATTGAGTGTTGCCACACAACTCCAGCTGTGGAGATAGATGCCTTCCTATTGTGGCATACTTAGCAAGGACACAAATAATTTGTTTTAAAAGTATTAAAAATCAATATGTATCAGTTATTTTTAAGTAGCGTTTTGATGCTAGGTGAGACTATTCCATGGAAAGGAATATCATGCTTAGAAAGACGGAGGGTCAATGAAGGAGAGAAAGACCCCTGATGAAGATGAGATGGATTAACACTGTGACTTTAGCAATGGGCTCTAGTGCCTCAGAGATGATGAGGATGGCACAGGGCAGAACAGGGCTTGTTTCAGGATGGCTGTTCATAGGGTCACGGTGAGTTATACTGAATTTGATGGCACCTAACAACAGCAGCAACAACAAAGTTTGTCCTACTGTCAGGTAATAGAAAGATGCTGCCCAGGTATCTCTGAATTTTTAATATGTAAAACTTATTGATATCAGGTCAGAACACAACTTCTTACCCACTAGGCCACAACAACTCCCCTACTGAATTTGCAGTAAATCTATTTTAATAGGAAATACAGAGAGAAAAAACTGGAGTACAGTGAACTTATGTTAATGGGAAAATTTAGAAAAAAATGAGTGAAACTGTTTGTGTAACAAAAAGAGCATATCAGTGTCATTGAATTTTATATATAGAAAAACATCCTGAATGGGTGTGCATATTGTTGTTATGTGCCACTGAATTGGAACTGACTTATTACTGTCACTTCAGTGGGTTTTCAGAGGCTGTAAAACACAAGGAAGGAGGTTGCTCATCTATATGTCTTCTGGGAGCAACTGCTGGATTCAAACAGCCAGTCATTGAGCGTGCATTCCTTTCCCACTAGGCCACCAGACCTCCTTTATGCATATATTATCAACAGCAATAACAAAAAAAATTGTTTTAAGTACCTATTCTTCCCTAAGATTCCTCCTCGATCTATGAAGGAAATAGGCAGTTATTTATTTGTCATAATGATTAATTTGCAAGTTTATTAAAACAACACAAGAACTAATACTCTCTAGATATTGTTTCTGGTTAATCCTCTGCCTAGATTATTTGAATTGTTATCTGTGTTTCATTGACTATGCACAGGCATTTGACTGGGGGATCACAACAAACTGTGGCTGATTCTGAGAACAACGGAAATCTCAGAACACTTGTTTGTGCTTAGGTGAAACACTTGGACCAAGAGGCATTCATCAGAACAGAGCAAGAAAAACACTCCACAGTTCAAAATTGGGAAGGGTGTGAGTCAAGGATGTGTCCTATCTCCATATCTTTTCAATCTATATGCAGAACAGATTATCGAGGAGGCTGGCCTCTATGAGGAGGAGATTTGTGGCATCAGCATTGGTAGAAGACTCATCAACAAACTGCATTATGCAGATAACACACCCCTGCTTGCTGAAACTGAGGAGAACCTTAAGCTCTTGATGCAGAGGGTCAAGTACTGCAGTCTTCAATATGAATTGAAACTCAACATCAAGAAAACAAAGTTCTCACTACTGGGCCAGGTTGGCAGCAGCATGATGGATGGTGAAGAGATTGAGATTGTTGGCAGCTTCAGTTTGCTTGGCTCTATAATCAATACTCTTAGTACCAGCAGACAGGAAATCAAGAGATGAATTGCAATGGGAAAGTCTGCTGTTAAAGACTTCTCCAAAGTACTTAGGAGCAAGATGTCACTCTGGAGACTAACGTGTGCCTGATGCAGGACATGGTCTTTGCAATCACTTGTTATGCATCAGAGAGCTGGACAATGACTAGGAATGAATGATAAAAGGAGAATTGGTGTCTTTGAGCTGTGGTGCTGGAGAAGAATATTGAGTATACCATGGACTGCTAGGAGAACAAAAAGTTCATCTTGGAGAGGGGAAGCCAGTTTGCTCCTTAGAGGCAAGGATTCTGAAGCTTCATCTGATGTACTTTGGACATGTTGCAAGGCGGGATCAATCCTTGGAGAGGAGCATCATGCTTGTGAGGGTGGAGGGACAGAGCAGGAAAAGAAGACCCTCGATGAGATGGATTGATTCTATCACTGGGGTAATGTCAGAGACAAGAAGATTGGCAAGGGATAGAACAGGGTTTAGGGCTGTTGTACATAGGGTTGCTATGAGTTGCAAATGACACGACAGACAGCACATAACAACAACAACAACAACAACATTGCTGCTGAAAACTAAGCATCTTTCTATATAAAATGAAGCAATGGTTTAATCAGATTAGGTGATATCATTTGGGAGAGGGTGTATTGAAATCAATGTCCTCACATTTCCAGTTGCCACCCTCAGAAATTTGCCTTTGACCTGCAATAAATAGTTGTGGTTCTTGAGCTATTTAAGCCTGATTAAGGTATTTGTTATGCATTTGACAGTACATAATGGTGCACAATGTCAATTCTCAACTGTCATCATTGTGATTAAAAAGGGTAGAAGAGAATGACCCCTATATGGAAGAAGTTGTAATAAATAATGAGGTTGCCATGAACTTCTAATCCAATCCCAGGATTTAACCACAGTGAATAAAGGCCCTAGCAAGATCTCTAACCAAGGAAGTTGCTAAGTTAATGATGCTAGATATATTATTAATTTAAATTATTTTCTGTTGTCTAGCTACAAAATATTATTAATTGTTAAAACATCTGTTCTGAATACAAATAAGACGTATGCAATGCCCTTCAGAAAAGTACCTCAGATTACCTCTCTGGTAAGAGTTACTATATTTAATGTGTTTAAATTTGAAAAATAATTTACATTAGTCAAGACAATTTAATCATAGTTCAAACAAAGGTAAGACATCAACAGAAGGGGAAATGCCTAAACTGGGAGTACAGATGTGTTAAAAACCTGACAGAAAGCTCCTCTCCTCCACATCTTTCTCAAAAACAAAAGCAATCAAACAAACAAACAAAAAACAACCAAACTCCAAACAACTATTGACAGTTTATTTGAACTCAAAAGAAATGATATTGTTTTAATATGATGTCTGTCAGGTTTTCAGAAGCTGTAAATTGCATAGAGATTGCCCATCTTTTTCTCTTAGAGCATCTGGTTGCTTCAAACTGCCTGCTTTTGGGTAGGCAACACAAATCCATAACCATTAGACCATCAGAGTTCAAGAAACACATGATAGACATTATTTTTTGTTTGTTTACAGGCTTGGCAAATACTCATTGGCTCATTGCTTGTAAGTTCTAAGAATGACAAGTGGCAGCAACTAAAGCAGGTCATGTCACTTGTTTTAGACAGAAAAGAGTGCTTGTGTAACATCAGATATGCAATTGGGCTTACTAAGTCAAGTATTGTCTGAGAAATTCCTTCCCCACTGAAAGCAACCTTTCAACAGTGGAGAAATTGATTAACTATAACAACAGGACACTAGTTAGAAGTACAGGCAGACTAAAAACAACACAAAATACAAAGTTTATCAAGACTTTACTATAAGTCACCACCACTCTTCTGCCATTTTGCTGTATTGTGATGGCTTGTCTATAATCATGGAAGGTAAGGTATGCCATTGGCAGTACAAATGTTAGTGTTTTTCCCTTCACTCATGGTGGACAGGTTTCAGCAGAGCTTTCAGATTAAAACAAACTTGAAAGAAGATATAGTAATCTACTTTTGAAAGATATTGGTCAATGAAAGTCTTATGAATAGTAGCAGAATATTTTCTGTACAGTGCCAAAAAATTAGTCCCTCAAGTTGGAAGGCCCTCAAAATGCAACTGTACAAGAGTTGTCTCCTCAAAATAGATTAACTCTATCTTATGATGTAGGTGTGGTAAAACTTGCAGGACCTTCATTTACTGAAACAGTGATGCTCAAAATGAGAAGAAACTGCTTCAAACATCCATTAATAATTGGGACATGGAATGTCCCAATTCATACACAGTATGAATATAAGAAAATTGTTGTTGTTGTTGTTGTTGTTATGTGCCATCGAGTCACTTGCGACTCATAGCGACCCTATGTATAAGAGCTCTATACGCTCTTCTATC
>NW_006399792.1:6993719-6995617 GCF_000299155.1 Elephantulus edwardii | reverse complement strand
TCCATATAGGAGGCTGTAGTCCTTGATCTTCTGCAGCAAGCACTTCAAGTACTCCTCAGTTTCAGCAAGCAGGGTGTGTCATCTGCATAACACAGGTTGTTAATTCTTCCACCAATCCTGATGCCACATTCCTCTTTGTATAGCCCAGTGTCTCGGATGATCTGTTCTGCATACACATTGAAAAGGTATGGAGACATAATACATCCCTGATGAACCCCCTTCTTGATTTTGAACCATGCAGTGTCTCCTTGCTCTGTTCTGACAACTTCCTCTTGGTCCAAGTATAAGTTAGAAGTTAAAAATGAAAAGGAATGCATAGCATAAATCTGAGATGTCAAAATTCTGTTGGTCAAAATACCTTTTCTAGTCACTGGTAACTGTTTATTTTGTGCTGAAGTATTTATTGTACTAATGAGAGTAGGTTAAGATGGGATGCAAACCTCACCCTGCTAGAGTCTTACAAAAGCTCCTGGGATGTAAGTGCTAGGTTTCTCTTTTGTGGGATGCTTGCTTTCTAGCTATACTGCAATTGATGGTCTACAATGCTTACTAGTCTCTGCAAAAGTGGCCTGCATACCTATAGTCATGTAAGTCATGGCCCTGAAGAGTCTGAGTCTCTGGAAGACCTTCCAGATAGCCATCAAGCACAAGAGACACAGAGGAGTGAGTGCACTGAATGAAGGAGGGACTGTTGGTGATGGAAATCGTGGAGTCATACAGCAAATTAAACATTTGAGATACCATAGACTGTACTTCTTGTAACTGGTCTGCTTCTAATCTTAGCAGAACAAATTACGAATATAACCTCAGACATTAGTGAACTGAGCTGGCCTTGTATTGGCCATTTTAAACCATATGTGGCCTAGAGGCAAGAAGATGTGCTGCAATCACAAAGGCATTTCGTTCAAGGGGGAACAAACACAAAGCCCAACAACTATACTAAATGAGGGAGGCACAGCATCATGCTGAATCAATTAATTCAGTCTCATAGAGGTAAATAATATATAAGACCATTATTGTAAAAATAGAAGTATAAAAATAAAATGTGTATAAAAGTCCAAAAGAGGAAGGGGAGGGAAGTTGGCAGGGAACAGGAAAAATCACAGGGTTGAAGAGTTTGGTGGGTGGATAAAAGAGTGAAGGAATTAGGAAAAAATACACTGGGGATCTGAAAAGAAGGGGTATAATTAGCATAGGACAATTGTGATTAATTTTAGAAAACACAGTGTAAAGGAATGATTGTATGGAATACTATGTAAATGAAGGAATGTGTGAAACACAATATACATGAATTTTGCATACAAAAAAAAAAAAGAAGAAGGATAGGCCAACTCCTCCCGTGAGTTTAAAGGCCTCTGGAAAACCTGCCTGAAGGTCAGGTATGGGCCAGTTCTGACTTGATGGTAAACAACAAGACTATGTCAGCAATGACAAATTAAAGAGAAGAAGCTTTACACTCATTGTAAAAATGAACCATTCAAGAGCTATCCTGATTTATAATGCTGTCCATAACAGTACCCATATGTGTACAAGAAAGATTTGTTAATGGAACTATTATTTAAACCTACTTAGCTAAACTAAAGGTGAAGAGATGAATGAAGAGATGAGAGATTTCTACCAATTTCTGCAGTATGAAATTAATAGAACAAACAATCAAGATACATTGGTAATTATTTGTCATAGGAATGCAAAAGTTGAGGAAAGAAGAGGGTGGTTAGTTGGAAAAAATATGACCTTAGTTATAGAAATGAGGTTGGAGATCACGTAACAAAATTTTATATAACTAATGATTTTAAGATTATATAAAAAAAAAGACTGGAACAGCAAATCAACAGAAAACTGCCTGTTTTCCCCCAGAAGATTTCCATTTTTTAAATGCACAACTCTTTTTTTTTTTT
>NW_006399792.1:6989945-6993591 GCF_000299155.1 Elephantulus edwardii | reverse complement strand
CCCCACCCCTAGTACACTTCTCTATGCAACCTTAATTCTGGATTCTTGTGCTAACCATAATACTCAATTGTATATCACTTCCAATCTGTTCTTTCCCTCATCTGTTTCAATATACATAAATGCACATCACACACATAGTATTTATATTTCAAGTACTTTTTGCAAAATGTATATGCTGTTTGAATGAATAATTTTGATATCATGATCTAAAACATTTGTCAGCTCAAACAATGACTTAGGGAATTTTTTCACCTCAAATCCACTGTATAATTACAGAGAGAAAAACATGACTGGATGTCAGGGCTTACTCATACAAAAACATGCTAATTTTCTATACTCTTTTTGCTGTCAAGTGTGAACCGACTCATAGCTGATTCTCCAGTGGGTTTTTAGAAGCTATAAATCATATGAAAGGAGACTTCCCACCTTTTGCCTGTGGAGCAGATAGCCTCCTTCGGGTTAGCAATGCAACTCTCTATCTACTTGGCCAACAGTGTTCTCTAAGCTTTTATATGAGGTGGAAATAATGACTTGTGTTTATATAGTTTGAGGGACTCCATTTTGTAACCAATATGTCATTTTAAAATGTATAAGCCTCTTGAGCAGTAAACTGAAAGCGGTGGGGGGAGGGGGAAAAGGGCCCCCACCCAAACATCAGCCAGTCCTGTATCACCCTGTTTTCGCGCCCTTCCTTTGAACCAGCCAATCCTGTATCGCCCTGTTGTCATGGGCTTTCCCCTTTAAATAGGCAGGACAGCTCAGAATCGGGGCCGTGCCATTTTCCCTGCTCTATCAGCACGGTTTGAGCGAGGCCCGGATTCGAATCTGAAATAAATTCCCTCTTGCCCTTGCATCGGTGTCGGCTCCTTGGTGACTTGGGGGGAAACTGGATTTGGGGCACAACAAGTTGTGATCCAGATATAGGGTTTACACTTTTGAACGTGTTGTTATTCTTGGTTTTAAATGAAACTCAGACACATCTGGCCTGCAAAGTCTAATATATTTCTTATCTGGCAAAGTTTGCTCTAATGCTTGGTCAAAAGAGTGCTGGTGGTACTCTATTTGAGTGCCCAGCTGCTAATCAAAAAGTCAGTGATTTGAATTTACCCACTACTCTATGAGAAAAAGATGAGGCAGTCAGTTTGCACTGACATGGACAGTTCTGCGGGCCTTGGGTCAAGAAGAAAACACAAACATACACGCCCTTTATAAAACATCGCCATACTCTTGGTCACTATATAATTACACCACTTTAACATATACTAAGAAAAGACTCACATAATGTCAAAAAAGCAGCAGTTGGCATCAGTCATCATGAAAGAACAAAAAACCCATCTCCTTAAAAAAGCAGATCTAATGAATACCCCAGATAGAGAGAACTGGAAGAAACAAATTGATGTGAAATTACTTAGACAGCTACAGAAGATGCAAATGATGAAAGAAGCAATTAAGAAAGCAAATATACCAGAAACAATAGTACAGAAGAAATATATTCATGAGGAGCAACTTGAACAGCTATGGAAGAAAATGCAAAAGAAAAAAGACTTGGTAGGATGCAGAGGTATAAGAACTTAAAAATGGTCAAAAAACAAAGAGGTTACAGCCAACAAAGTACTAGGAATAACAGAAAAGCATGAAAATACAACCTAGAATATTAAGATGTAAAAGGCAGAAGTGTCCAACATGCTGGTAGCACAAAAAAGTAGAACTGAAGAGATGGAACAGAGAGTCAGTGAATTGAATGACAAGAGCTTCACTGAAAACATATGAGAAGAAAAATTAGAGATGAGATGAAAAGAAATGAAGAAAATATTAGAATCATGTGGGATGATACCAGAAATACAAGCTGGGTTTAGAAGAGGTCATGGCACTAGGGACATTATTGCCAATGTCAGATAGATCTTAGCAGAAAGCAGAGAGTGCTAGAAGAATGCCCGTGTTTAACTGGCTTTGTAAAGGTATTTGACTGTGTGGATCACAACAAATTACCAGATGAATGTATATCTGTATTTTATTGACTATGCAAAGGCATTTGACTGTGTGGATTACAAGAGATTGTGGCTAACTTAATGAAAATGGGAATCCCAGAACACTTGATTGTGCTTATGTGAAACCTATACATGGACCAAGAATCAATACTCAGAACAGATCAAGGAAACACGGCATGCTTCAAAATCAGGAAAACAGTATGTCAGGGATGCATTCTGTCCCCATACCTTTTCAATCTGTATGTATAACCGATCATTAGGGAAGCAAGGATTTATGAGGAGAAGTGTGACATCAAGATTGGAGGAAGACTGAAGAAGACCTGAAGCACTTGCTGCAGAAGTCAAGGACTGCAGTCATGAATATGGATTGAAGCTCAACATCAAGAAGACAAAGATTCTCACCATTGGGCCAACTGGCAGCACTATGATAGATGGGGAAGAGATTGAGGCTGTTAGCAATTATGGCTTGCTCAGATCCACAATCAACACTCTTAACATCAGCAGTCAGAAAGTTAAAAGATTAATTGCATTGGGAAAAATCTGCTGTCATTGCCCTCTCCAGAGTGCTGAAGAACAATGATGTCAGTCTAGAGACAAAAGTGTGCCTAATCCAGGCCAGGGTCTTCTCAATTACTTGTTATACTTTAGAGAGTTGAACAATAACTAAGAATGATGGAAGAATCGATGCCTTAGAGTTGTGATGCTGGAGAAGAGTCTTGAGCATACCATGGACCGCCAAGAAAGCAAATAGTTCTTTGTGGAAAGGGTAAAATCAAGTCTCTCCTTCGAGGCCAGGATTTTGAAGCTCTACCTCGTACTTTGAGCAAGTGGCCAGGAGAGACTGGTCCTTGGATAAGGACTTAATGCTTGGAAGGGTGGAGGGATAGTGCAGGAGTGTTAGACTCTGGATGAGATGGATTTATACACTATCTGGTGCAATGGGACCACTCTTTCCCCGCCCCCATCTGGAATTTATTGCAAACAGAAAATATGAGGTATGAGAAGCTGATCCAGAATCCATGCCCACCCCTTGCTGGGGATGGGGCAATCTCTTTTCACCCTGTGCTACTCCTGTAGCAACCCTCTGAGGACAGAGAGGACCTTGCACTAAGGTAGCTGGGTCTTACAACCTGCCCCTTCAAGTACAACTCCTAGAGTTCTCCAGTTCCCACACAGATGGTGCTGAAAGGGAGGAGGAGGAAAGGAGGCCAGCAGGGCTTGGTGTTGGAACAGTACATCCAGAGCCTGAGCCAACATCCTAGCATTGAGGCAAAGACACCTTCCTGCCTGCCGGCCCATCCAGGTCAGCAACAGGGAGCGAACATCTGTGGGCGCAGGGTGGAGGTGGTCACTGCTGCAGCAGGCAGTCCTAGGTCACCCCTGGGTCGCCAGTTCAGCCAGCATGTTCTGCAGGTAGTTAGGGTCCAGGTAGCCTCCCCCCCCCACCCCAATTATAATTTAATGACTTCAGTTTAATAAACTGAAAATTAGTGTAAAGGACATGTCTTGCTAAATTTAAATTCCAGGTCTATGGGCCATCTTTGGGCAGAAGTATTACCCTACAAACACACAGTTTATTAACTAAGATGATTGGCAACATCATGGAAGGAGGTGGGGAATAAAAATGATCAGATAATAGAATTTTGTTAGAAAAGGAA
>NW_006399792.1:6978106-6989845 GCF_000299155.1 Elephantulus edwardii | reverse complement strand
ACATATTAGTAAAATAAAAACACAATTCCAAATACCCGTCTCTTAAACTATTTAAAAAACAAAGAAGTTACAGCAAATGCAGTCTTTACAGATTTGGGTAATTTTATTTGCATCATATAGTGATATTTTTAAGCCTATGGACAATGAAACAATTTAAAAAGCTCTATCAGGAATGAAAATTTAGATGTCAATTATACTTTTCTTTAAAAAAAAGTTAAATCTCTGAATAAGCAAGATTCACTTTTGTAGGTAGTTGTTGTTATTGTTATGTGCCGTCAAATAGCTTGTGATTTGTAGCAACCCTATGTACAAGAGCCCTAAACGATGCTCTATCCTGTGCCAACCTCGCCGTCTCCAACACACTCATTCCCACTACTTCACTCACAGAATCGATCCATCTCATCAAGGGTCTTCCTTTCTTGCGCCATCCCTCCACTCTCCCAAACATGATGTCCCTCTCCAAGGACCAGTCCCTCCTTGCAACATGCCCAAAGTTAGATGAAGCTTCAGAATCCTTGACTCCAAGGAACATTCTGGCTTTATCCTCTCCAGGCCAAACCTGTTTGTTCTCCTAGCAGTCCATGGTATAGTCAACAGTTGTCCAGCATGACAGCTCAGACATCAATTCTCTTTCTACATCCCTAGTCACTGTCCAACTCTACCATGTATAGCAACTAATTGTGAAGACTATAGCCTGCATCAGGCGCACCTTAGTCTCCAGCCTGACGTCATTTGTAGGTAGAGGTCCTGCTTTTTTATGTGTTGGAATTAGTGAGATTGGCTCAGGAAAGGGAAGAATTCAGAGCTGCTGTACATGGGGTCGCTATACATAGCAGGTGATTCAATGGCACATAACAACAATAAAATATGATATTGGTTATTTTTTAAAATATAAGCCTGTTGTTTAGAGTCAACAAGACCTCAGAGAGGTCTTATATATAGTTGATTGTTATTATATTTTGGAGGAACATTCTTTAAGTGGTACAGCACTCTTCTGTCAATATGGTGTACTGAGGTAACCTGGGATTGCTGTGATTCTGAACCTTGTGCTATTGGGGTGTCAAATGCCATAATGGTTACCTGTAGTGGACAGTGTTTAGTGGAGCTCCAAGTTTAAGACAGTTTTGAAAGCAGGAGTGGCATCCACCTCCTAAACAACTTGCTCCTGGAAATGCTATGAACTTTGATAAATGTTGGTAGTTATATAAAGGCTTCAGGCCTTTGGTTCAAAGGGTTGCTATGAGACATGCTTGACTTGACAACAATCAACAACACCGACAGCAATCATCAGCACAACTCATTTCTAAAATGAGGCACTTCTGTTACGTATACAAAGTCCTATAATAGAATTACATCTGGAATGTAGCACTACTACTTAATGTTAGCCCTTTGTCATTAAGTCTCCACATGAAATCACAGTATTCTTAGGGGCTGAAGTATCCTTTTTAAACAATGTAATTGTTAATTATACACATGGACCTTACTGCATAGACTATATAGGAATCATCAATTACGTCTGTGGAAAGCGATAATGGAGAAGCTCAATTTCCATCAGTGGAGGTATTTCAGTTGTAGGACACACCATCCATTTCTCACATGCAAGTCCAAACTAAAGCTGAAGATACTTAAAACAAGTTCACATGAGGCAAAAGTTGACCTTGAGTCTATTCCACTTGCATTTAGAGATCATCTAATGAAGATTTTAGACATATTGAACACTAATGACTAAAGACTAGAGGACATCTTGGATACTGTACATGAGGAAAACAAAAGTTCATTAAAATTTTTTTAAAAGGCCAAAATAGATGGCAGGAGAGGCTCTGAAACTTGGTCTAGAATGTAGAGAAACTAAAGCAAATGGAAAAATTTTGAAGGAGAACTGAACAGAAGATTTCAAAGGAGAGTTTGTGAAGTCAAAGTACTAAAATAAAATGTGTAAAAAGCAAGTGTTAGAAAACCTAAAGGGATGAGATCAGTTAGTATTTCTCAAACTCGAAGAATGGGAGAAAAAAAAAATTCAAAGCTCAATTTACAATACTAAGGGACCCCATGTACAAATTATTGAATGAAATAGGAAGCATCAAAACCAGATGGAAGGAATATAAGTTGTTCTAAAGAGGATTGCTTAGTGCTCTACTATTTAAGATGAAAAAAGAAGTTAAAGCTGTGTTGAAAGTGCTGGAGAAAAAATTAGTGTTAACAGAATGCTAATTGAAATGTTTGAACAAACATTAGAAATGCTAAAGGTGTTTATTCACTGTTTTCGTTTAAGCCAAAGCACAGGCTATGTTTGTGGAGGTAATTTAGGCATAGCCATGGTCTTTTGTGCTTTCAATATGCTAACTCATCTCAAATTTTAATTATTTTATGCCGTGAATATTTAAGCTCAGGCTCTTATTGTTCCAAAATAGAAATGATGTTGTTTTTAGGTGCTGTTGAGTATGACTCATAGTGACCCGATGAACAAAAGATCTGAACCTTGTTCCATCCTACGCCACCCTCACACTTCCTGACACACAAGAGCCCAATCCACCTTGAGGGTCTAGTTGAGGGTGAACATAGAAATACCTTCTATTTTCTCCTGAAAAATAAATGAAAAAAAAATCAGGCAACATGTAAAATGATAAAGAAGAAAAAAAAAATCTGTTATCCCCATCCAGTGACAATCACTATTAACGTACTTGTGCTTTTTCATTTCCCTCAAGATATTCCTTTTTTATACTTTTAAATAAAATTTTGATGATGACCTAGTGAGGAAGCCTTAGTGGTTAGTGATAAGAAGTTATGTTGTAATCCCAGAGGCACATGGTTCAAATCTGCCAGCTGCTCTGTGGTAGAATGATGAGCCATCTCCTTCCATGTGATTAACTGCCTCTGAAGACTGGTAGAGGGTCAGCTATAGCTCAGTTTGGACTCAGTGGTACAAAACAACAACAGCAATAAGGTTACACAATCTAATATTGTACTTAGGAACATTGCTACGTAAAATAGGTCTCTTTTACGTTAATTAGTATGCTTAATTATGGTGTTGGTTTAAAAGTTGATTTTTTAAAGCCATTGTGTTGGCCTCTATGGTTTCCAGCTACCTTAACTGCAGAGACATAGTCTTGTAGATCATCAACAGGGAGACTGGAGACCCTGGTGGCAAGACCCTGATTATAGTGGTGGAGAGACTGTAGCATTGCTGTGGAGTAACTGTGGCAAGCTGTAACTAGAGGAGCCATGTTGTAAGGCTACAGTTAAAGGTTTTACTGTTCTGTTCTTGCCAGATAGTGGAAGAAAAATATGACTGCTGAACTGAAACCAGAGCCTGGACTAATTGAGAAGTTGTGCCTTGAAACTGCTGGATTAAAACCGGGACTTGTATTGGATGATATTCTTTGACTCTGCCACTCATCAACTTACTTTCTAAATAAACCCCACTCTCCATACCACAGTCTGTGAGCCAGCAATGAATAAATGAACAGCTGCTGTGGCTCAAGCGATATCATGAGCCTGGGCTCTTTATCTGCTTTCTGCTCTGGGGTGGCAATTGGCTGTGCTATTTTCACTCCTTTTGGCCCTTTCAGAGAGACACTCATGACCCTGTGCCCTCATGTCCCATTTTCTGCTTTCTAGACAATAATCATTCCTAATTCCAATAATATTTCACTTAACCGCACTTTCTTTTATCAGTTCTGTTTGACTGGGCTTTTAAATTATGTCTTATGATTATGCAATTGCTAAAAAGTTTTGTTGGCACTCTTGAATAAAATTTTCTTCACTTTTCTTATTCCTTCAGGATTAGGTTTTATAACAAGAATTGCAAAACACCAACCATGAGTGCTCAAGCTCCCCTTTTCAAGGACCTCTGATAAATATTTATACATTATTCTTAATAGTTTGCAGCAATTTTCACTTTAGAGAAGTACTATGTGGAAAAGGATCAATATAATGATGATGTTATTAGTTGCTGTTAAGTCACTTCTGACTTGTGGCATCTCTGTGTGCACAAGATAAAGTTTTTCCACAGGACTTTTTTAAAAAAAATACCAGTTCATATGCAAAATTTGAATACATTGATTTCCAGATAAGATTCTTCCAATTTCCCTCACCTCTCCATCAAATTGTACAACTCCATGATTAATTCCCACTCCCCCTGCACATCCTCATCCTCTGCTTCCAACCTCCCCCACCCTACTTTGGATCCTCATACTCATTCTACAATAATGGTTTTATGCAATATTTATCCTTGTGTGGCTGGGTTAGTTCCCTCAGCATAATGCTCTCCAGTCCCTCCCAAGTTAGATAATAATTTACCAAATCACTGTCCACAGAATTATTAAGACTATGACCTTTCAGAAGCGGATCTCCAGGTTTGTTATCCAAGATGCGTCTGGGTGAGCTGAGACAGCCAACCAGTTGCCTAGTAGTCAAGTGTTATCATTGCCAAACAGTAAAAACCAACTCCTAGCTGATCCTCTAGCAGATTTTGATAGGCTGTAAATCACACAGGAGGAGATTGCCCGTTTTCGGCCATGAAGGTGATGGAGAATTTGAACACTAGAGAGGAAGTGGTTTTGGGTTAGAAAGGTAATCACGAGCCGACACCTCGTCCGCCCCAAGCACAGGCCCCTTTGCACAGTCACCGTCGCCAGTTCACACGCACCACCCCCAGCTCACCGTGGATGATGACATGGCTGTGCTTGTGGTCGACAACGGCTCCGGCAAGTGCAAGGCCGGCTTCGCGGGCGACAACGCTCCCCAGGCTGTCTTCCCCTCCATCCTGGGGTGCCCTCGGCACCAGGGCGTGATGGTGGGCATGGGCCAGAAGGACTCCTACGTGGGGGACGAAGCCCAGAGCAAGAGAGGCATCCTGACCCTCAAGTACCCCATCGAGCATGGCATTGTCACCAACTGGGATGGCATGGAGATGATCTGGCACCACACCTTCTACAATGAGCTGCATGAGGTCCCCGAAGAGCACCCAGTGCTGCTGACGGAGGCCCCCCTGAGCCCCAAGGCTAACCGGGAGAAGATGACCCAGATCATGCTCGAGACCTTCGCCACCCCTGCCGTGTACGTCGCCATCCAGGTCGTGCTGTCCTGCAGGCCTCTGGCCGGACCACCGGCCTCGTGATGGATGCCAGCGATGGAGTCACCCACACTGTGCCCATCCATCTACGAGGGGTACGCCCTCCCCAACGCCATCCTGCATCTGGACCTGGCTGGCTGGGACCCGACGGACTACCTCATGAAGATCCTCACCGAGCGAGGCTGCAGCTTCACCACCACGGCTGAGCGGGAAATTGCACGTGACATCAAGGAGGAACAATGTTATGTTGCCCTGGACTTCGAGCAGGAGATGGCCACAGCGGCTTCCTCGTCCTCCTTGGAGAAGAGCTCTGAGCTGCCCGATAAGCAGGTCATCACCATTGGCAAGGAGCGTGTCTGCTGCCCTGAGGCACTCTTCCAGCCCTCCTTCCTGGGCCTGGAGTCTTGTGGCGTCCACAAAACTACCTTCAACTCCATCATGAAGTGTGATGTTGACATCCGCAAGGACCTCTACGCCAACACAGTGCTGTCCGGCGGGACCACCATGTGCCCAGGCATCGCTGACAGGATGCAGAAGGAGATCACAGCGCTGGCCTCCAGCACGAAGAAGATCAAGGTCATTGCTTCCCCTGAGTGCAAATACTCTGTGGCTCCATCCTGGCTTCCCTGTCCACCTTCCAGCAGATGTGGATCAGCAAGCAAGAGGACGACGAGTCTGGCCCCTCCATGCGTTCACTGCACACTGCAAATGCTTCTAGGGGGACTGTTTAGTTGCGTTACACCCTTTCTTGATTAAAAAAACCTAACTTGTGCAGAAAGCAAACAAACAAACAAACAAACAAAAAAACACGAAAAAGCAAAGGATGAGACTTGGCATGGCTTTATTTGTTACTTTTTGGTTTCTTTCTTTATTTATTTATTTAATTTTTTTTTTTGCACGCTTGACTCAGGGTTTAAAAACTGGAACGGTGAGGGTGACAGCAGTTGGTGTGGAGCAAGAATCCCCCCAGTTCTCCAATGTGGCCCAGGACTTTGATTATACATTGTTCTCTTTTTTAAAAATAGTCATTCCAAATAATCAACATGGCGATGTGACAGGAAGCTCCTGCCTTTCCAAAAGCCTCTCCTGTCCCCTAAGCAGAAGAGCCCCGTCCCTCACCAGGGTCCACGCATGGATAGCGGTGGCAGGGAGCATTGCTTTTATGTACATTATCCAATTTTTTTGTTGTTGTTGTCAAAAATTCTTCCGCCTTAATACTTGTTCTTTAGGGTTTTGTTTTGTTTTCTTCCCAGTAGTCAGCTATTGGAGGCTCTACATTTTTGGGGCCCTTGCCCTTTCCCTCAACTCTAGAAATATGAAGGCTTTTGGTCTCCCTGGGGTGGCTGAGATGTGGAGGCAGCCAGGGCTTTACCTGTACACAGACTTGAGACAAGTTGAATAAAAGTGCACACCTTATAAAGTGAAAAAAAAAGTGCAGTCACTGATTACACCATCAGAGCTTAGATATAGATCTTAATTCTATGAAAGTATTTTTAAATACATTCTTATCTGAATATATGTTTTATTATCCCAAACATATTGCTGATTGATCTGACCATTTTGCCAGCAGAAATTTTCTTCCCTTGGGTCTTCTGAACATAACTCTTTTGAGAGAGATCATATCATCACAAAGATGGATCCAGGGTCTCTTCCCATATTATTCCTTATGCAACATATCAGGCGAGATGTGAATTTGCTTCACAGAAGTAATAGTATTTGTCTTAAGTACCTTTTTGGCTAATCTGAAGCTTGGTGGTTCAAACTTTATCAGAAGTGTTTTGGAGATAGGCTTCATTCACATAAATAAAAAAAAGATTCTTTTTAGTCATTGTGAGTCACAGGTGACTCAAAGATACATAACAACATCTACTTTTGAAAAATCAACAGTTGAAAAATCTTATGAAATACACTTCTCTAATGCACATAGCGTCACCATGAGTCAGAATTGACTCCGTGACTACTGATTTGTTTTTTGAAGATCTTTTATTATATTTCTTTCTTCCCCCTTAGACCTGACAGAAGTCAGGCGGACTCCTTCTTAACCACTTTTAGTCCCAGTGGCAGGGCCATCTCCACTCATCATCCTGGCTGCCTCCTGAACTGCAGTGTGAGCAAATGAAATAAGAACAAAATATTCCTCAGCCACTGGCTCCATGCTCTCCTCATATTCAATCATGAAGACTAATGAATCAGAGATGATTGCGGTGGTAAAAATCCAAATGCAGATTTTTGCTGTCCTTACTAATGAGAGAAAAATATAGTAGACCATTGGCCTAAAGGCTCCAGATATGATTCCTTTGTAACTTAGAGTGCATTAAAAAAGCTTCAGTCAGCAAGATAAGTTAATTTTTTTGTGACCTTTATAAACTCTTTTAGCCTGTATCTTGGGAGCTTCTCTTAAAGATTAAATTTTTAAAAAATCCTTTTAGCTCAGGCCGACGTAGCATCTGAGGCTCTTTGATTTCAAAGGCTACATCCAAAATCTATAAAGAAATTCTGTTCGTGACAATTATTGTCAAAGTAATGATTAGCTAACATGTCATTTTTAGTTTTTAGTGTTCTTGCCTCTATGATTTTAATCCAATAAGTAATCCAATAGTGCTCACTTCTTCTTAATGTAAAAGTTGCATAAAGGAAGAGTCATTTCCAGTTGGCTTTGCCTACATTTGCAAATTTTTGAGAAAATAAATTGAATTGTCACTGGTATCACCTCTGTCACATGTTACTCACTGGAGCAAAGTAGGGTGTAAGACACAGATATGAAGAGCTGATTAAAGGAATAAAAGTCATCACCTTAAAAGTTATAAAAAGTCTCTTGTTGTGATTTATATTATGTGACTTTGAGTTGGAACCAACACATAGTTCCTCCAGTGAGTTTTTTTTGTTTTAATTTTTTTTTATTATTATTATTTTTTTGTGTGTGTACCATTAAATCAGATCTAACTGGTACAGGAGGAGATTGTCCCTTCTTCCCCAGCAGAGCATCTGGTGGATTTGAACTGTGAGCCTCTGGGATTGCAGTGCAGCTTCTTGCCACTAGGCCACCAGAACTCCCCTTCCTCCAGTAAGTTTTTAAAGGCTGTCAAGGAGAAGCTCGTGGATTCAAACCATAAGCTTTTGGGTTTGCAGCATAATTCCTTTCCACTAAGCCACCAGACTTCTCGTATGGATTCTTTAGGTGACACAAACACATACAGATGCTAAGTGAAAGACTGGCAGTTCAAATCCACCTGAAGGTATATTGGAAGAAAGACCTGATAGTCTGCTTTGAAATGATCATAATCATGAAAACTCTATGGAGCTAAGTTATACTCTGTAACATCCGAGGCCACCGTGAATCAAGATAAACTTTATGGCAACCAGTTAAAAACCTTGAGGTTATATTGTTTAATTGAGTCCATGAACTTAAACAATTGATATCGTACTGTTATCCAAAAGTGATAGAAATCATTTTTCAGGGGGAAGAATGCTGAAGAAATGTGAGAGAGTCTGCACTGATGACGTCATTCATTTAATGCATGTGATGCGTAGCTTCTATGGCTGTTGGATGTCAGGTTGTTTTGGACACTCCCTCCCCCACCCCCCAGCCAACAGTGTGTTTTTTACTGGCTTTGTTAGTGACTACAAGAGTCATCATCCTAGGCATCTGTCACTATTTCTATTACATCCAACCTACTGACCCAGAAAATCCGTGGTTGACATAATTGATTTCTCTATAAGGTCCATTCGGCATTTATTTTATTTTTGACATCCACCTACAGGGTCCCATAAAAACTCAGTTCCAAGAGGGGAAGGGATGAGAATGTGGGAGCAGAGGGGTGAGGGTGGGTAAGGGTGAAATCACAGGGTTGCACAATTTGGTGAGTGGAAGGAGAGGGAAAAGGAAATAAAGATCCAGTGGGGATCTGAAAAGACTGGGTAATAATGGACATAGTCCAATGGTGATTAATTTATAAAACACAATATATGGGGCGGTGGGGGAGGGGAAGAAAAACATCAAAAAATAACAAACAAATTTGGAACCTGCATCTCTGTGTCAGAAAAATATATTATTTTATAAAAGTTCACATTTTGGTTTTTAATAAGAAAATTTTATTTTATATTGGTTTACTTACAAAGTTCATATACATTGTTTGTCACACTGGATCTTTCTCATTTCCTTTACCTACCTCTCCCTTCACCCATCAAATTGTGCTACACTATGATTAACTATCCGCCTCGCCGCCCACTCTCATATTTTGAAGAGAAGAACTGTAAAAAAAAAACTGTCTTGCTTAGAACCATTCTTTGAAGTAATTGCATTTCTTAAGATACATGTGAACTTTGGGGACTATATCTCAAAGACAGGCATGCCAATTCTGGGAGAGTTCTGTCTGCAAATAACAACAGCAGAAAGAAAGAATAATACTTAGGAAAAAGAAAAGGTTTGTATTCCAGAACTCATTTTTACCCTATCAGACTTCATTCTGGATTAACTGAACATTTGATCTGCGGCACATACTTTCCCTTACTCTTGGGATCTTGTCACCCAAGTCCCAGAAAGTATCTTGACTTCAAGTTGAGATACACAAACCAAATACTTAATATAGATGCTGGACAGTTAATTACTGCTATCTGTATAAACCTCTATGCTACCTCATTATTCGGAAAGTTTACATGATCTTTTTCAAGGCACTTAGATAATAATCAAGAAGGAGATCCAAGATTTAACCTCAATTGTTTATCTTCTAAACATATTGACATCTTCCTATGTGCTCTAAAATCTAATAATCTGCTGTGATCATGCATCATTCTGTGCAATTTTCTGAGAGATGAGCAAAGAGAAGGAAGATGAGAGTTTGCATAAAATTGCAGTAACGACGGAGTTTACATACCCTAAACAGATATCTCATTAAAATAATTTCCTTTTCACCTCATTGGCTGTGGGTTTTCAGTTTTGGCTGAGCTTTGGGACTGATCAGACGTGCTGTCTACTTTCTCATTGTTTTTGTAATAATTAACTTCGTATAATTATGTTCATTTTTAGTAAATTAATAGCAATCTGAGGATATCATTTTGTATATAACCCTTTTTGTTTTCTAGCTTGATGTAGTACAATATAAAATGTTATTGAATATGTATATATATCTGGACAGGAAGATCTCAAGGCAGATATCACTTGTTAATTTCTTCTAATTCTGTCACATATGTTCTCTACTCAACAACAAGAAATGAGTGAATGGAAGTGATTTTGGAAAGAAGGTAGGATCACCTGTTCTATCAGAGATGA
The DNA here is from genome assembly GCF_000299155.1 of Elephantulus edwardii. NCBI lineage: Eukaryota > Metazoa > Chordata > Mammalia > Macroscelidea > Macroscelididae > Elephantulus > Elephantulus edwardii. The sequence goes on along the minus strand of NW_006399792.1, from coordinate 6,979,502 downwards.
AATACTCCTAAGGTTCCTGGAGCTGACTTTTACTATAGTGCCACCATGAAAGATCTGAAGATCATTATTTACTAGAAATAAAGGGACAAGGCAGAAATCGATTACTACAACACTAGATTTATGTTTCCATTGCTCTCTATATACATCTCTATTTGTCCTAACTTCATGGGGAGGATATTTAATACATAATGGAAGGAGGCTATTGCTCTTGATTTATTTTTTGTTTATTATTTTTGGCATTCTGTGGAGAAATTCTAGAAATCAATACTGGCTGTGTATGTGTGTGTGTCTAAGTACCCTGGGTACAGTGCAGGCTTAAAGGTTCTGAGAGGCAGGGAGACTTTCCGCACTCCTTGAGTTCTTTTTTAAATAAGTAAATTATATCTTTCCCTCATGGATGAAAGTTATCTATCTTTTTAAAAAAATTTACATGTTATTATTGTCACAAATATAAAAATTAGCTTACTTGTCATTAAAATAAGACAATATATTGGGTTTTGTTTTTGTGGGGTTTTAGTTTGTTGTATATGTATTCCCCCACTCCAAGTATTTAAATTTGTAGACTTTCCCTTTCTATAATGGATTCTCACTGATCTTGGATAATTCTGTCTTAGAAATTCATTTATTTATTCTCAATGCTGTGGAAGTGGTGGAAGTGGTTCTAGGTTTCCAAGTCCATAAAATAGCATTGGGAGGAGAATGCCTTTCTCCTGAGAAACCGCTGGTGGATTAAAATCACCAGAGATGGATGAGCAGCTTTGGGTTAACATCACAACTTGCTATGAACTACACTATAGAACTCCCTCAAGAAATTGATTAAGGAATTAGAATCTATGTCTTGGATCCAAGTGATAGGTAAAGAAAGAGATACAGATATATCAAAATTTTAAATTAATCATGACAGAATAAGAAGATGGTAGTGACATAGATTAATCACTGCCATCTATTTGATTCTGAGTCGTGGGAACCCTCGAGTAGGTTTCCGAGGCTGTAAATCTTTGCAGGAGGAGACCGTCCGTCTTTCTTCTGCTGATCAGCTGGTGGATTCAAACTGCTGACCTTTCCATTTGCAGTGCAACATACAGTGCACTACACCACCAGAGTTCATTAGGTGAGATGAGCCCTATCTTTACTCTGTAATTAGGTATTGAACTTAAAATAGGCAGATAGAAAGTCAATCAACATTAATTTATGTAGATGATGAGAATAGGAAATTGTTTTCTTGGAAGGCATTACACTGTTTCATAAAGTTCAGTTGAGTCAGATTGAAACTCAAGAGCATGGAATGCAATAAACGTCGACACGAAAGTTTCTGAAAGCTATATAATGATAGAAGAAAGAAAAAACAGAGTGGAAATTTTTTTGTTTTCAATAAAATTTTTATTTATTTTTTATT
>NW_006399792.1:6976590-6977454 GCF_000299155.1 Elephantulus edwardii | reverse complement strand
ATTTATATAATCTTTGTTCTATTTTCCTTGGTAAATTCGTAGTAGTAGAATAGCTGAATCATATGGAATTTCTATATTCAGCTTTTTTAAGGAAATGCTAAACTGTCTTCCAGAGCGATTGTACCATTTTACAATCCCATCATCAATGGATGAGAGTTCCATTCTCTCCACATCCTCTCCAGCATTTATTGCTTACTGTGCTATTAAATAGTACCACTGCTACTGGGGTGAGATGATTTCTCACTGTAGTTTTGATTTGTATCTCTCTTAGTACCAGGAATTTTGAGCATTTCTTCATGTGTCTGTTGGCCATCCAAATGTCTTCTGTGAAAAATATCTTTCCATTCCCCCGCCCCCACTTTGTAATTGGGTTATCAGTTTTTTCTTTGTGAAGGTCCTGTAGTATTCTGTAACTGTTATGAGACCCTTGTCTGAGATAATAGTGCTAAATATTTATTATTTTTTTTTCCTATCCTCAGTCAGTAGGTTTTCTTTTCACCCTATTGGTATAAAGTTGTTTGGTTGTGTGTTGATGGGTTGGGTTTTCTGGTGCAGTTTGGTTTTTTGTTTCTTTCTTTCTTTCTTTTTTTAATGCACACAGGGACTTAATCTTTAGAAGATTCTATTCATCGAAATCATCTCTCCTGGCTGGGCATTTCTGCCTGTATTTGTCAGCCTTTTTTATACCATAGGCTAAATCTTCTAGATTTGGTCCCATTTTTGTCTCTTATGTTCTTTATGGTTTGGGGCTTTACCCCTAAGTCTCTGATCCATTTTGAGTAGATTTTCTTTTAATATGTGAGATGTAGAACAATCTCACTGATTTCACATGCAAGCAAGATTTTACTGAAGATTATCCAAAAA
>NW_006399792.1:6952862-6954018 GCF_000299155.1 Elephantulus edwardii | reverse complement strand
CTTTGAGTTGTGGTGTAAGGGAAGAGTATGGACTATTCCATGGACCACCACTAGAACAAATAAATCTGTCCTAGAGAGGTTGCTTCTAGAGGGCCAGGATTGTGAAGCTCCATCTCACATTCATTGGGCATGTTGTCAGGAGGGACTAGTCCTTGGAGAAGAATATAATACTTGGAAGTGTAGAGGGTTAGTTTAGGAGAGGAGAATCAATTCTGTATAAGATTGACAGTGACTGTGGCAGTGGAGGAAAGTGTGTCAGAGGCAGTGAGATTGGCTCAAGACAGGGCACAGTTTAGAGTTATTTTTCATAGGGTCACTATGAGCCACAGTCAACTTAATGGCACATAACAACAGCCACATTGTTGACCTACCAGCAAGCATTCAGAGGCTATAAATATCATAGGTGTGGTTTATCTTTCTCCTTTGAAGCAGTTGGTGGATTTGAACCATCTGTCTTTGGATTAGCAGCACAACTTCTTACCCGCTAGGCTGACAGTAAGAAAAAAAGAGAGAGTAAGTCACTCAATAGGATAGATTGACACAGGGTTGACAATAAGATTCAAGGACAACAGTGATTGTGAGGATGGCACAGGACTGAGCATTGTTTCCTTCTTAAACTATGAGGTAGAAGTGTCATATTATCCAACAATAATAGCGACAAGAATATATCTGATGAAACAAATTGGACTTTGTATGCTAAATGCCCAATTGGTGGCTGAATTTGTAATAGTCACAAAGGGACAAATACTGTTGTAGAATGGGACTGACATCAGGGTTGGGGTAAGACTGAGAAAAACACTGGATAAATTATGTATACTGTATTGAAACAGATGAGGGAAAGAATTGATTAGAGGCAATATATGATTATTATGGTTAGCACAGGAGTCCAGAATTAAGGTTGCATAGAGAAGTGTATTTGGTGCGGGGTGGGGGAGGGGAGATTATATACCGATGAAGGTATTTTTCCTTTTTCCTTTCAAAGAGAGGAGCGAACTGGAGGGGAGGGGTGGGCAGGGAGAAAAGTGCAGCAGTGAATGAATGGAAATGCAAAATCTCTGTAAATGTTCATTAAAATTAATTAAAAAATTAAAAATATAATAAAACAACAATAAAGTTTGAGAATCCTTAGTTAAAAAAAATGTTTACTGGAGCTATG
>NW_006399792.1:6932797-6951117 GCF_000299155.1 Elephantulus edwardii | reverse complement strand
TCCTTCCATCTTCTTTTAATACTTCCTGGATCATTTAATATTCTGCCCAAAGCATCCTTGATTACAGCAACTCTAGGTTTGAATTTGTTCTTCAGTTCCTTGAGCTTAAGAAATGCTGAGCGAGTTCGGCCCTTTTGATTTTCAGACTCTAGCTCCTCGCACATTTCCTTGTAGTATTTTGCTTTGTCATTCTGAGCAGCCTTTTGGAATCATAGTCTTTAATATATGCATTAAATCCATTCTCATTGCTGTAGAGTCAATTCTGACTCACAAAGATCCTATAAGACAGAAGGGAACTACTCAAAGTTTTATGAAGGGTATGATTGTTATTTACGTGATGGAATTTAACATCATCAAAAACCAACACAGTATTTACAAACAGTCGTATGTATCTTTTTTCTGGAAGAATGATTGACTGGCGTAAATTGTCAATATTTCCATCAGCATCTGAACCTTTAACTACTGAACCACCTGTGCTCCTTTTTGCATGCATTGAAAGTGTCATATGTCTTACCCATATGCAATAAAGCAAGAGTTGCCTTGATTTCCTATAGAATCAATAGACAACTTTTGCATAAAAATTAAGATCTTGGGAATTAAAAATTTCTTCTGGTATTCTATTTTTTTTTCTTTCATCAAACTCAATACACACATTCATTGTTATAACTTACTATCGATTTGATTTCAATGTCTCTGATACATGGTAACTGTGTTTCTCAAAGCAGAAGTGGGCTATTCAGAGCTTATCAATGAATGGCTCATTTTGTCAAAGTAGAACTGAAAGCCTTTTTTTGTAAGATGATTGGGGTACACTGGAATCTCTAACCTTCCTTATCCAGAATTCCTGGAGAATTTCTTATCAACCATAATATCTCTCTCTCTCTCTCTTTTTGCCATTGTCATTGAGTGGGAACCAACTCATAGCTTATCCTCCATTGGATTTCTGACGCTGTAAATCACATGAGACGAGATTGTCCATCTTTTTCCCATGGAGCCACTGATGGATTTGAACCATCAGAGAAGTGAAGCCTTTGAGTTAGCAGTGCAACTCCCTCCAGACCAGGTGACCAGATAACCAGATAGTGTATATTTCTCTATCTACACAGCCCTGCTTGCTGAAAGTTAGAGGACCTGAAATACTTGTTGCAGAATATAAAAGATTATAGCCTTCAATGTGGATTGCATCTAAGCATGAAGAAAATAAAGGTTCTTACAATGGGCTTATGGACATTATCATGATATCTGGAGAAAGAACTGAAAATGTAATGATTCCATCTTATTTGGATCCACAATCCACATCCTTGCTACCAGCAGTCAGGAGAAAAGGAAGCATATTGCTTTGGGTAACTCTGTTGTTAAGGACCTCTCTCAAAATACTGAAGAGAAGTGATGACAATTCAGGCCATGCTCTTTTCCATTACTTAATTTGCATCTGAAAACTGGACAATGAATAGTGATAACAGAACAAGAGTTGATCCTTTTGAAATGTAGTGTTAGAGAAGAGTACTGAATATCCCATGGATTATCAAAAGAATGAACAAGTATGTTTTGGGAAAGGTGCAGCCAGAGTGTTCTTTGGAGGCAAGGATAGCAAAGCTTCATCAGTCGTACTTTGGATTTGTTGTTTGGAGAGCTATATCTTGGAAAGGGATATCATACTTAGGAGGATGGAGGATTAGGAAAAGAGAGGAAGACCCCCAATGAGATGGATTGACACATTAACTGTAGCAGTGGGCTCAAGTGTATCAGAGATGGTGAGGATTGCACAGGATAGGACAGGATTCAGGTCTGTTGTTCACAGAGTCACTATGAGTCATACTGGACTTGATGGTACCTAACAACAACAATAGTATAACAAAAGGGAGTTCTTGTTAGTCTTTAGGGAATTGTGATGCTAATAGAAAAAACATGACACCTTTTGGTGGTCAAATTGACAGGAGGCTCTTTGGGAGAAAGATGAGCAACCACTTCCCATGTTATTTACAACCTCCAAAAACACTTTAAAGGGTCAACTTGGTAATTTGGTTTCTACTTGACCACAAAGGAAGAGAGAATAGAACAACAGAGGCCAAAATTGAATCGGGTATGCGAAAATTCACTTTTTTTGGAAGCTAAAATAACTCCTTGCTGTGTCAAGCTACAAGTAGCTGTGCATAGTAGACACCTTATATTATTTATGAAGCATTTTCAGGATGAATAAACTCTGCAATGCTAGAACTGGATTCAAACATTTATCGATAACAATTTATAGCTGATATATAGCTTTCTGGAAAAGGATAAGAATCTGCTGAAGCATAGCGATGCAACCCCCTACAAAGGTGTTCTCAGGGCTAGAATCAATGTCATCACTGCAATTTATGAGAATGCCATGAAGTACTCTAAGGTTCTGTGACCATTTTCTTCAACCTTTCTTGAATCCCATCAATTATAGTCTAATAAGATTTTTTTCCTGCAATAGGAAAAATGTCTCTCAGTAGGGGCAGTCATTTTGCCAGTACTTTCAAGTGGATGTGTGTCAATAAAAACAATTGTTTCTTTATTGGAAGTGCAGCCCTCATGAGAAAGAGGTCTCCTGAGACTCTGAAATAAATGTTGACACAGTTAACTAAATCTCTGAGACTTCCCTCATTGGTTCTGTTTATCCAAGTAAACCTTAAGGGCCAGACACTGCTCCTGAGATGACTCTAAGGTAAAAACTTGTTCATGATACCATTTCATGCATGTTTAAAAATCTGCAAAATCAACTGACTGAAATCAACTGCAAAATATCTGACTTGGAACATGCCCAAGTTTGGTAGAGGACGAGTAGACCATGGGTATGTATATTGGACATGGGAATGTTTAAAATTCTTGGTTTATTTATAAGGATGGGATTGGAGTTCAAATCTATGTTATCTGAATTGTGGCTTCCAGGTGGACTTCAAAACACACTTCTTTAGTTACTGGATGGATACTGTGTCTTTGAGAGGCGAGTCAGATTCACTTTGTGAAAGTTGTTGATAGGATTCAAGATCCTCTTAAAATATTCTCAATTATCTCCTTGAAATACATATTCCATACACTCACATCTACATATATTCCTGCTTGCATATGTGCACATAATATTCATGGACGTTTGTATGTGTTTCCTTGAATTTTAGGAAAAATACTATCCTTCATCTACCATAATTTTTCTTTAGGTGAGTAATGCTTTATTTTTAAAATGTGTTCATGATGGCATTAAGTTAAGAAGTGTTATGAACTTTGTAAAAGTATATGTAAACCAGTATAAAATTATTACCTAATTTGAGAAGCAGTCCATGGCATATTCAATACTCTTCTCCAACACCACAGATAAAAGGCATCAATTCTCCTTGTATCATCCCTAGTCATTGTCCAGCTCTCTGATGCATAGCAAGTGATTGTAAAGATCATGGAATGTATCAGGCCAGTCTTAGTCTCCAGACTGACATCTCTGCACTTCAGCACTTTACAGAGGTATCTAACCACAGACTTTCCCATTATAATACATCTTTTAATTTCCTGGCTACTGGTGCCAAGAGTGTTGACTGTGGATCTAAGCAAACCAAAACAAATCTAAGCAAATCTCAATCTCTTCACCATCCATTAGGATGCTGCCAGTTGGCCCAGTGGTGAGAATCGTTGTTTTCTTGATATTGAGTCTCGATCCATACTAAAGACTACAGTCCTTGACCTTCCACAGCAAGCGCTTCAGGTCCTCCTCAGTTTCAGCAAGCAGGATTGTATCATCTTTATAACGCAGATTGTTAATGATTCTTCATCCAATACTGATGCCACATTTCTCTTCATAGAGCCCAGTCTCTCAGATAGCCTTTTCTGCATAAAGATTGAAAAGGTATGGAGAGAGGATACAGCCCAGGGGTACACCCTTCCCAATTTTGAGCCATGCAGTGTTCCATTGCTCTGTTCTGACGATTGCCTCCTGGTCCAAGTATAGGTGTCACATTAGCACAATCAAGAGTTCTGGGATTCCTATTTTTCACATAGTTAGCCACAGTTTGTTATGATCCACATAGTCAAATGCCTTTGCATAATCAATGAACCAAAGATAGACATTCTTCTGGGACTCCTTGCTTTCAACCAAGATCCATCTAACATTAGCTACAATATCCTTAGTACCGCGGCCCCATCTAAACCCAACCTGCACTTCTAGCAGTTCTCTGTATTGAACATACCATGGACTGCTCAGAAAACAAACAAGTTTGTCCTGGAGAGGGTGAAGCTGGGCTGCTCCTTGGAGGCAAGGATTCTGAAGCTTTGTCTGACATACTTTGGAAGTGTTGCAAGGAGGGACCAGTCCTTGGAGAGGGACATCATGCTTGGGAAGGTGGAGGGACAGTGCAGGAGAGGAAGACCCTCAATGAGATGGATTGATTCAGTGACTAGGATAATGGCAGTAGTGTGTTGGAGATGGTGAGATTCGCCCAGGATAGGGCAGAGTTTCGGGCTGTTGTACACAGGGTTGCTATGAGTCGCAGGAGACTTGACAGCACATAACAACAACAAGAATTTGAGAAGAACTGAAGAGAATTATGCTGAGTAAACTTAGTCTCACAAAGAAAAGTACTGTATAAAACCATTATGGTAGAATGAGTAAGAGACTACAAGGTGAAGGGGGAGGGTGGAAGAAGATAGGTGAGGATGTGCAGGGCAGAGAATTAATCATGGGGTTGTACAATTTGATGGGGCAGTGATGGAAATCGGAATGATCTGGTGTACAAAATGGTATATTTTAATCGTGTAAATAAACTAGTATTAAAAAAAAAGTGAGCTTTGGACAGAAGCCAGGATTCCTACTAAGACTTTATGGCACATATTTGCATTTAGAAGACATCTTAGACAATACATAGCCGATTTCTGAGATTAAATCTGGTTAGGGAAAATTCTATCCAGTAGAAAAGGAGAAGCTCTTACATTTATTAAGTACCATGGGATCCTTAAATTTTAAGCTATCTTTGGTTCTTTACCACAGGTCTTAATTTCATCAATACTTCTGTGGTTGAATTTAAGACTACATACTTTTACTAATGTATCAAGAATGAAAGCAAGGACTACATACCTAAGAGGAAACATTTTTCATTACATAAGGCTAATTATTAAACTGTTATTATGTGAAATAATTCTTCCCTGCACTACATCCTGCCTTCCCCATGCCTTGTTCTCCAAAGTTTGGAAGGTGTTAGCCTTGGTCTATGGACTTCTGGGAGATGTAGGCATACCTGCTCAAAATCAAGAAATCAAAGATTCTCACTACTGGGCCAATTGGCAGATGGTGAAGAGATTCAGATTGTTGACAGCTTCAGTTTGCTTGGGTCTACAAGCAACACTCTTGGTACCAGCAGCCAGGAAATTAAAAGACGTACTGCATTGGGAAATTCTGCTGTCAGAGATCTCTCCGAAGTACTGAAGAGCAGCACTGTCAGTCTGGAGACTAAGATGGGCCTCATCCAGACCATGGTCTATGCAATTACTTAATATGCATCAGAAAGCTGGACAACGACTAGGGATGATACAAGGAGAATTGCTTTTGAGCTGTGGGGTTGGAGAAGAGTATTGAATATACCATGGACCGTTAGGAGAACAAACAAGTTCATCCTAGAGAGGATGAGACCAAGCTGCTCCTTGGAGGCAAGGGTTCTGAAGCTTCATCTGACATACTTTGGGCATGTTGCAAAGAGAGACCAGTCCTTGGAGAGGGTTGTTGTGCTTGGGAAGGTGAAGGGACAGTACAGGAGAGGAAGACCCATGATGAGATGGATTGATTCAGTGACTGGGATAAATGGGTGGATGTGTCAGAGACAATAAGATCGACACAGGATAGAACAGGGTTTAGGGCTATTTTACATAGGGTCACTATGAGTCACAGGCAACTCGACAGCACATAACACCAATAACATGTGAAATAAAGATGGCAAGGATAGGAAGGCAAGGATAGATACAATACTCAGTACTGTGAAGTCAAATGAGGTAGTCACTACTATCATGTGGCTGGCTATTCAAAGTAAAATCTGAATTAATATGGAAATTTAAAACAATATATTGACTTTGAAAGAGAGTATGGCAGTTTTTTATGAAGCTAAACATCGATTTGCTATATGATTCAACAATTGAACCCCTATGTATTTATCCAAGTAAGTTGAAAAACATAAGTGTACATGGAAATCTGCACATGAACATTTACAACAGATATTGTAATAATTGCCAATAGTTGAAAGTTCTGGCTTTCAATAAGTGAATGGATAAATGTTGTTGTTGTTGTTATGTGAGGTCGAGTCGCCTGTGAGTCATAGCAAACCTATGTACAAAAGCTCTGAAGCCTGTCCTGTCCTGAGCCAGTCTCACTAACTCCAAAACACCTACTCTTATTACCCCAGTTACTTTATCAATCCATCTCATCCAGGGTCTTCCTCTCATGCACTTGTCCTCCACCCTTCCAAACATGATGCCCTTTTCTAAAGACCAATCCCTCCAGACCATGTGCCCAAACTATGCAAAATGCAGCTTCAAAATCCTAGCTAAGGCGAAATTTGGTTTCACTCTCTCCGAGGCAGACTTAATTTGTCCATGGTATGTTCAAGACTCTTTTTCAGCACCAAAACTCAAAGGCATTGATTGTTCTGTCATCTTTATTCATTGTCCAGCTCTCTGATGCATAGCAAGTAGTTGCAAAGACCATGGCCTGGATCAGGCACACCTTAGTCTCTAGACTGACACCATTGCTTTTCCCAGTGCAATTCATTGTTTGATTATATGACTTTAAAATTGTATGGTGGTGTCAAGAATGGATAAATAAACTATGTTGTAATCTGCTTCCCTCATGCCTGCTTTTCATTCTTCTAGGTGGTATAGCAGTGGTGTGTCAATTTGCTGTACAGAGGTAAGTCATGGTTGCTGTGATGCTGAACACTGTGACACTGATGTATCAAATGTGATACTGGTCACTGGTGAACAGTGTTTGGTGAAGCTCCCTGATTAAAATAAGCTTAGAAGCAGGAGTGGCATCCACTTCTGAAATAGCTTGCATCTGGAAACCATATGAACTTGGAGGAACAAAGAAAGTTATACAAATGCTCGGGTCTTCCATTCCTAGGGTCGGTATGAGTCACCTACAACTTGATAGCATTTAACAACATCATCATATCTCTACTAAAAAAAGAAAAAATATCTCAACTTCATTGTTTCTGAGTTAGAATCAACTCATAATTGATTATCCATCAGGTTTTGGGGGCTGTAAATCATACTTCATAAGATTTCCCAACTTTCTTCTAGTGGATTTGAACCTTCAAAGAAGTTCAGATTAGCAGCATACCCTTGTGGACTCTGCCATCAATTCCACTACTGGGAATATACCCTGAAGAGACCATAGCTGACATCCAAGCAGATATATGCACTCCCATGTTTATTGCAGCTTTGTTCACAATAGCAAGGAGTTGGAAACAACCTAAGTGCCCATCAACAAACGGATGGCTAGAGAAGTTGTGGTATATTCCCACAATGGAATACTATGCTGCATTAAAAAACAAGGAACTCATGCAATATTATTCAAAATGGTTGACTCTGGAGAACATTATGCTGAGTGAAATATCCCAGTCACAAAAGGACAAATATTACATAATGCCACTGTTGTAGAATGGGACTAACCTCAGGGTTGGGGAGAGACTGAGTAAGATGTGTTCAATACCGTATACTGCACTAAAACAGAGAAGGGAGAAAACTGTTTAAAAGAGATATGTGACTAGGTATTTCTGTCATCACAGGAGTCTAGAGCGAGGGCTACATGGTGGAGGGGACCTGGGGGAGGGTTTGTAAAACAATGAAAGAATCTTTTCTTTTACTTTTCCATAATTTTTTACTCATGTACTTATAACTTGTTAGTTAAATTTGTGTCTTCTAGGTTGCAACCCCCCCATGATACATCTTCAGGGATATGAACATGTACGGCTAAGCACAATTAATAACAGTGCATCTAAATTCCAAAATCAATCTGCATAATAGTCTATGTGTTTCCTACTGCCAAAGGGGCCCTTTAGAGTAGTGAGAGAAGATCTTCACCCTGAAACCCGCAGCGTCCCTTTTCATCAGGAAGTAGCTAAGAGAATACGCCATCCCCTTTTCCTTATGACTCAGGGTGAAGTCTCTCTCAGGGAGGAGTGATAGGGAATGGCAAAGGACACACCGACAAAGGAGATTAATCAAAACTGACTTTGACAAGCACTGTGGCAATTGGACAATTAAAACAGACATTCGGATGGCGGGGAAGAAGAACAAACTGGGAAGGAGGGTAGAGAGAATGATGCAGCAATGAAGGAATGAAAACCCAAAATCCCTGTAAATGTTCATTAAAACTAATAAAATTTAATTAAAAAATTTCCTTTTTCTATCTCTATAGATAGTGATGCTATTAATCAATAAAGAGACCAGAGCCATAAAGCTGTAAAAAGACATAAAAACCTTACATATATATTGCTGAATGAAAGAAGCCAGTCTGAAAGTTCTATATACTGCATTGCTCTGATACTATGACATTCTGAAATTGACAAACTACAGAGGCAGTGGAAAGATTAGTGGTTGCCAGGGAGATATGGTGACCTAGAGGGTAAGGAGTTGGACTTCTACCCAGAGGTAGATGGTTCAAATACGTCTACTGCTTTGCAGGAGAAAGATGGGAAATGTCCTCCTGTGTGACTGAGAATCTTTTGGATGGCTAGTTAGTAGTTGATTCCAAGTCAGTTGCAATAAGTGAATGGAAGATTGTAAAGGGTGGTAAAGAGGGAAGGAATTAGCAGGAAGAGTACAGAGGATTTTTAGGACAATATCAAAAGTCATAGAGTTGTATAACACAGTTGTAAATCTAGTGTAAACCATGATCTTCGTTAAATACTAATATATCAACATTGGTTAATTTGTAACAATTTACTACATCAATATAAGTAAGATGTTAATAATAAATAAGGAGAACTGTGAACAGAAAGAGAAAATATTTGGAAACTTTCTGCATTTTATGCTTACTTTTTCTGTAAACCTAAAACTATCCTTAAAGTCAATCTGCTAATTAAAAATGCATTAATAAAAAATAGAACGAAAGATTTAGTTCATCTGTCTCAGCAGCAGTATTTCAAATAAATTTCAATAAATATAATGGAGAAACTGGGTGGTACAAACAGAACGCTTCCTTTATTGCAGAGATGCTTAAGGACAATGTCGGCTAACAGCACATCATGCATCCCAGGTAGAAGTTACAGCGAAGACTGAAGGTAGGCTGGAGGGATATTCTAGAGTAGAGATATTCCAGCAGGAGGAAGGACCCTGAATATTGAGGTGAAGTGAAGACGAAGGCAAAGCACCTAAAGTATTACCTGTCTACTAAGCAGGGTTGTCATCACTCAGTCTCACTGAAGGAAAAGTTGAATGTTTCAAGCAAGATGGAATCTGCTGGAGATGCTCTATCGTGTCCTTATAAAGGATGCATTCCATGCCGATTTCTGGAAGAGAGTTATTTAAGGGTTAGCAAATTTACATACAGCTGCCTTCAGTTAAAGCATGAATACATGAATACACCTGCTTTCCATGCCTTACTCCTTCACTAGCAATCTAAACTATGTCCCATGTCACTGGGCTCCCCAGGAATATAACACATACCCTTCGCCTTTGGTGAAATGCACACAGGGTGGCATTTTATTACCTAGGCTTTTTGTACTTGCACTGGTTCGACAATCTCCCTGTTGTTTGTTATTACAGTGTTCTTTGTTACAGTGACTGTTGCAATGGGTTTAAACACAGTAGATAGTGAGGATGATACACAATTGGGTAGGGTTCTGTTCTGTTATATATGAAGTCTCTATGAGTTGGAACTGACTTGACAGCACCAAACAACAGTACCAAGAAACCAACACTATAGTAAACACTCAGAATACTGTGGTGAATTCTGCTTGTCAACCTTTCTTTTTACTATAGAATGGGAAGAGCGAATGACAATTGGGTTTGAAAGGGATGGGTAACTTACCTGGCCCTTGGGATCTGACAGCCTCCTGTTTCAGGGCACACTGATTGGAGGGCTGACACAGCTCATTTCCCAAGCCTGGATTTACTGTGATCCCTTGTCACTTCTCCATGATGAGTGAGGAGGGAAGAAATTTCCATCAGTTCAATGAATACTTATAACTGCCATGTGTTGTGACACTCCAACACACAGAAAAACATGTACACACACAACCTAATCTATGGATGTAGTTTTTGTAAATTACAAGCAAAAGTAGAAGACTTGCATCTAGCTACTCCTAGCATTTCTCCCAGCTCAATCTTGATAGTGTTTAGAACATAAAAAAGGTAGAATATTCCGATTCCATTTAATAAGTGAAGCCAAAGGGCATATGCTGAACATATAAATCACAAGAGGTTGCCTTCTGAAAGTACCCGGCTGTATGTTTTGTGTTATTTGAATGCAAGAGACAGCTGCAGAAGGACGTGGCAGCAACTCAGTGACTGATGAGTAGCATTAAATATTTAACAAATATCTTTCCTGAATTCCAAGAATTAACAAAAGATACCAGTGTTCTCTTTTGGATTATGAAATAAATCTTACAAACAAACAGCAAAACATTAAACAATACCTCAACAAAAAGTAGATTAGAGGCTACCTGGAGTCTGAGGTGAGGTGGGGGAGGAATTGATTTCGGTAAACCACCATCAAGCTTTTTAGAGTTAACTGTTTCACAGCTTGACTGTGATGGTGAGCATATGATTGGTTATTTTGTTTTACATAGTTGTTTCTAATTGAGAAAATTTATTAGACTGCATACTTTAAATGGATGGTTTTATTCTATGGTAGTATTATGATAAAAAATGAACACAAAACTTCAAAGTATTAAAATGGAAACTCAGAATTTGAAATTGTAGGTATCTAAAATGATTTATGGGCAATCTTCTCCCATGCGATCAACTGTCTCTGAAAACCCACTTGCGGGTCAGCTCAGGGTCAGTTCCAAACAACAATGAGGAAAATTATTTAAAGAATAAAGACTTCAGTAAGTTGAATTGTTCAATAAATGCCACAACAAGGAGGTTCCCATTGTTTTGCTTTAGGAAAAGAAGTTAAGGTTAATGTCACCACTATTGCTCAAAGGCCCGAGAGAAATTAACTTTAACTGCTGATTGGCAGCATTGAGATAGTGAAGAGATTGAGATTGTTAACAGCTTTAGTTTGCTTGAGTCCACAATCAACACTCATGGTACCAGCAGCCAGGAAATTAAAAGACAAATTAAATTGGGAAAGTCTGCTGTCAGAGACCTCTCCAGAATGCTGAAGATCAACAATGTCAGTCTCAAGACTAAGGTGTGCCAGATCCAGGTCAGTCTTTGCAATTACTTGCTATGCATCAGAAAGCTGGAAAATGACTAGGGATGATTGAAAGCAAGTTGATACTTTTGGGCTGTGATGCTAGAGAAGAGTATTGAGTGTACCATGGACTTCTAGGAGAACAAACAGGTTTGTCCCAGAGAGGGTAAAAGCAGGCTGCTCTTTGGAGGCAAGAATTCAGAGGCTTCCTCTGGCATACTTTGGGCATGTTGCAAGGACGGATCAGTCCTTGGAGGGGAATGTCATGTTTGGAAGGACAAGGGACAGCATAAGAGAGGAAGACCCTCGATGATATGGATTGATTCAGTGACTGGGGAAATGAGGGTAGGTGTGTCAGAGACAAGAAGTTTGGCACAGGATAAAGCAGGTTTCAGGGCTGTTGTACAGAGTGTCACTATGAGGTGTAAGTGACTCTACGGCACATAACATCAACGTCATGAACTGCTTAGCAAGCAGGGAAAGAAAAGACATAGAAAAGGTAGAAATAAATGCTAAAATTGAACAGGAAGTAATCTGTTTACAAAACAGTTGAACTGTTGCAATGTTAGTACAAAAACCAATAAAATCTTTTACACTGACCCTCTGTACTGTTGTTGTTATGTGCTGTGTAGTTGCCAGCAACTCAGAGCAACATTATGTACAATAGCTCTGAAGGCTGCCCTGTCCTGAGACAGCTACCCCGTTGCCCCAGTCACTGTATCAATCCATCTCATCTGGGATTTTCCTCTCCTGTACTGTTCTTCCACCCTTCTGAACATGATGTCCTTCTCCAAAGACCGTCCATCCTGGCCGTATGCTCAAAATGAGTGAGAAGGAGCTTTAAAATCCTAGCCTCCAAGGAGAAAGTTGGTTTCACTCTCTCCAAGACAGACCTCTTTGTTTTCTTGGAGGTCCATCATATGTTTAAGACATTTTTCCAGCACCACAGCTCAAAGGCATCAATTCTTCTCTTGTCATCCTCCAGCACAAAAGAATAAACATGTCTTGGTTTAAGACACTGAGATTCAGGATTTATTTGTTATTGCAGGGTAACGTAGCCTATGCTCACTGATGCAGTAGACTGTAATGACTCTAAAATTATCAGAGTTTACTGACCTCAGATTTACTTAATGGATGAATCAATAGAGGCAGTGACTTTTGAAAAACACTACCAGTTAGTGTTATTTGATCCTTTTAAACACTTGCTGCAGAAGTTCAAAGACTACAGCTTTTAATATGTTACATATCAACATCAAAAAACCAAAAATTCTCACAGTTGAACCAATAGAAAATGAAATGATAGATGGAAAAATATTGAAATTGTCAACCATTTCTTCTTTCCTGAATCCACATCAACGCCCTTGGTATCAGCAGTTAGGAGATCAAGAGACATACTGCATTGGTAAAGTCTGCAGTCAAGGATTTCTCCAATAACTGAGGAGTAATGATACTAGTTTGAAGACTAGTGTGCACCTGATTCAGGACATAATCTTTTCAATCAATTGCTATACTGAACAATGAATAAGGATGACAGAAGAAAAATTGATGCTTTGAGTTGTGGTGTTGGAGAAGAGTACTTACCATCCTATGGGCTGCCAAAAGAACAAACAGGTATGTACTGGAGAAAGTGCAGCCAGAATGCTCTTTGAAGCCAAAGATGACAAATTTTGTCTCACATACTTTGGGCATGTTGTTAGGAAGTCTATTCCTTGAGAAGGGACATCATGCTTGGATAAGTGACAGGCCTTGGAAAAAGAGAAGACCCTTAACTAGATGAATTGACACAGTGACTTTAGCAATGAGCTTATTTATATCAGAAATTATGAGGATAACACAGGATAGGTCAGGGTTCAGCTCTGTTCATAGAGTCATACTTGATTCGATGGCACCTAGCAAGTAGCAGTTAGTGCTACTGGCACAAAAATATTATTAAGGTGATAATCTTCTACTTTATAACTCATACTATGAAAAACTGGGCAATGGTAATGTGACTGCTCTTATTACATGTGTCTTCTGGGATATTGTGATATTACCTATAGAAACCTTAATCAATTGTAAAATTAACTTGAAGATAGTTAAGCTTCTGATTAAAATATATTAATGTGTTTTCAGTGTTTTCCTAATAACATAGGCCAAATGACAGAGTAGAGATTTTTTATTGGTTTGCATATAATCATTCATGTATGTTTCATTAATATACAGTGTGTTTTATATAATCATTCATTTTCATTGTGTTTAATTAATGTGCATTGTGTTTTAGAGAATCATTGATATACATTGTATTTTATATAATTAATGACTGTATTTTATATAATTAATTACTATTTTTCTATGCCTATTATCACCCTGTCTTTTCAAGTCCCCGTTGAATCTTTTCTATTCTCCAATCTACCCCTAACCTCTGCTACCCTAGTGATTTCTGCCTTTCTCCTTTTCCTGACCCTTTCTCTCTTTCTCTTTCCCTTTTGTACACATTATGCTTGATTATCAACATATTTTCACGGTAATGATCTGAGGCAGTATTTGTCCTTATGAGACTGAATTATTTCACTCAGTATAATAGAGCAGAGATTTTTGAGATGTTGATGAAAATATTATGTAAACTATGGACTGATAAAAGAACAAACCAAATCTGTCTTAGAAGAAATGCAGCCAAAATGTTCCTTAAAAACAAAGGGGCATAAGACTTCTCTCACAGATTGGGCATGTCAATATAAGGGACAAATTCCTGGAGAAAGAGATCGTGCTTGGTAAAGTACAGGGCCAAAAGATGAAGGAGGAGACTCTTAGTGAGAACAATTAACACTGTGATTACAGTGGGCTTAAACACAGCAGAGGTTGTGAATGTGATGTAGGATCATGCCGTATTTGTACATATATGACCACTATGATTTGATGTCAGTTCAATAACATCTAACAACAGCAACACAACTTAGAATTTTTAATTGATGCCTGCTTATTTATCTTTCTCTTACCTAAAGGATAAAGTTCCTTAACTTCCCTCTTCCTCAATTTTAATGTCGTTGTTGTTGTTAAATGCCGTCAAGTCATAGGCAACTCATAGTGACCCTATGAACAAAAGGCCTGAACACTTGTCTAAGTTTCATTATTTCTCCAAGTTCATAGAGTTTCTAGAGGCAAGCTATTTCAGAAGTGGATGCCACTCCTGCTTCCAAGCCTGTTTTAATCTGGGAGCTCCATCAAACACTGTCCACCACGGGTAATCATCATCACATTCGATGCATCAGTGTCACAGTGATTAGCATCACAGCAACCACACGTCACCTCTGTACAACAAATGGATAGACCAGTGCTATCCCAGCTAGAAGAATGTTTGACCAAAAACAATTAAAACCAGGCCTGAGGGCCGTAGATTAAAATTGTCCACCTTTGACTTGGTAGCATAACTTTCTATCCACCAGGCTCACAGAGCTTTCTGTATATTGGTGCTGTCATTGAGTCATAGATGACTCATAGCGACCCTATGAACGAAAGACCTGAACAATTGCATAACTTTCATTGTTTCTCCAAGTTAGAGTTTCCAGAGACAAGCTATTTCAGAAGTGGACGCCACTCCTGCTTCCAAGCTTGTTTTAATCAGAGAGAGCCACCAAACACCGTTTACCATGGGTTACCATTATCGCATTTGATGCTTTGAACATGCCAATACATAACAAAAAAATTATGAAAATGCACATATGGTCAACAGGTTGGGAAAATTACTTAGGAAGTATGAGATAGAAGATCAATCTCTGATACACAGCTATAGCAACAAGAAAATCATTCCCTATTAAAATTGACTTATTAGCTTCCCCTTAGAAGATGAGTGTTTTAGGAATCTTATATCTACCATTATTTTGCTAACCATTATAATTTTTTTCTGACTAAAGAAATGAATTATTGGACTGTTTATATTATTGCTTCATCTTTTTACTCTGGCATCTCTGTGCCAGCTGATAAAAATCTCTTAATGCTGTTAAAAACCCACATCACTGTTAGTAGAAGTTCTAATATTTTAAAAGAATTTGTATTGTAAGACACACTGGCCTTTTTGGAAAGCAGCTAGAGAACCAATTCAACAAATCACTGGCTGTGGCAGTTCATAGTGATAGAATGTATTGATCAGAGAGATGTGAAGAAGTGTGTAGTGAGTTTCCCTGAAATAAAAAATGATAAAAGAATAGAGTCAGAGGCAGTCAAGTGGAGAAAAATCCTTTCCTAATAAGTGGGAAGGCAGTTATATAGGTTCATGATCTTGATAAAGGAACATATGATGTGAATGCAACCATTCTGGTTATGTCTCAGAACTAGGAAAGGAGATGCTAGCAATGACTTTCTTTTCTACTGGATCCCCGTTCATTTGGAGTGAGAATAATGAACACTATTTAATGGTGATGATGAAGCAAGGCCAAGGCAATTAAGAATGACTTTTCCTGGAAAAATGGAAGTCCTTGGCTCGAGCATGGAAAAAGAACAAACAGCACTGATGAAGCAGTAGAAACAAAAGTGAATGAGTATTTGACCATTAGCTACATATTCAGGCAGCAGAGTGCTGTTTGAGATTCCATAGTTATAATCAAGAAAAATTGTAGTTTTGCAATGACGTCTTTGAATTTTTATCTACTCTCCTTTCAAACACAAAAAATGTCCATATTTTTCTGTGTAACAATTTTAATTAGAATCTGCATTTTGACTTTTTTTCTTTTTTAAGCTTAAACACTAAAGTATCCCAAGGTCTATTTTGGGTCTTAGACTAAATATTCAGTCTTTTCACTCTGACTATTCATAATCAACTTTGTCTACTACACTCATTTCAGTCAAAGGAAGTGATATACTAATTTTTCCTTCTACCCCATACCTACTACAGAGATAAAGAGAATTCTCATACATGCATTTGTTTTGCTTGTATGTGATATTATTATATTATTGTTTAATATTTTCCACACTGTCAGATCACCTTTTTTTGGAATTGGAATGAGTATGTATCTCTTCCAGTCAGTTGACCAAGTAGCTGAACGCAAGATCTCCTCGCACAACCTGGTGAACACATTCAGGGATGAATATGTTTTTTGGAAAGCATCAATGGTATTCCTAGGGGATTATTTTTTACCAGTTTATTTGGGATAGCATGAGCCATTTACTTTGTTACCTTGGTTCTTGATTATATGCTATTTCCTGAAATGGGATTTTGTGCACATGCACATACACTTTATGAAGAAGAATGTGGCATCAGTATTGGAGGAAGAATCATCAACTTAATATGTCAAAGACCTCAGTGGAGCTGGCTTCTAGTCATTTATAGTTTTTTTCCCCCAGCTTTGCTTTTGTGTCTTTGCTCTTCTGATACAACCCTCAAGCCAAGAACTCAAGCAGGTTCTGCTCTTTCATGAGTTCTTTCACACTAAGAAATTGTTCACCTGGAGTTCAAACCCCTTGTGTAGAAGTTTCTTTCACTAAACTCCCTGGTATCCCTTCCTTAAGTCTGACTCATATTGTCCATCACTTACACGTACAGTCAGGAAGTTCTAGTGAGCCTAGTGGTAAGAAGCTGTGCTGTACTTTCAAAGATACACAAATAATTTTGGTTTTTTCTTTTTCTTTTTTAAATTGGTTTGCTTACCAAGTTTGTATACATTGTGTTTCACACTATCCTTCAATCACATTGTTTCTTACACAATCATTCTCAAGCATATTTGTTCTTGTTGATTACCATGGAGCCGAGCACAACTCATAGTGACCCTATGAGCAAAAGGCCTGAAGCCTTTCTATAACTAGTGTCCTTTATCAAAGTTCATAGAGTTTCCAGAGGCATGTTGTTTAGGAAGTGAATGCCACGCCTGCTTTCAATCTTACTCATTATGTTTTATAAAATTAATCACCATTGGGCCTTGCCCATCATCCGCCTGCTTCAGAGGGAAGGATGGGCAAATCTCCTCCTATGCGATTTACTACCTTGAAAATCTTCTAGACAGTTATTATGAATGGTGTCCATTTGCAGGGCACATAATATCAATAACAACAACAACATCAACACATATATTTAGGGGCTCTGTGGCTAAGTGGTAAGAAGTTGCACTGCCAATTCAAAGGCACACAGTTTGTATCCACTGGCTGCTCAGCAGGAGAAAGAGGGACAATTTTCTCCAGTGTTATTTAATGCCTTTGGAAACCTGCTGGAGAGTCAGCTATGAGTTGGTTCCAACTTGACAGTACATAACAACAACAACACATACAATTGGTCAGGTATACAAATAAAAAATTGTACTAGGTGATGAGCATGAGTATTTATTGTTCTTTTAATTTCATTTATTCTGTACCTACAGTTTATTGATAAGGCTTTATGTACCCCTAACATAAATTTTCCCATCCACTTCTCGAGTCAAACTTTGGATCAATATCTTTAGAATGGTTGTTTGATTGTGAAATGTATTTATAGACTTCATACTTGTTTGCTATTTTTCCCATCATAACGGTCATTGCAAAGACAGAAGAGGAAGAAAAGACCAAAATGGACGTCAGAAGAGACTCTGAAAATTGCACTGGAGCGCAGAGAATCCAAAGCACAGGGAAGAATTCTAGATACTAAAGAGTTGAATAGAAGATTTTGAAAGGCATCACGGGATGACAAAGCAAAATATTACAATGAAATGTGCAAGGAATTGGAGTTAGAAAATCAAAAGGGCCAAACTCGCTTAACATATCTTAAGCTCAAGGAACTGAAGAACAAATTCAAACTTCGAGTTGCGATAATCAAGGATGCTTTCGGCACAATGTTAAATGATCCCAGAAATATTAAAAGAAGATGGAAGGAATATACTGAGTTACTGTATGGAAAGGAATTGGAAGACACAGAAGAATTTCATGAAGCAACATATGAGCAAGAGCCTATGGTGATGAAAGAAGAAGTTCAGGCTGCTTTGAAGGAAATGGCAAAAAATAAGGCTCCAGGAATAGATGGTATACC
>NW_006399792.1:6924143-6931332 GCF_000299155.1 Elephantulus edwardii | reverse complement strand
TTATAATTAAAGATAACTTTCAGTTTCTTAGATATAAAGAGATATATTTTCAATTTACTAGGTGATTTAACTTAATAGTTATAAAACGTTAATATTCACTGGAATAATTTGGAGAGATCTTATTAAAAATGGAGATTCTTGTCATAAAAACCAAAATACCTCTCATATGTTTATCATTGCCATTAAATATATTTGGAATAAATTACAGAACTTTTTTTTGTAATAATCATCTAAGGCTACCGTGATATGAATGATTTGGAACTGCAGTTTTTAAATTATAACTTATCTTGTTTTATAATTGTGAGTTGTGTGAATGTTTCCAAAGCATATTTCTTTTTTTCAATCAGTCATTTATACAAATTTTGTTTCATAATAAACATATGAAACAAATTATAATACACACAATATATGATTGTCCATTCTATATTACATTTTTGAGCAATTGATTTGACACTGTTAGTTCTTACTCTCGCCACTACCTAGAACTTGCATTCTCCAATAATCACTCCTGTTGGTGTTCCAAGTTAGTTCTATCAGAAACACTAATTTTGTGCAGACAGTAAAACTACTATTGGCAAAATATCTGCCATATGATAAAAAAAAACTATTTTTTTTCCTCTCTTCACAAGTATTTTCTTACTGCTGAATCATAATTGACTCATAGGCAACCCTTCAGTGAGTTTTCAAAGGCTATAAATCAAACCAGAAGATATTGCTCATCTTTCTGCCTGGAGCACCTGGTAAATATGAACTCCCTGGCTTTATGTTGACAACTCAACTCTCTAAAATAGTTTCTAAGTCATACTAAAAGAGTTGATGGTAAAAATTTGGTTTACCATCAACCCATTCATATGCAAGTTCGAATAGAAGGTGATGAAATAAAAATAAGTCTGTGAGAACCAAAATATGACCTTCAGTCTATCCCAGCTGAATCTAAAAAAAATCACCTCAAGAACAGACTTGATGCACTGAACAATGACTGAAGATAAAATGAGTTGTAGGATGATATCAAGATATCATTCACAAAGAAAGCAAAAGTTAATTTCATAGAGAAGAAAGAAAAGAACAAAATGGATGTTAAAAGACACTGGAACTCACACTGAGAAGAAGAAGCAGAGGAAGAGGAAGAAGAAGAAGAAGAAGAAGAAGAAGAAGAAGAAGAAGAAGAAGAAGAAGAAGAAGAAGAAGAAGAAGAAGAAGAAGAAGAAACAAGGGAAAACTGCAGAAGACAGTTGAACAGAAGATTTCTAAGGGTAGCTCAAGAAGACAAAGCAGAGTGTTATAATGAAATCTACTAAGAATTGGTATTTGAAAACTAAAAGAAAAGAACATACACGGCATTTCTGAAAGAACTAAAGAATAAATTTAAGCCTCAGGTTGGAATCTGTAGGCCTTTATGGACAAAATACTGAATAATGGAGGAAACATCAAAAGTAGATGAAAGAATATATATACGAAGTCATTGTACCAAAAAGAGGTAATTGAGGCTGAACCATTTCAGGAAGTCGTATATAATAAAGCAAAAACAAAACAAAACAAACTAAAACCAAAAACTCAATAGTACTGAATGAAGTCATCCAAGTTGCATTGACTGAAGAAATTGACAAAAAAAAAAAGGTCCCAGAAATTGATGGAATATCTCCTTATATGTTTAAACAAACAGATAAACCCTGTTCATGCTTATCATTTTGTGCTGACAAATTTAGAAGACAGTTGCCTGGCCAACCAATTGCTTCCTTTGCTTCCTTTTTTATTTATATTTTTTTAAAAGATGACCCAACAGAATGTGGAAATTATCAATTAATATCACATGCAGGTAAAATCTTGCTGGAGAATGTTTAAAAATTATTAGAACAGTACATTGGCAGAAAAATTCGAGACATTTAAGCTTGATTCAAGAGTACATGAAGTGAGGGTATCATTGCTGATGCCAGAGAATCTTAGTTGAAAGCAGAGAACTGAGAGGCATTCAACTCTGGAGATTATGACAAATTATGGCTAACATTGAGAAAATGGTGATCTCAGAACACATAACTATGCTCACACAAAACCTATACATAGATCAAGAAGGAATTGTCCTAACAGAATAAGGGGAGCAAAGCATGGTTTGAAATCAAGAAGGTGTGCAACAGAATTGTATCCTTTCTTCATACATATTCAGTTTGTATCTGAACGAATTATTCAAAAGGTTTGGTCATATGAAGAAGAATGTGGCATCCGAATTTAAGACATTTTATGTACCACCTGTGTTAGGAAGATGACAGAACTTTTGTTTTTGTAGAAAGTGGAGAAGACTTGAAACACTTACTGAAGAAGGTAAAAAACTGTTGTTATGTTGTTGTTGAATGCCATTGAGTCATAGGTGACTCATAGCGACCCTATGAAGGAGAGTCCTCAACACTTGTATGTCTTTCATCCTCTCTCCAGGTTCATAGGGTTTCTGAAGGCAAGCTATTATGGAAGTGCTTCCACACTTGTTTTAGTTGGGGAGCACCACCAAAACACTGTTCACCATGGGTAAACATTAACACATTTGACACACATCAGTGTCACAGTGTTCAGCTTCACAACAACCACAAGTTACTACTATAAGGCAAGTGGACACGCCAGGGCTATATGACCTAGAATAATGTTTGAACAACAACAATGAAGAGCAACCCTGAGAGCTGCGGATTAGAGTCACCAACCTTTTGCTTGGTAGCATCCCTCTCTGTCCCCTAGGCCAAGTGATCACTTTCTATGTTGATGTTATTGTTGTTGAGTGTAGTCGAGTTACAGAAGACTCATAGCAACCCTCTGAAAGAGAGTCCTCAACACTTGTGTGACTTTCATCCTCTCTTCAGGTTCATTGCATTTCAATATCAAGAAGAAAAAACAGTCCTCACCTGGACAAATAGGCAACATCATGATAGATGAAGAACAGACTGAAATTGTCAACAATTCATTTTATTTGAATCACATTCAATATCCATGTTAGCATCAGTTAAGAAATAAAAAGTTGTGCTGCATTAGGAAATCTGTTTTCAAGAAGCCCTTTAATGTGTCTTATCAAGAAAAAGATAAACCCAATTACAGAACATGGATGGAAATATGAAAATATTTTTTTACAAAAGAAGATATTCAAATGATCAATGGGAAAGGAATACTTGCAATGTGAGGGTGGCTTAGTGTGACCCTGCCCACTTCATAAAGGGGAATTATCCCCATTAGTAGTATCCATAGAACCATACAAATAGCTACATGGTCAGACATGCCACTCTACATATTCCTGCACTTATTTCTACCAATGATTTGCATTCGATGTTTATTGTTAATTGACTCACATATTGTACTCACACTTTAGTGGTTTATTAAGGAGATCGGTTGGAGTGTGAGGGAGGCAAAGAATGTTACCAATCCAATTACAGGGTTACTCTAGCAGTCCCAAGACAGCAAATAAAACATTTCATTGTGACTCCATCGCCAAGGTTCCTCTGGTTTATCTCAAAGCCATATCACAGTCTCTTCACAATCTCTCCACCACAGTCATCACCTCTCGCAGTACAGAAAGTATTCCCTTATATTGTTCCCACAGCTTTTGATTTTTTGCAAGATTATATGTCCACATTTAGGGACCTTCCCCCAATGCAGGTTAACAAAATGGATAGAAAAGCCAATTTTGAAGAGTACTGATACATAAGGTAGCAAACGCATGAAGAAATCCTTAGGAACATTAATTATTAGTGGAATGCAAATCGAAGCGATAATTAGATCTCATCTCACTCTAGCAAAGTTCATTAGGGTAGCAAACAACAAATGCTGTTGTGGATACAGAAAGATTGCTACATTCATGCACTGGTTGTTGTTGTTGTTTGGTGCTGACGAGTCATAGATGACTCTTAGCGACCCTATGAATGAACAGCCTGAGCACTGTTCGTACATAGAGTTTCCAGAGGCAAGCCATTTCGGAAGTGGATGCCGCTCCTGCTTCCAGCATGCACTAGTAGTAGGGATGTAATATGGTATAATTGTTATGGAATGCAATCTAGAGGTTTCTTAGAAGTTAAAAATGGAAATTCCATTTGATCTAATTACTTCATTGTTGTTTGTTGTTATGTGCCGTCGAGTCGTTTGCGACTCATAGCGACCCTATATACAACAGCCCAAAACCGTGCTCTATCCTGTGCCACTCGCACTGCCTCTGACACACCCATCCCGATTACTCCAGTCACTGAATCAATCCACCTGATAGAGGGTCTTCCCCTCCTGCGCTGTCCCTCCACTCTGCCCAGCATGATGTCCCTCTCTAAAGACCTGTCTCTCCTTACAACATGTCCAAAGTATGTCAGGCAAAGCCCCAGAATCCTTGCCTCCAAGGAGCAGCCTGGTTTAACCCTCTCTACGATGAATCTGTTTGTTTTCTTGGCAGTCCATGGTACATTCAATACTCTTCTCCAGCACCACAGCTCAAAGACGTCAATTCTCCTTCTATCCTCCCTAGTCATTGTCCAACTCTCTGATGCATAACAAGTGATTGCAAAAACCATGGCCTGTATCAGGCACACCTTAGTCTCTAGAGAGACACCGTTGCTCTTCAGTACTTTAGAGAGGTCCCTAACCGCAGACTTTCCCATCGCAATACGTCTTTTGATTTCCTGGCTATTGGTGCCAAGAGTGTTGACCGTGGAGCCGAGCAGACTGAAGCTGTGAACAATCTCGATCTCTTCATCATCCATCCTGATGCTACCGATTGGTCCAGTGGTGAGAATTTTTGTCTTCTGGACATTGAGCCTCAGTCCATATTGAAGGCTGGAGTCCTTGACACTCTGCAGTCAGTGCATGAGGTCCTCCTCGGTTTCAGCGAGCAGAGTTGTGTCATCTGAATAACGCAGATTGTTGATAGATGGTCCACCAATCCTAAAACGCCACACTTCTCCTCATAGAGCCCAGCCTCTCGGATAATCTGCTCTGCCTACAGGTTGAAAAGGTATGGAGACAGGACACATCCCTGGCGTACACCCTTCCCAATTTTGAACCATGCAGTGTTGCCCTGCTCTGTTCTGACTACTGCCTCTTGGTCCAAGTATAGGTTTCGTATTAGCACGATTAAATGTCCTGTTATTCCCATTCTTCTCAGAGTCAGCCATAGTTTGTTATGATCTACACAGTCAAATGCCTTTGCATAGTCAATGAAACACAGATAGACATTCTTCTGGTATTCTCTGCTTTCAGCTAAGATCCATCTAACATCATTACTGGTAATATATCCTAAAGAAATTAGAGCGGTGATATAAGCAGATAGATAAACATCCATGTGGTGTTAATTTTTATTTTTAAAACTAATATTTTTTGAGAGACAAATTAACTCTGTCATACAATGTCACTCCCTATAAGTTGGAATCAACTGGACAGCAAACAATATAGATGTTTTTTTTAAAAATATCTGTTATTGATCGCTGCTACACTACATAGCTGCTATGTAGTGAATCCAGTCAATTAACTAGGTACCTGCCTTAAAAATGTGCCAGTGTGAGTGCAGATCTCTAGTCCCATCACACCCTGCCTACGCTGGGAATTCTGGCCCTCTTGCAGATGCCCCACAGCCAGAACCCGGCCCCGTCATGCACTCCTTGCACCCAGAACCCTGGCCTGAGTGCCCATGCCCCACACCCGGAACTCCAGTCCTGACGCAGACATCCCACACTTAAAGCTCTGTTCCTGATGCTGATGACCTGCATCAGGAATTCTGGTGCTGATAATGACCCCCAGGCAAGGAGCTGGAGTGATACTGGAATTGAGTGAGCTACTTTGTTGCTGCTGTTTGGCTGGAGCACATGGGAGGTCTCAAGCTCAATCAGAAGGAAACAAGACAGCTGGAGCTCATTCTTGAAGGGAAAATCAAGGCTTACTGGTTTTTCAATCAGATCCCTGTGCTCTCCCTTGCATCTACTCACATCCAGCCCATTAACAGCTGTTAATCCAGAACACATTGAGTTACCCTAGGCCTGGCAGTTGTCTAACAGAGGAGGCTGAATCCACCAGCCATTTCTCTATTGAACTGAAGCATATTTTCCCTTGGATCAGAGGCAGAGAGAAACCCAGGCAGGGTAGCTGTCCCATCCTCTTCTGGAGTGGTGACTTCAGATCAAGAATCTGCTATTGCCTCACACATGAAAAGCTCTACCACAGCAATGCCATTAGTAAACAGGATACCTCACTTACCTACACAAGCCCAAAGCAAAATCTCACCCCAAAAAAGTGGCACAGTGTCAATGGATTTCCTGAAGCCAGAAATTCTGGTGGAACTTTCTGACACAGAATTTAAGAGAACAATGATTGAATATTTTCAGTAGGTGAAAGACAAACTTGAATAATTACAGGACACTGCAAGCAAAAACCAAGAAAAGCTTTAAAAGGCAACCCAAAATAATACAGACAATACAAATGAGTCATTAGAGGCTCTGCACAAACAAAAAAACCACAATCCAAAATATGGGAGCAATGTTTGAAATGCTCTCAACATGATGGAGGGACACATGAACAGGGTTGAAGTGATGGAACAAAAAACCAGTGAAACAGAAGATAGAATTGTCACCAAAGATCTGCTAGAACAAAATGGAGACTCTAAATGGAAAGAAAAGGAAGAAAACCTAAGAATAATGTGGGACACAATTAAGACAAATAACATGTATATAATTGGAATTTCAGAGCAAGAAGAAGCAACTAAAGGGACTGAAAAAGTTGTGGAAGAATTTACTAGAAGGAAACTTTGCAGATATAATGAAGAATGAAAGAATATATATTCAAGAAGCTGAGAGAACAACATACAGAATAGACCCCAAAAGAACAACACTAAAATATATCACTGTCAAATATGCCAGAACCAGAGCTAGGAATAAAATTTTGAAAACAGAGAGGGAGAAACAAAGATTGACCTAAAAAGGAAAGCAAATAAAATTGTCAGTTTCTCAGCAGAAGCCATGCAAACAAGAAGACAATGGAATGACATATATCTAAATCTTAAAGAACACAATTGTCAACCAAAAATATCGTACTGAGCAAAATTGTTCATCAAATATGAAGAAGAGAACAAGATATTCCCAGAAAAATAGGGATATTGTTGCTGATGTTCGATGGATCTTGGCTGAAAGCAGAGAATACCAGAAGAATGTCTATCTGTGTTTCATTGATTATGCAAAGGCATTTGACT
>NW_006399792.1:6913367-6923133 GCF_000299155.1 Elephantulus edwardii | reverse complement strand
GGAAACGACTCGACGGCACATAACAACAACAACAACAAGAAAGTTTGTAAAAACAAGCATTGCAGGAAACACTGAGAGATGTCCTTCTTACAGAGGTGCCACAGAAAGCATGATGGACCAAAGTAACTAGCAACAACACCAAAAAGAACTCAACAACAACAACAACAACAAAATAATAGGAAGTTGATGCCACTCCTCCTTCCAAGCTTTTTTTAATTGGGGAGCTCCACCCCACTCTCTCTCCACATTGGGTAACCAACCATTAACTCATTTGACACATCAGTGTCACAGTGTTCAGCCTCACAGCAACCACAAGTGACCACTGCATGGCAACTTGTCTTTGTAATCACCTACATTCTTCATGGATGATATTCTTTCCCTCTCCCCTTTGCCTTTTAAAAAAAATTGTTTTATATTGGCTTACATACAAAAGTCATGTACATTGTGTTTCATTTATATGTATTATGTTTCATGTATTCCTCCATTTATGTTGGTTTTACATTATCATTCTCATACATTGTGTTTTATAAAATTAATAACCATTGATCCATGCCCATCATTACCCTACCTTTACAGGTCTCTACTGGGTCTTTCCAAATTTTTTACCCCCTCGCTCTGCCCACCTAACTCTGGCACCTTGAGATTTCCCCCTTTTCCTAACCTCTTCCCAAGTCTTGTCTCCCTTTCCCCATTTGGAGTTTGGTACACATCTTACTAATAATCCTTCTATTTTTGGTCTTATGAAATAGTTGTCCTCATGGGACTGAGTTAGTTCACTCCGCTCTCCAACCTCTCCCATGCTATATAGTATTTTTCAAAATCATTGCTTCTGAATGCTGCATAAAATTTCATCATGTAAATGTGGATAATATTCTTGATATCTTCCCAGACAGCTCGTGTGGTCTTTGTTCATTAGTGTTCAAGTCTCCAAAGTTGTTTCTGAGATGGTTTTTAAATTCATGTGGGATAGACTCAAGGTCAAATTTTTGTTCTTGTGAATTTGATTTTTCCTTATCATGCCTCGAAATCAGCAAAAGAATGTGTCAACGATGCATTCTGTCTCTGTACTGTTTCAATCTATATATAGAACAGATTATTTGGGAGGCTGGACTCTAGGAGGAGGAATGTGACATCAGGGTTATAGGAAGGCTCATCAACAACCTTGCTTGCTGAAACTGAGGAAAACCTGAAGCATTTGTTGCAGAAGGTCAAGTACTGTAGTTTTTAATATAAATTGCAGCTTAACATGAAGAAATCAGATTCTTACCATTGGACCAACTAGTAGTATCATGATAGATAGAGAAGATTGATATTGAGATTGTTAACAATTTCACCTTACGTAGTTTCCCAATGAACCACCAGCAGTCAAAAAATCAAAAGATGAGTTGCAGAGGGAAAGTTTGCTGTTGGAAATCTCTACCGAATGCTGAAGAGCAAAGATGTCAGTCTAGAGACTAAAGTGAGTCTGATCCAGGTTATTATTTTTGCCGTTACTTGCTTTGCATGAGAAATCTGGACAAAGAAAACGAATGCCAGAAGCAGGATTGATGTCATTGAGATGTGGTGCTGGAGAAGAGTATGAATATATGCTTCACTGCCAAAAGAACAAACAGGTCTGTCCTGAAGCTAAGTTTTTCCTTTGAGGCAAGGATTTTGAAACCCCATCTCACATACTTTGGCATGTTGCAATGAAGGGCCAATCCTTGAAGAACATAATGCTTGGAAAGATGGAGGAACAGCACAGGAGAGGGAGACCTAGAATGAGATAGAGTGACACAATAACTGAGGTAATGGGGGTAGGTGTGTGTGTCAGAGACAGTGAGGTGAGCTCAGGATAGGGCAGGGTTCAGAGCTATGATGCATAAGGTTGCTATGAGTCTCAGTCAACTCAATGACACATAACAACAACAACAACAACAATCTTTTCCAAATGATCTCTATAAATTACTAAAAATTAAGGATGTAGGTTAAATATTAAGGTGTATGTGACATCCTCCCAGGTAATGGTATTTTTCAACTGCTTCATAAATATGTGAAAGCTTGAAATAAGTAAGATGAAAAAAGAGCTGATATCTTTGAATTGTGGTGTTGAAGATTATTAAGTATATTATGGACTGTTCAAAGAAGAAATAAATCTATGTTTCAAAAATAAATGGAGCCAGAGTGCTCTTTAGAAACAAGGATGATGAGACTCTCATTCCTTTTAAGGAGGGGTCGGGCCTTGATTAAGAACATCATGTTGGAAAGATTGAGGTTCAAAGAAGGAGTGAGAGTCCCTCAATAAGATGAATTAAAACATTTACTGAAACAATGGGTTTGTACGTGGCAGAGATTGTCAGGATGGCATGAGGTGAGGCAAGCTTTAAGTCTGTCATGCATAGGCTCCTTATGACTTGGAGTGGACTGAAAGTCACCTAACAAAAACACCACCAAAAAGTGCAAAGGATATGATACCAAACATTTGAGCCCACAAGTTTGAACTGAAACAATAATAGTTTATCACATTTTGAAGTAATCTTTAAATTCTGTATTTTAAAACATTTGTAATATATACTGGTAGCCTAGTGGTAAGATGCTGCACTACAATCCTTAAGACATACAGTTCAAGGCCACCAGCTGCTGGAAAAGATTGCACATTCTCTTCCAATGGGATTAACTGACTCTGAAAACTCACCTGAGCATCAGCAGTGACTTGATTCTGACTCTACATTACACAACAAGAGTATATGTTCTTAACTGTGATTAACAAATGGTATTGCTTTGTTGTTGCTATGTGCTGTCGAGTCACTTACAACTCATAGCGACCCTATGTACAACAACCCTAAACTCTGCTCTGTTCTGTGCCAATCGCACCATCTCTGATACACCCATCCCGATCACCCCAGTCACTGAATCAATCCACCTCATAGAGGGCCTTCCCCTCCTGCACTGTTCCTCCACCCTACCAAGCATGATGTCCCTCTCCAAGGACAGGTCCCTCCTTACAACATCCAAAGTATGTTAGACGGAGCCTCAGAATCCTGGCCTCCAAGGAGCCACCCAGTTTGACCCTTTCCAGGATGAACCTGTTTGTTTTCCTAGCAGTCCATGGTACCCTCAATACTCTTCTCCAGCACCACAGCTCAAAGGCATCAATTCTCCTTCTATTCTCCTTACTCATTGTCCAACTCTCTGATGCATAACAAGTGATTGCAAAGCCCATGGCCTGTATCAGGCACACTTTAGTCTCCAGAGAGACACCATTGCTCTTCAGTACTTTGGAAAGGTCCCTAACAGCAGACTTTCTGATGGCAATACGTCTTTTAATTTCCTGGCTACTGGTGCTGCGAGTGTTGACTGTGGAGCCAAGCAAACTAAAGCTGTGAACTATCTCAGTCTCTTCACCATCCATCCTTGATGCTGCCAATTGGTCCAGTGGTCAAACTAAAGCTGTGAACAATCTCAATCTCTTCACCATCCATCCTGACACTGCCAATTGTTCCAGTGGTGAGAATCTTTGTCTTCTTGACATTGAGCCTTAATCCATATTGGAGGCTGCAGTTCTTGCCCTCTGCAACAAGTGCTTCAGGTCCTTCTCACTTTCAGCAAGCAGGGTTGGTATTGCTTAGAGTGCTTTTAAATTTTACATGAAAGGGAAATATGCCTTTGTAGATTTTTATATATCAATATTGTTTTTAATATTCTCCAATGTAAATCAAATTACCTAAAGTAAATCCAATTACTCCAATCTCTGTATACTGTTTCATATTATGGATAGATCAATTTATCTTCCCATTACTGATGATTATTTAGGTTATTAACCTGTATATGGATGGTTATAAAATCATTGTGACATTGCAAGGATATGCTTAAGCTTCATGAGATCAGAGTACTTTGGTAAGACCTTATGTCACAATTCCTGAACATTCTAAAAATTGCATATTTAAAATAAGAGTCAATATAATAATTACAATTTTTAAATTATATTTTACCAAACATTCTCATTTAAACAGCTCAATTCTTGAAAATCTCTAATTTTATGTATTCCTAATTCTGCCCAGAAAATTTAGAGGTGAAATTATTGAATACACAAAATTTTTTCAATTAGCAAAATTGTGTATGAATATTTCCACTCATTCAACAAATTAATTCAATAAATGCTTAATTAGAGCCTCTCAGGAGCCAGGATAGATTCTAGAGACACAGGCAAAACTCTTGCTTTCTTGAATTTTACATTACATTTCACACAGTTATATCATGTCATCATTTAAGCAGCAATTAGTATTACATAATATTAACATAGTAACATTCGCTTATCTACTTCTTCAGGGAATTGTGACAATATCTTATTCAGAAATATATATATACATGACATCCATGTTATAACTAAAGATTGAATTTGACTAATGGCAGGAGTATGCCTAATTAATGCACAGATTGATTTTTAAATAGACCTTTTAGAAGAAGAAAACATAGATTGATTTGTAACAAAAGAAAAAATTAACCATGTTATAAAAAAAATCCCAACAATCAATAACAAAAATCCTAACCCCAATTGCTTTATTGGGGAGCCTTTCTGACTATTCAGAGAAAATCTGAGATCAGTTTTATACAAACCTGAAAAACACAGAGAAGGGAAAAATACTTATCAGCTCCTTCTATGAAGCCAGGATCGCCTGATCACAAAGTCAAATGACCGATAGCCATTGAGTCACTTCGAACTCATACTGACCCTCCATCAGATTTCTAAGTCTATAAATCTTTATGAGGGGACAGTGTCCATTTTTATTCCTTCAAGTAGCTGGTGGAATTGGACAGTGAATGTTTTGGTTAGTAGCTTAACTCCTTACCCTCTTTCCACCAGAACTCCAGAAAACCAGTTAAAGACACTACAGATAGGTGGAATTACAGACCTTATTAACATCCCTACTCATATAGACACAGGATTTCTCAAAAAAATTCTAGAGAAAAAAATTAATAGCATATCAGAAGAGTTGTGACTTCTGATCAGGAGGTACTCATAATAGGAATGCAAATTAGAAAACCAATTAATGTAATTCACTGGATAAATAAAGCAATTGAGTATCATGCCAAGCAATGCAGAAAAGGTGTTTGATAAAACACTACACCCTTTGCTGACAAAAGACTCTCAGGAAATAGGAATAGAATTAAAATTCTTCAACCTAATTGAGGGCAGATATGTAAAACCAACAGTCAATATTATTCTTAATGAGTAAAGACTGAACTCTTGAAAATGAGTATGAGACAAGGATACCCACTATTACCAATTTTATTAAATGTTGCATCAGAACTCCTGGCCAGAACAAAAATACAAAATTGGAAAAAATTATGTTCAGGTAATTTTTTTTCTTTTGTTCATTATGAGGTGGAAATGACACAAAGACACCTAACAGCATTAACCAATGGGAAAGGAAGAAATGAATTGAGTTCTATCCTCAAATAACATGATCCTTTATGTAGAAAATTGTCGCAATTGCTCAAGAAAGCTACTAGATCTAATAGAAGGATTCAGCCAAGTGAGAGAGTTTAAAAAAAATCAGTTGAATTTTTTTAAGCTAACAAGAAGAGCTTTAAAAAGTGGAAAACTTACATTATTCCCCAAAGGATAAAATATGTAGAAATAAACCTAATCAGGGAAGTAAAAAACATAGATAATGAAAACTATAAAATACTTTCGTTGATGTTGTTAAGTGCTGTCAAGTCGCTTGCAACTCATAGCGACCCTATGTACAAGAGCCCTAAACTCTACTCTATTCTGTGCCAGCCTCACTGTCCCTGACAAACCTACTCCCATTACCCCAATCACTGAATCAATCCATCTCATTGAGGATCTTCCTCTCTTGTGTTGTCCTTACACCCTCCCAAACATGATATCCCTCTCCAAGGACTGGTCCCTCCTTGCAACATGTCCAAAATATGTCAGACGAAGCCTGAGAATCCTTGCCTCCAAGAAGAAGCCCATTTTCACCCTTTCTAGGATGAACCTATTTGTTTTCCTAGCAGTCCGTGGTATATTCAACACACTTCTCCAGCACCACAGCTTAAGGCATCAATTCTTTTCTACCATCCTTAGTCACTGTCCAGCTTTCTGGTGCATAGCACTTAATTGCAAAGATTATGTCCTGGATCAGGTGCACCTTAGTCTCCAGCCTGATGCTGTTGCTCTTCAGTACTCTTGAGAGTTCCTGATAGCTGACTTTTCCAATGTAATTCTTCTCTTGATTTCCTGGCTGCTGGTACCAAGAGTGTTGATTGTGGAGCCAACCAAACAAAAACTGTTAACAGTCTCAGTCTCTTCACCATCCATAATGATTCTGGCAATTGGCCCAGTGGTGAGAATCTTCGTTTTCTTGATGTTGAGCTTCAATCCATATTGAAGGCTGCAGTCCTTGACCTTCTGCAGCAAGCACTTCAGGTCCTCCTCAGTTTCAGTACTACTATAAGAAATTCCAAATAGCCTTCATAAATGGAAAAATGTTCTATCCTTAATGGATAAGAATACTCAACACTATGATAATGTCAGTATTACCCAAAACTATCTGTAGAAATAATTCAATATCAATCCAAATCCCAGCAATATTCTCTACTGAAGTGGTAAGAGATAACATCAACTTTATGCAGAAAGGAAAGAGATATTTATTAACTAAGGTAATATTATGGTTATTACAGTCACAGAGGTCTTTTGTCCATAGGGTAACTATGAGTCGTGCTTGACTCAAAGGCAATCAACAAGAGCAACAGTTACAGTGATCAAAATAGCTTAATACTGGTTCAATGACAGGCAGTGAATAGAATTCAGCCCTCAAAAATAGACCTATCTTGGCACCAGTAGCCAGGAAATCAAAAAACGTATTGTGATGGGAAAGTCTGCAGTTAGGGACCTCTCTAAAGTACTCAAGAGCAACAGTGTCTCTCTGGAGACTAAGGTCTGCCTGATACAGGCCATGGTATTTGCAATCACTTGTTATGCATCAGAGAGTTGGACAGTGACTAGGGAGGACAGAAGGAGAGTTGATGCTTTTGAGCTGTGGTGCTGGAGAAGAGTATTGAATGTACCATGGACTGCCAAGAAAACAAACAGATTCATCATAGAGAGGGTTAAACCAGGCTGCTCCTTGGAGGCAAGGATTCTGGGGCTACATCTGGCATACTTTGTTTTTGTTGTAAGGAGAGACAGGTCTTTAGAGAGGGACATGATGCAGGGTAGGGTAGAGGGACAGTGCTGGAGGGGAAGACCCTCTATGAGGTGGATTGATTCAGTGACTGGGGTAATCGGGATGGGTGTGTCAGAGGCAATGAGATTGGCACAGGATAGAGCACGGTTTAGGGCTATGAGTCGCAAACGACTCGACGGCACATAACAACAACAGCAACAACAACAAACAACAACCGATAGATTCTTGATAGGGGATCAAAGTCCATTTGCTAGAGAAGAAGCAGTCTTTAACAAATATTATTACTGTTGTTATTATGTGTCGGTCAAGTTGCCTGCAACCCATAGCAACTGAACAGCAACTCTGAATCCTGCCCTGTCCTGAGTCAGTCTCACTAATTCTGACACACCAATCCCCATTGCCCCAGCCACTATAACAACGCATCTCATCTGAGGTCTGTCTTTCTTGTACTGTCCCTCCACCCTTCCTAGCATTATGTCTTTCTCCTAAGACTGGTCTCTTCTGGCCACATTTCCAAACTATGTGAGACAGAGCTTCAAAATCCTAGCCTCAAGGAGAAACTTGATTCCATCCTCTCCAAGACAGACTTTTTTGTTTTCTTGACAGTCCATCGTATGTTCAAGACTCTTCTCCAGCACCACAACTTGAACGCATCTATTTTTCTGTCATCCTTAGTCGTTGTTCAACTCTCTGAAGCAAAACAAGTAATTGTGAAGGCCATGGCCTGGATTAGGTGCACATAGTCTCTAGACTTGGCATCATCACTTTTCAGTACTCTGGAGAGGATCTTGATAGCAGATTTTCCCAAAGCAAGTACTCTTTTTATTTCCTAACTGCTGTTGTTAAGAGTGTTGTTTGTGGAGCTGTGCCAGCTATAATTGTTAACAATTGCAATCTCTTTTCCATCTATCATGGTGATGCCAATTGTCCCAATGAGAATCTTTGTCTTCTTGATGTTAAGCTTCAGTCTATATTGAAGACTACAGTTCTTGACCTTCTGCAGCAAGTACTTGGGTTTTCTTCAGTTTCAGGAAGCAAGGTAGTGTCATCTTTATAACTTAGGTTGTTGATAAGACTACCTCCAATCCTAATGCTGTATTCCTCCTCATTAAGCCCTGCTTCCCAAATGATCTATTCTGCAAATAGATTGAAAAGGTATGGATACAGGATGCATCCCTAACAAACAGTGCTGGTAAAATTGGAAATGTGTTTGAAAATAAATGAAACACAGTATACCTAACATGATACACACCAAAACTCCTAACTCAAAATAGATCAAAGATGTAAATGTTAAAAGCCAAACTATGAAGCTATGAAGTTCCTGGAAGACAACATAGAGATTAAGTTTTGGGACTGGGGTTTTTTCAATGATAGATTCACAATTACAAGTGAACAAACAAACAAAAAAGATAAGTTAGATAACCAGGAATTCCTGTAAGAGACAAATTTTTGCTCATCAATAAGCTATTGAAAGAGTGTGCTGATAATCTACAAATGGAGACCATCAGGAATGTATAAATAATACAGGCCATGGTTTTTGCAATCACTTGTTATGCATCAGAGAGTTGGACAATGACTAGGGAGGATAGGAGGAGAATTGATGCCTTTGAGCTGTGGTGCTGGAGAAGAGTATTGACAGTGCCATGGACTGTTAGGAAAACAAACAGATTCATCCTGGAAAGGGTTAAACCAGGTGGCTCCTTGGAGGCAAGGATTCTGAGGCTCTGTCTAACATACTTTGGCCATGTTTTTAGGAGAGACCGGTCCATGGAGAGGGACATCATGCTTGGGAGGGTGGAGGAATAGTGCAGGAGGGGAAGGCCCTCTATGAGGTGGATTGATTCAGTGACTGGGATAATCGGGATGGGAGTGTCAGAGACAGTGCGATTAGCACAGGACAGAGCAGAGTTTAGGATCGCTATGAGTTGCAAGTGACTCGACGGCACATAATAACAACAACATATAAATAATAAGAATATAATCTCTAGAATACATAAAAAGATCTCAATAATTCAACAACAAAACATGTTAAAATGGAAATTAAAAAGTGGGAAAGAACATGAACGAATACTTTATGAAAGAGGACATTCAAGCAACCAACAAACACTTGAAAAATTACATATGCTCATTAGCTATCAGAGAGATGCACATCAAAATGATGATAAAATACCATTTATTCTTGCAAAAACAGCACTGACCAAAACATGGAAAACAAGAAGTACTGCGGAGGTTATGTGAAGAACTTCTCCAGTGAAATTATAAATTGAATCAAACACTGTGGAAAACCTCATGGCATCTTCTATTTTGAAATACCATATGATCTAGTAATTCTGCTCCTAGATACATACTCCAGAGAACTAAACTCACTGATATAAACATTATGCACACCTAGTACAGCCTTTAAGGAAGGTAATTCTATTCTGTTTTATACAGTCACTATTAGTCGGAAAAGAACAACTAGTATGAAAATCATGAAAATGTTGACATGCTGTGAAAAGGATAAGCTCTGCCATTGAACAAGATTTAGAAATTTGTAAACGGTCATTACAAAGACAGAAGAGGAAGAAAAGACCAAAATGGATGTCAGAAGA
>NW_006399792.1:6897669-6911608 GCF_000299155.1 Elephantulus edwardii | reverse complement strand
GTGTCAGAGGCAGTGCGCTTGGCGCAGGATAGAGCAGGGTTTAGGGCCGTTGTGCATAGGGTCGTTATGAGTTGCAAAGGACTCAACTGCACATAACAACAACAACATGTAAATTTTCTCCAGAATCACAATAAAATGTTAAAAAAGAGATTCGATATCTACTGCTCTGTTAGCCTTGTAGGAAGAAGCTGTGCTGTCACCCCAAATGCATGAGGTTCAAGGCCACTACATGCTCTGTGGGAGAAGAATGGGCAATCTCCTCCCATGTGATTAACTGCCTCTGAAAACGCACAAGAGCGTCTGCTGTGGGTAGGCTCCAACTCAATGGTACAGAACAACAGCAATATTATCTTTAACAACAGGCAATACTTAAACTCCCCTTTTTCTCTCCATTTGTTAGCTCTCTATTGTAGTTCTAATCTACCAGCCACTCTGCAGGAGTAGGATGAACAGTATCTAAACCTGTATGGGATTTATAGCCTGCTGGAGGATTAAACTAAGAGTTGAGTACAACTCAATAGCAATGACTCTAACTTTTGACTGATGTCTCTCCGGTCCTCAGTTGGCACACTGGGAAATAATAGAGTGTCTGAACTAGAGTTGAACAGTAGTTCCTTGAATCACTAGATAAATGTAGGCAGCTTAATTAACTTACTTGCATTTCAATGTTCTCTTTTTGTAAAACAAGGACAATAACATATTTTGAAAATACAGGGGGATTTGGCTTTAGCTTCCATACAAAGAAAATAAAGTCATACTATTTTCTCCAAGACTTTCTTCTCTTTATTTTCAATCTCCCAAAGTCACCTAGTGGCTCAATCCTCTCTACCAAGTTAAGAATCTGTGACTGCTGATCTTAGGTTCCTTCTAACTCTTGTCTACTTGAAACTGTGTGACTTCTCTGGTTCTAGGAAGACAAAGGAATACAAGAGAGGGATAAAGACTAAAAAAGAGACCTAAGTTTATACTGTTGTTGTGCACCGTGAAATCAGTAATGGGCTCATAGCTGAACTTTTAGCAGGTTTTCAGAGGCTAAAAAGCTTATAATGTTACCAAATATAAAGTTAGCAACAAGTCTTGAAAAAATTTCTTCAAAGTCTTTTCTAAAGTTTACTTGTCCTTTTGAAAATGCTATCACTCAATCACCTGTTCTGAGTCCCGCACCCCACTTCCTTTCTTCTTATTCTGCATGAAAATCCTGTAGCCATGGAAAATTATTGGATGTAAATATCACTGCATCTATTTCTTCAAGTTGCTGTTTGAGTTTGATTTAGGCATGAATCAGAAAAGTGAGGCTGGCAAAGAGTTGAGTGCATTCTGTATGCAGTAAGCTCCTATGAAGTCACTGATTAATATAATTAAAAGCCCAAGTTAATTGCATTACTTTCCATTAGCTTTCACTGTATACCTACTTTCCAGAGACTCGTCTACCCATCCCCATGAGACTCCAGTCCCTCGTTTGTTCAAGAGAGATGTCTGCTTTCAAAACCAAACCTTTCATCAATCCCCTATTAATTAGCTAAATGCCGCATAGAATTATGCATTCATGGCTGCCAGCTAGGCGGTAGCATCAGGTGAGCAGAGCTCATGATCTTCTTGGCTCATCCTCCAGCCTGGTCATTGGTATTCCAGGACAAGTCAGCTTACTGTAATTTGAAATTGGTCTGCCGTCCCATTAGGAATCTGCCCGATCAATACCAAGTGAATTAGAGTTTCAGTGATCTGATTAACTCCCCATTATTTTCTACCCGGGCTGATTTAGAATGCATGATGAGACAATATTCCAGTTTCTTTGCTTTATCCCAGTTTAAGTGAAATATAGACATCTGAGGAAGCAGTGTCTGTGCATTTGATTTTACTTGACTATAATAAAGTCAAACACCATGAGTATCTCCCTCATCAAGACAGTCCTGAGTGACTGAGGGCTGCTTGCCACGTAGGAGCACTGAGTGGCAAAGGGCTGAAGCAGGTGAGACCTCTGCCTGCTCATCTCTCTTCTTTTTGGCTCTATTGTCCGGAGAGACTCGTATATGGCTTTTAACAGGGTGGTTTAGTTATTTGTCACATGATCAACATTAGCAGCTTTGTGACTGAAGCTCTGGGTCATGTGGTTGGAAAGCAGACTATAATTCTCTCCCAAAGGCACAAGAGGTTCATGACAATAGAGTCGCCAAATGTTGTATTGTGATGACTGAAAGCAAGCCCTGAAGCCAATCAGGCCAAATGCTGCCCTGGGGAAAATGCCTGGTGGCCTCAAGGAGTGAATTTGGCCTTCAGTGAATCAAGGCTGGTTTCCTGCATTGGCCCAGGGTTGCAGAAAAATCTAAATGGACAGTTCAGTAAATCAGTATGTGCCTGCAAGAGGCTCCATATGCATTTTAGTAGTAAATGTAGCAATCTGAAATTGTTGTTTGTTGTTACTATGTGCTGTGCTGTCATTTGTGACTCTGCAACCCTATGTAAATAGCCCTGAAACCTGCCCTATCTTGCTCCAACCTTATTGTCTCTGACACACCTAGCCCCATTACAGCAGTCACAATGTCCCTCTTCGAAGACTGTTAATCTGAAGTAGTTTAAGCAATATAACTGTTGTTTTTTTTAATTAAAATCTCATTGCTATCAAGTAGATTTCAACTAATAGCAACCCTCCATTGTGTTTTTTTATATCATTTTTAAAAATAATTTTAATGAACATTTACAGAGAATTTGGATTTCCAATCATTCATTGCTGCACTTCTTTCCCTGCCCAGCCCTCTCCCCCCGCCCCGCAGTTCGCTTCTCTCTTTCAAAAGTAAAAGAAAGACTCCCTCCCTGGTACACAATTCCCCCCTCACCTCTCCCACAGCCCCAAGTACATTCCACTATGCAACCTTAATTGTGGACTCTTGTGATAACCATAGGACTCTTGTGATAACCATGATACTCTATCATACTGTAAGTTTTAAAAGAAAGAGACTACTCATTTTCTGCCTGAAGAGCCACTGGTGGCTTCAAACCACTGAAGATGAACAGTTTTTGGTTAGTCTTGCAACACACTCTTGTTGCTGTGTACTGTCGAGTTGACATTGACCCATAGCTGACCTTCCAGTGGATTTTCAGATGCAGGTAAATTGCATGGGAGGAGACTGACCATCTTTATCGTGTGGAGCAGCTGGTGGATTTGTGCTGTGTGCCTTCAGGATTGCAGCATAGCTTCTTTCCACTAGGTCACCAGAGCTCCTATAAACTACTGAATATGAAGCTGTAGAAATAATTTTTATTTTACTAATCAGTATTGACTGATTTCTGTTGTTAGATGCCATGAAGTTGACCACAGCACATAGTGACACTATGAACAGTACTTTTTACCTTATGCTACACCATCATCAAATTCTCTGATCAACTCAAGTCCATTGTTGCAGTTACTGTGTCAATCCATCTCTTTGCAGGTCTTCTTGTCTTTTGCTGACTCTCTGTGTTTTCCAGCATGATGTCTTTTTCCAAGAACTGGAAAATGAATCTCACATAGTTTGGACTAATCTTTGGAAAAAGACTTTTCCTGGTTAGGTGCCATTGAGTTAAGTATGACTCGTAGTGACCCTATGAACAACAGTTCTGAACCTTGTTTTGTCCTATGCCATCTTCATTATTTCTCACACACTTGAGTCCATTGCCACAGTCACTGTATCAATCTATCTCATTAAGG
Organism: Elephantulus edwardii; assembly: GCF_000299155.1. NCBI lineage: Eukaryota > Metazoa > Chordata > Mammalia > Macroscelidea > Macroscelididae > Elephantulus > Elephantulus edwardii. Next base: position 6,907,923 of record NW_006399792.1, on the reverse strand, counting down.
GTCTTCCTCTCTCTCATTGAACCTCCATCTTTCCAAGCATGATGTCCCTTTCTAAGGTACAGCCTCTCCTAGCACAATGTCCCTAGTGTGTGAGATGAAGCTTCTCCATTCTCGCCTCCAAGGACCACTTTGGCTCCAGTTTTTCCAAGACCTATCTATTTGTTCTTTAGTCAGTTCATAGGCTATTTCACACTCTTCTCCAACACCACAGCATCACACATCAATTCTTCTGTCATCTTTTTTTATTGTCTAGCTCAATGATGCATTACCTAGTAGAGGTTCTTAAATAATTTTTTTTGAGATGAAAGATCTGTGATTCATTTATCAATTTCTTTGATGGTGCCCTAATACTTTAAAAGAGTTGTGTTTTTTGAGTTGTTGTGTTGATTGCCATCAAGTTGAGAAAGATTCATAGCGACCCTGTGAACAAAAGGCCTGAAGCCATTCTCTAACTATTGACATTTATCAAAGTTTATAGAGTTTCCAGAGGAATGTTGTTTAGGAAGTGGGTGTCACTCCTGCTTCCAAACCTGTTTTAAATTAGAACTGCCACCAAACATGGTCCACTATGGGTAACTGCCATGGCATTTGACAACCGAAAGGTACAAGATTCAGTATCACAGCAACCCCGGGATAACTCAGTACAGCATATTGACAGAAGAGTGCAATACCACTTAAAACAATATTCTTCCAAAATATATAACAACCAACTTTTAAATACAAAGGCCCTCCTTGAGGTCTTGTTGACTCTAAGCAAGAGGTTTAATTAAATTAAGAAAAAAACCAAAACACACACATCACAACCAATACAGTCTGCTGTTGTTGTTATGTGCCTTTAAGTGGCCTACAATGTATAATGACCCTATGTACAGCAGCTCTGAAAACTTCCCTGTCCTGAGTCAATCTCACTAATTCCGACACACCAGACCCCATTGTCCCAGATACTGTGTCAATCCATCTCATCTGGGCTCTTCCAGTTCTGCTCTGTCCCTTAACCCATCTGAGCATGATGTCCTTCTCCAAGGACCAGTCTCTCCTGGCCAAGTGCCCAAAATGTGTGAGGTGGAGCTTAAAAATCCAAGCTTCCAAGGAAAGGTTTAGTTTCCCCCTCTTCAAAACAGATATATTTGTTTTCTTGGCAGTCCACGGTATGTCAAGACTCTTCTCCAGCATCACAACTCGAAGGCATATATTCTTCTTCTGTTATCCTTAGTCATTGTCCAACTTTCTGAAGCATAACAAGTAATTGAGAAGACCATGGCCTGGATAAGGCACACCTTTGTATCTAGACTGACATCACTGCTCTTCAGCACTCTGGAGAGGTCCATGACAGCAGATTTTCCCCAGTGTAATTTTTGTATTTCCTGACTACGGGTATTAAGAGTGTGGATTGTGGATGCAAGCAAGCTGTAATTTCTAACAACCTTAATCTCGTCTCCATTTATTATGGTGCTGCCAATTGTCCCAGTGGTGAGAATCTTCATCTTCTTGATGTTGAGCTTCAATCCATATGGAATACTATACAGTCCTTGACCTTCTACAGCAAGCGCTTCAGATCTTCTTCAGTTTCATCAATCAAGGTTGTGTCATCTGCATATTGTAGGTTGATGATGAGTCTTGCCTGAGTTATTACTTCATATAGTCTAATTTTTAAAATAGGTGATTGAGAAAAGATTCATCTGGGCTTACATATAATATTAAATGATAATTCATTAATATGGTCCACAATAAGTATCACCTATCATTTTTAGTAATTATCTAGGAATTTAGAGTATTCTATATACATAGATGAAGAGATTTCCTTAGAAATAATACAATACAATGGTTTAGCAGTTGCTGATGTTATTGTTTGGTGGCCTCAGGCTGACTCCTAGTGATCCAGCACTATATAATCTTCCATCAGTGGACACCTTTGAGCCCACTGCAGCAGCCATTGGGTCAATTCATCTCTTTGAGGGTCTTTCTCATTCAACGTTGTAATTTTTATGTTCTGTCAAGTCAATTACAACTCATAGTGACCATGTGAACAATGGCTATGAACCTTGCCCTATCCTTAACTGACTTTTCCATCTCTGACACACCTAATCCCATTGCCATAATCACTGTGTCAATCCATGTCATCTAGGGTTTTTTGGTCTTGCACTGACCTTCTGTTCTTCCAAACATGATGCCTAGAGACTAATTCCTCCTGAAAACATGTCCAAAATACATGAGATGGAGTTTCAAAATCCTTGCTTCCAAGGAGCAATTTGGTTTCAACCTCTCTAGGACATGTTGTTGTTGTTAAATGTTGTCGAGTCACAGGTGACTCACAACGACCCTATGAAGGGTCTCTTGGACATACCTGTCTCAAATAGTCCTTTTTCAATAGAACCCTACTTTACCAAGTATGATGTCCTTCAAGTTGATTTTTCTTAATAAAATGTCTAAATTACATAACATGAAGCATCAACTTCTTTGTTTCTAAGGAAAATTCTGCCATACTTTGAAGTCAGACTTTTCTGTTCCTTGGTATATTCAATATACTTTATCAACACTATAATCTAAAACATTCTTATTTGGTCTAAATAATGCATGACAATGGAAAAAAATATATCTGCCTGGGTTCACCTTAGACCTAAAAATAACATCTTTTTTTTTTTTTTAAAGTACTTTGAAGAACTCTTTGACAGTATATTTGCCCAATGCAATACAACATTTGGTCTCTTGATTGCTGCTTCAATGAGCATTGATTTTTATATTACTATGGAGTAGTATCATTGATACCACATGCAAGCAAGATTCTGCTGAAGATTATGAAAAAATGAGTTGAACAGCCCATCAACAGAGAACTGCCAGAAGTCCAGGCTGGGTTTAGAAGGGGTCGTGGGACTAGGGATATTGTAGCTAATGTTAGATGTATCTTGGCTGAAAGCAGGGAGTATCAGAGAATTGTCTGTGTTTCATTGATTATGCAAAAGCATTTGACTCTGTGGATCACAACAAACTGTAGCTGACTCTGAGAAGAATGGGAATCCCAGAACACTTGATTGTGCTAACGTGAAACCTATACTTGTACCAGGAAGCAGTCATTAGAATAGAACAAGGAAACACTGCATGGTTCAGAATTGGGAAGGGTATACATCAGAGATGTGTCTTATCTCCACATCTTTTCAACCTATATGCAGAACAGATTATCCTGGAGGCTGCACTCTATGAGGAGAAGTGTGGGGCCAAGATTGGTGGACGATTTATCAACAATCTGCGTTATGCAGATGACACAACCCTGCTTGCTGAAACTGAAGAGGACCTGAAGCACCTGCTGCAGAGTGTCAAGGACTGCAGCCTACAATATGGATTGAGGCTCAATGTCAAGAAGACAAAGATTCTCACCACTGGGCCAACTGGCAGAATCAGGATGGATGGTGAAGAGACTGAGATTGTTAACAGCTTTAGATTGCTTGACTCCACAGTCAGCACTCTTAGCACCAGCAGCTAGGAAATGAAAAGACACATTGTGATGGGAAAGTCTGCTATTAGGGACCTCTTCAAAGTACTGAAGAACAATGGTGTCATTATGGAGACTAAGGTGCACCTGATACAGGCCATGGTCTTTGCAGTCACTTGCTATGCACCAGAGAGCTGGAAAATGTCTAGGGAGGATAAAAGGTGGATTGATGTCTTTGAGCTGTGGTGTTGGAGAAGAGTATTGAATATACCATGGACTGCTAAGAGAACAAAAAGTGTGCCCTAGAGAGGGTTGGGAGCAAGGGTTCTGAAGCTTCGTCTGACATACTTTGCAAGGAGGAATCAGTCCTTGGAGAAGGACATCATGCTTGGGAGGGTGGAGGGACAACACAGGAGAGGAAGACCCTCTATGAGGTGGATTGATTCAGTGACTGGCATAATCGGGGTGGGTGTGTTGGAGACAGTGAGATTGGCAAAGGATAGAGCAGGGTACATAGGGTCACTGTGAGTCGCAGGTGACTCGACGGCACATAACAACAACAACATGGTTTTGCTTAATGCTCTGGTTGTAAGAATTTTTGTTTTCCTTGTATTCTTGTGTAATTTATGATTCCTGTTATATTTTCACCAATCAGTAAGTGCTTTGATTTGTCTTCATCTTAGCAAGTCAGATTCAGTCATTTGTGTATTACAGATTGGTCATGAATGTTTCTCCAATCTTTTGTTCATGTTATATTATATTTTTTATTTTAATGAACATTTACAGAGATTTTGGATTTCCATTCATTCATTGTTGCACTTTTCTCCCTGCCAACCCTTCGCCCTCCAGTTTGCTCCTCTCCTTGAAAAGCAGAAGAAAAATTCCTTCATTGGTATACAATCCCCCCCTCCCTCCCTGAGTGCAGTCCACTAGGCAAGCTTCATTCTGGACTCTTGTCATAACATAATACCCAATACTATATTGCTTTTAAACTGGTCTCTCCCTCATCTGTTTCAATGCAGTATACATAATTTACCCAATTTTTCAAATTGCCTGTGACATTTTATAAACTTACGCATAATAAAACAAAGCAACAAAAAATCCCACCCATTTTTACTATAGCATTATTTAATATTGCAATTCGAGCTTGAATTTATTTTTTAGTTATTTCAGCTGGAGAAATGCCACAAATTCTTCCCTTTTTATTCTCCAATTCTAGGTCTCTGCACATTCCATATAATACTTTGTTTTGTCTTCTCCAGCTACCCTTTGAAATCTTCTGTTCAGCTCCTTTACTTCAGCATCTCTTTCCGCTGTTTTAAGTTTTTGAAACTGTAGTGCAATTTTCAGGGTTTCTTCTGACTTTTATTTTGGTTTTTTCTTTCTCCTCTCTTTTTAGTGATGTTTTTACTCTCTTCCTGGCTGATATCCTTAATGTTACTATTTAAATTTTTGCATCAATTCTTTCAGTATAAGAAACACTGAGTATGTTCTCTTGTTTTCAAGATCTATGTCTCACACAGCTTCCTGTCATACTTGGCCATGTTTTTTCCATCGTTCCTTTGAAATTTCTTTAGTTTGTTTACTTCCTCATTTCTTCCATTTATATAAATTACTCTGCATGGAGAAGCAAGTTTCAAGTATCTTTTCTGATATCAATTTGGACTTTTTCATTATTTCTTGTGCTTTTAATAATCTTTTATTTTCTTTGCATTCATGTCCTTGATATAATCTCACAGTTATTCTGGTATAGGCATTGAAAATGGCTAATTTGGTGAAAAGTTTGTCAACTAAAAGCGTTAATTCCATTAATACCTTCTAGTTTTGATAACAATTCAATGGGAAATATTTCAATAACTTTTGTATCTTTTCTCCTAATTATAATTCACATAAACTAATCACAACAAACTTAAAATGATGATTTTAAAACAAATACAGTGTGAAATGGTTAATCCAGAATAAAATACAAAATTATTGTTTATTTTGAATTGAAACTGTTTTTTAAGTAGGTTAATTTACTTGACTCTTTAAGGTGGGTTGTGTTTTGTTTGTTTGGCGTGGGTGTTGTTTTTTTCCCTCATCATAATTGGTTTGATAATTGTCTTAGTTATCTGATATTGCTATATCAGAAATACCACAAATTGATAACTTTGCCAAATGAAAATTTATTCTCTCTTCATTTAAAATATATTTTAGAATCTTAACAAGAAAAGAAAAATAGGACATAAGATACATTATTGTTGTTATGTACTGTTGAGTTGGAATTGACTCATAGATGACCTCCAGTAACTTTTCAGAGACAATTAACTGCAGGAGAGGAGATTGGCCATCATCCTTCTCCCATGGAGCCACTGCTGGATTTGAACTATATGTCTTTGGGATTGCAGTGCAGCTTCTTGCCACTAGGCCAGCAGAGCTCCCTTAAGATACATTAACTGTCTTAAATATCATCATATATTTTGTAGAAATGAAAAATTACTGGGCCATTGCCAGTCCTTTAAGGCATGTTATCAAGAAAGACTAATACCTAGAGAAGGATATCATGTTTGGTAAAGGAGGTGTTATTATCAGGTTCCATTTACTTGGGTATGAATGAATCTTAACAACCCTGTCAACAGCAGGTCTGAGCCCTGTTCTATCATGTACCATTTTCACAATCTCTGACATATTTGAGCCCATTACTGCAGTCATTGTGTTAATCCATCTCAGTAAGAACCTTCCTCTCTTTTGCTGACCCTCCATCTTTCCAAGCATGATGTCCATCTCTAAAGAATAGATTCCCCTAGCAACATGCCTAATGTATCTGAGATGAAGCTTTATCATCCTTGCATCCAAGGAGCGTTCTGGTTGAACCTTCTCCATTTTTGGCAGTCCATTAGATATTCAGTCTCTTCTTCAACACCACAACTCAAAGGCATCAATTCAGTTTTCATCTGTATTCATTGCTCAGTTTTCAGATGCATAGTAAGTGATTGATAGACCATGGCCTGAATCAGGCACACCTTAGTCCTCAAAATTATATCATTGCTCCTCAAGAATTTAGAGTCCTTGACTGCAGTCTTTCCCATCCAATATATCTCCTGATTTTCTGACTGCTTATACCAAGAATGTATAGTGGAGGGTCAGTGAAAAAAAGGAAGACCTCAATTGTGGTTGGAACAATGAGCTCAAACACTGTGATTATGTTTAGGATGGTATAGGCTCTGATCCAGTTCTGCTGGACATAGGGTCTCTCTCTCTCAGTATGGACTGATCAACTTGGAAAACTTGAAGTTGCTTAAGGAAATGGTTCTGTGTCTAGAAGTGCAACTAAACTCTACTGGATTATGAACAGGAGGTAAATTCAGAGCCTCCCTAGTGAAGACAAGGGCTTGTATCTGGTCTCAGATCCACAGGTTCTTCAGTACAGTTTTGTGATACCATGGTTTTATATCTTCACTGTGTTGGTCAGCTTTTATCTTTTTACCAAAGAAACATATTCTAAAAGTAAATCTACTCTGATTTTTTTTCGCCCTGTTTTTCTAGTCATGTTGCTGTGTTGATTGCTGTCGAGTCAAGCATGACTCATAGCAACCCTATGAACAAAAGGCGTGTGAAGCCTTTTTACAACTATCATCATTTATCAAAGTTCATAGAGTTTCCAGAGGCATGTTGTTTAGGAAGTGGATGCCACTCCTGCATAGAATTAATAAGTTGAACATTCTTCCATTGCACTTCCTGTAAATTGAAATTAAATTACCCCCCCACTTGTACAATTATTCTTTTCTTATGACTATTCTGTGAAACATAAAGCATAATATTTCTCCCAAATAGTTATTTCTTTGATGTCAGCTTATATCAATGTTATAAATCTGATTTTTAGCTTAAAGTACTAGTGGCATACTGGCAAGAAGCTGTGCTGCAATCCTGAAAGCACACAGTCTGAATCCACCAGCTTTCCATGGTAGAAGGATGGGCAATCTCTTCCAATGTAATTAACTGCCTCTGAAAACCTGCTGGAGGGTCAGCTATGGGTCACTTCTGACTCTATAGCATACAACAAAAACAACATACACAATTATATTTTAGCTTAATATTCTTCAATTACAGATAGAAGAGGCACAAAATAAAGCTAACAACTATACTGATATTAATTTCTACACAACTAGGCATGGAGCATAAATAAACATTTGTTTGTTCTAGTATCCAGTCCTCATTTCTTTTTAATAAAACTGCTGCTCCTCGTGCTGGTGCTACTGCTTCCTTTGCTGCTACTACTACCACCAGTATTACTTCCAGGCTGCTCCTTGGAGGCAAGGATTCTGAGGCTCCGTCTAACTTACTTTGGACATGTTGTGAGGAGAGACCGGTCCCTGGAGAGAGACATCAAGCTTGGGAGGGTGGAAGGACAGCGCAGGAGGGGAAGACCCTCTGTGTGGTGGATTGATTTAATGACTGGGGTAATCGAGATGGGTGTGTTGAAAGCAGTGTGTTTGGCACAAGATAGAGCAGGGTTTAGGGTTGTTGAGTCACAATGAGTTGCAAGTAACTTGATGGCACATAGCAACAACTACAACAACTGTACTATATTACTACTAGATTGCTGAGAGGTGTATACAGACTGCATCAGTGGACTCTCTATCTCTTTAAGTCTTAACTTGGTCTGCCACAGTGTGACAGGTACTAGAAAGATACAGGACAGAAACAAGAGAAAACCCTGAGAAGGTATTTTCCTAGCTCACTTCTTTCTGAGTTCCTATGGTTTTGCTCTCTCCCTTTGCTCAAGTCCTTGACTCCTGTAGGTAGCTATATTTCTCACAATTATTGTATTTTTTGTAGACTGAGAGTCAAAATGGAGTTACCTTAAATGTCCAGCTATTATATTAATATCAATATATGTCTATTACCAATTACTATTATAGATTTGCTGACTTGTACATAGGCAATGCATAAAAACATGCATAAAATTTTATTATCTTTGGATCACTATGTATGATGACTCCATACAGTTGCATATTAGTGATAGCTTGAATGTTACTTGAAATGGACATATAACCCAAATGTCACAATTAAGTTGTTAACTGGATGTTGAAAATACTCACACTTAGCACTTACATGTTGCTTTTCATCACCAATGTGTATGACAAATAGGAGCTAATCAATATTGTAGCAGTGTATTCAGTAATGATCTTTTACTGTTGCTTGGCTCATTTCAGTTCAGAGGCCTTGTACTAAGAAGCCCATAAAATTTGTGAGTGTCAAATTACTACACATAATTTATTTGCTTATGTTCTGCATGCCCTATTCTCTTATACTTTTTACCAACTGAACTTTCTACTGGATGGTCATCTCCTGAAAACAGAGTTGCTGTCTTTCTACTGACTTCTTGCAGCATTAGTTTAAAAATTAGCTTTTCTAGCCATTAATTTGGCCCCCTTTGGTCTCCAGCCACATGGCCTTGCAAATTATCAACAGCTGTGAGACGAGAGAGAGAGAGAGAGAGAGAGAGAGAGAGAGAGAGAGAGAGAGAGAGAGAGAGCGCTTCCCACACTGGGCAGAGGGAACCCTGAAGGAGAGTGAAGCAAGACTCTTTAATAAGAGTCAGACAAGGGTAAGACCCTGATGGTGAGACCCTGTTGATGGCAGTGGAGAGACTGGAATTTCTGTGGGGAGAATTTGGAAAGGTATAACCTGAGGCTTTTGCATTTGTACTGGTCACAGTTAAAGGTTTTGTTTGCCAGAAGCTTGAAGGAGAATCTGACTTATAACAGCACTGAGGCAAACCTTGTTGGATGAGTGAGAGAACCAGAGGTTTCTTGAATTTGTATTGCTGAACTGAAACCAAGACTTCTATTAACTAAGGAATTGTGTTTTGCCTATAATCTGGCTTGGGGATGCTGGACTAAACCTGGATTTGTATTGTGAGATATTCTTTGCCTATCCCACTCCCTCCCCAATCAATTTCCCTAATAAATCCCACTCTTGGTACCAAAATTCTGAGTAAAGTCTGTGAATCAACAATGAATATCAGACCCACTGATTAGCAGAAATAGGTGCAGGGTCATGATGGGAGTGGGGGAAAAGGGGTTGGCACGTCTGACTTAGCAACTATCTGTTTGCTACTATGGATATTGTTGATGGCACTGGATCCCCTTTATGAAGCAGGTAGAAGTCAGACTCAGTCATCTCCATGTTGTATCTGCTCTTTTTGCACTTGTATAGACACCTAGTCATTGTTGTTAGTTGTCCAACTGAATGAAATTTTACCCTGACCTGTGTCATCATCATGATCATTGGCATATTTGAATACATTGTTGCAAATATTTTGTCAGTGTATCTCATTTAAAATATCTTTCTGTTTCAGGGGCGCTCTGTTTTAGTAAATACAATGTCCTTTCCTAGTGCTTGATTTTTCATAATGATGTGTCCAAAGAAAGCAAGTCTTGCTGTCCTTGCTTTTAACAATCATTTTGATAATATTTCTTCTAAGATTGATTTGCTTGGAATTTTGATAGTCCACAGTATATTCACTATTCTTCACGAACACCATGATTTTAATACATATATAGGTTTTTCTTTTTCACTATTCACCTTTCACAAGCATGTGAACTGCTTAAAAATACTGTGGCTTAGACGATACACACCACAGTCCTCAAAGTGATATCCTTGCTGTCCAAGATTTTAAAGAGGTATCTTATAGCAAACTTGCTTTTATGGGCACTGATTACTGATCTAAATAAAACTAAATTCTTGACAACTTCACTCTTTGCATGCTGAAAACTTTGATATTCATCAGATGAGTAAGTGCTTCAAATGTTGTTGTTGTCATTATGTGCGACTCATAGCGA
>NW_006399792.1:6893530-6896204 GCF_000299155.1 Elephantulus edwardii | reverse complement strand
TTTCTTTAAATTCCTCTGTATCTGCCAATTCATTTCTATATAATGACTCAGTATATTCCTTCCATCTTATTTTAAAAAATGCAGATTTGTTCTCTACCTATCACAAGTTATTCATGAGTCTCCTTCTTCCAATCCAGTTTTCCCTGTGTAGTGAAGCTTTCCAGATTATTTGTTCAACATACAAATTTAATATGCAGGGGAAAATGATATAACATTTTCTAGTTTAAAACTATGGTATCTCCTACTTTGATTTGAATAACTCTCTCTTGATCTATGTATATGTCCCAAATAAATTATGCTAGAGTTTCAATCCTTCATCGTCTTATCCATAAGTTGCTATGATCCACATAGTTAAATGCCTTCTTATAGTCAATAAAACACTAAGCATTTTTCTATTATGGTTCAAGATCTGCTTTGATTAAAGATCTGTGAGATCTACCTTATTTTCCATGCCATCTCCTGAATCAAGCGTGAACTGACAGCTCTTTGTTGATGTGTGATTGCAATAATTTTTAAATCCTTTTGAAAAATTTGCTTTAAAAAACCCTCAAAATCATTACTTTTGAGTCAGAACTGACATGTAGCTGACCCTGGAGCAGGTTTTCAGAGGCTGTAAACCACACGTGAAGAGATTGCTTATCTTTGTACCTCAGAGTAGAACTATTCATAATTTGATTGTTAAATAATTTCTGCATTTTGTTCTAGCTTCTTTCTTTGGAATGGGCAAAAAATAGTCACTAAATCTGATAAATTGTCTAGTTAAGGTCTTAAAAAATTCTTGACATAAAAATAAGTTCCTAGTGGATTAGGATTGAAAAAGAAACACTCTAAAAGTTATGCATGGATGTGGTTTATTTTTAAGACTTACTATTTAAATAGAGTGGAAGATTTTGCTTTTCAAAATAGATATTTATAACCCTTTTTCCATTGAATAAGGGTCATAGTGTGCCACTTTTTCATGCTAGTGCTTTCAGGAAGTTCAAACACCACAGTTACTGATGAAATGTATTCTTCCTATTATGTTAAAGGTGACTTAAGATGCTCATTTGGACTTACCATTTTCAGTTTTCCTTGGTACACTAAATATGCTGAATGCCCAATGTTAAAACCATGGTTTAGATTTTTATTGCCAGTGTTCAGAAGTCCTTCCTCTTCCTTATCGTGCCTTGAAATTAATCTTAGGCTTATCCAGAGTTTATAGAGATTGGATGATTTCCCCAAAGAAAGGAGCTGGAAGGAGGTGCCCAACTATTTATGGTAATCATAATGAGCAGCCTTGATATGCAAGGTCTTTCATGTTCAACATGAGTACCATTGCTTGTCAATACCCAGAGGATAAAATCAGTGTGGTAGAAGCAAAAACAAAGACTGTGACGGAGGACATACCACAGTGTAGAAGAAAAGAATTACACTACTACTATGTGATAACATCAAAAAAAAGAACCCAAGCTTCTCAACTTTATGTGTCAAAGAAACATGAAGAGGATGACTGAAAACAGAACCCAAATTAGTATGGAGAAATGATTTGAGTTTTTTTTTTCTTCTCTAGCTGGATTAGTTGTCAGCATTTAATTTTTGCCATCCCCAAGATTCAGTTCAAGAGATCACTATTGCACACTCTGCATTGTGAAAATTCAAAGATGTGTCATCTTGAGTTTTTGTTGTTGTTGTTAAATGCTGTTGAGTCATAGGCGACTCATAGCAACCCTATGAACAAAAGTCCTCAACACTGTGTGTGTGTGTGTGTGTGACTTTCATCCTTTCTCCAGGTTCATAGGGTCCAGAGGCAAGCTATTTACAGAAGTGGATGCCACTCCTACTTCCAAGCTTGTTTTAACCGGCGAGTGCCACCAAGCACTGTCCATCATGTGTAACCGTTATCGCATTTGACACATCAGTGTCACAGTGTTCAGCTTCACAGCAACCACAAGTTACCTCTAGACAAGTGGACACACCAGGGCTACACAACCTGTTTGAACAAAAACAATGAAAAACAGGCCTTAGGTCCACGGATTAGAGTCACCTACCTTTGGCTTGGTAGCATCACTTTCGGTCCACTAGGCCAACTGGTCTCTTTGTGTTAAGTGCTGTAGGTGACTTGTAGATTAAAAATATATCAGCTGAAAATCATTCTTTACTCCACACTGAGCCTTACAGACTTTCTTTTTTTTCCCTTTCTTCATTCTTTACCGTAATAATGTTGTGATAATATTCTTTTCCCTCCTTTTCATTGTAATTGTTACAAAAGTCCACAGAAAAGTTTTATTTTCATTCATTCATTTTTGCATGTTTTCTTCCTTACCCCCCAGTTTACTTTTTAAAAAAACAATATTTGTTCAAATCTTCCCCCTATGTTGATCCCAGTCCACTTTGCTATGCACCTCTTATTCTGGACAGTATGATTTGACTTTAAAATAAGTTATTGAAACTATCAAGTTTGATCTCTCATAACAATTTTTTTGAATCTAATAGATTCTTACCTGGAAAACATGAGTAAAACACCTCTAGAAGCTATTTCTTTTTCTACCTTCTGGTGCAGACCTGACAGATGTAACCAGAAAATCTCATATGGAAATTGATAATAAAATAATGTTGTTGTTGTTATTATGTGCCATCGAGTCGTTCGCGACTCATAGCGACCCTATGCACAACAGCCCTAAACCCTGCTCTATCC
>NW_006399792.1:6881486-6893131 GCF_000299155.1 Elephantulus edwardii | reverse complement strand
CCGTTGCTCTTGAGTACTTTAGAGAGGTCCCTAACAGCAGCCTTTCCCATCGCGATACGCTTTTTGATTTCCTGACTGCTGGTGCCAAGAGTGTTGACTGTGGAGCCGAGCAAACTGAAGCTGTGACCAGTCTCAATCTCTTCGTCATCCATCCTGACGCTGCCAATTGGTCCAGTGGTGAGAATCTTTGTCTTCTTGACATTGAGCCTCAGTCCATACATCATGCACGTTATGTGCCAGACACTGTAAATGCTCACAATAACCCCAACTGATATGTATTTTTACTGTTATCATTTTGTGATTGAAGATATTGAGTACAGAGAGGATAAGGGACTTATTCAAAGAGACAGACAGTAAATTTCAGACCTGGTCCTAATTTTAATTAAAAACTAAAATGGTAAAGTAAATGAAAACTAAAGAGTTATAAAAATCCTGGAATTGCTGGATTTGCTGTGAGGGAGAAAGATGAGCAATTATTGCCTGTGCAATATATAATGTCTAAAAGCCCATGGGTGGGCCAGCTATGAGTAGGTTTCAACCCAACACTGAAACAACAACAGGATCATATTTGGAGGAAGATCTAACTCAGTCCTTGAATGAGCTTCATTTTTGGACTGAGACTTCATTTTGTTCTCAGAGGCTCACTCGACTTTAGGGAGAAGCAGGGAATGGGGCAGCCCACTCGTATGCTTCCTATCGCTACTTTGCCAAATCCAAGAAGTATGCCAGGGTGCAATCCACTCCCCCACCCCCCCAAGAATACTACCCAGGACAGCCTTTCCTACCTTCCCAACTGAGGACGTGCTTAGAGGACAGGTTCACAGCAGAGCCAGTTCTGTGGGCTTCAGAGAAAGATGCTGATTAGTAATTGTTCATATTGCCTGTTCCTTGGAGAAGGACATGATGCTGGAAAGGGTGTAGGGTTGGCTAATGAGAGGAAGACCCTCAACCAGGTGGATTGACATGGTGACTGCCACAGTTGGCTATTGTGTGTCAGGCAGTGTAAGGATGGCGTAGGATAGAACAGGGGGGTTCAGATCTTTTGCTCAGGGAGTGCCTATAAGTTGTTCTTGACTCGTCAGCACCTAACAACAACAACAACAAGCCTGTGAGTGCCTGGTCTAATTTTCTTCTGGAGTCTTTTAATCAGTCAATAGAACTTACGTTTCACAAAGTTGTGTTATTCCAAAAGGCATAATGCTGTGCTGTGTTTTATCATTTCAACTCCACTGTTACAGTGATGTTCATATCTCTCTGTCGTCCATCAACAGTGCTCAATTTTATTTATTTGGATCTGTTTTCTATTAAGTGCTCTATGTAATAAAAATGTGTGCTCCGTTTTCTCTTTATCCATGAAGGATTTCTAAAACATTGGAAACTCTGTAGTGTTGACATTGATTTGTTTTTTGGTTTTGGGGGGTTTTTTTGTTGTTGTTTTATTATTAATTTCAATTTTCATCTACAGAGATTTTGGAATTCCATTAATTCATTGTTGCACTTTTCTCCCTGCCCCCCCCCCCCCCCCCCCAGTTCCCTCCTCTCCTTGAAAAGCAAAACTCCTTCAGTGGTATACAATCCCCCCTCCCCACACATCCCCACGCCCACCCCATCCCAAGTATACTCCACTCTGCAACCCTCATTCCGGACTCTTATGATAAACATAATGCCCTAAAATATATTACTTTTAAACTATTCTCTCCCTCATTGGCTTCGACATTGATTTTTAAAGTTGTATCTTCCCTGAAGATTATAGGAAAATTAATTTTATAGGATTAGCTCTTCCTGCCTTAAAATGACATTGTAGGTTTATTTTTCTTTGCTTCATTCCATTCTCATGATTTTTAAACATAAGTACAATAATGGTTAAGGCTTGACTTATTTATGACTACATTCTAGCAACAGCATCTTCTTATAGCTTTTATTCTATTTCTTACTGAATTAGAGCAGATATAATTGTCATCAACAGCTATAAATATTAAGCTACATTTCAAACAACATTGACAAAAAATTATATTCTCCAAGTTTTACATAAACTATAATTTATAGATATTTTATTGCTTCTGCAAAGCATATATTGAGCCTATTAAATAAAACTCACATAGACATGTTTGCTCTAATAGTTAGAAGTTACTGAGATTTTTGCCTCATTTGTGCACTTAAAACCACATTTGTACCACAGATTAACCATCAAGTTTCTCAAAGGTAAGTTTTACCATCACAAAATGCATCTGAGTTCATTTGTTTGAAATTCATCATGATATGGCAGCTGCTTTAAAAGAGATTTTCCAAAAACAGCTATGAGATATCATCTCATCCCAGTAAGAATAGCAAAATTCAACAGAGCAGCAAACAACAAATGCTGGTGAGGTTGGGGAAAAATTGGACCCTTATTCACTATAGTGTAAAATGGTGCAATCACTCTGGAAAGCAGTATAGTGCTTTCTCAAAAAGTCAGAAATAAAAATACCATTTAATCCATCAATTTCACTATAGGGAATTTACCCTAAAGAAACCAGAACTGCCACCCAAGCAGACATATACACACCCATGTTTATTGCTGCTTTGTTTACAATAGCAATGAGTTGGAAACAACCCAAGTGTCCATCAACAAAGGAATGGCTACTTGCAGCATGAGGCGGGGCCTTGGGCCTGACAGGCCAAAGACAGGGCCAGTTAGAGGGAATTCCCAGGCTGAGAGCCACTGCTGTCGCTGTCAGTGCAATTGTTTCCCCTCACCTGCTCCTGCCCTCGGGGCCCAGTGGAGTCAGGTGGCATCAGTGGCCTAGCTCCAAGGGGCACCGACGCCTCCAATAACGCACCATGTCGTGCGCGGTGGCAGCCCTGTGAGGCCTTGGCCGAGGTGCTGGGCGTCTGCGGGACCCAGCCTAGTTGGCTCATGGTGCCACGACGTCATTGCGGGACAGGAGGGCCAGATAGGGAGGCCAAGAGGGTCCAGCGTGTCCAATCCTGCGCTGAGGGTCCATGGACTGTTTTGCTTCCTTCTTTGGTGGCAATTGGGGTGCCCTGACCAAAATGGGGCCCGTCGCTAGGGATGGGGTAGCTGCCAGAGCGCCCAGAGCCATGCTGACCTGAGCGCTGGGGATGAGGCTAGTAGGTGGCTCTGTCCATTTCCAGGTCCCTGACCCTGTCGGAAAGCTTTGCTGAGTAGTTTAAGAGGAGGAGGAGCCACGGTTTCAGTTGTTTCCTCCCCACACCGCTAGTCACTGTTACTGTTTTGGTCTGAAATGTAGTGACAGGGTTAGATGGGGGAGTGGTGAGGATCAGTTGCCCTTACCGAGTGAGGCGATTGCAAGGTGCCCCAGGATCCATAACAAATCTCTTTGCTCTCAAGCAATCCAGTCCCACAGAGGAGATAGAAACAGAAAAGATACCTTTAGACATAGGCTTGGTCTAGAAACCATCTTGAGAGACTCCTCTGCAACAAGAAGCCAGTCTGATCTCTACTTAGGACGTTCTGTGAGACAGACACTTCCCCAGCAGCAGACTGTTGCTTAAATATATGGTTCATGCTTACTTTTGCTTTGTGTGTGTCTGAAATCTTGGGTGGATAGCATAGAATCTAGAAGAAAGTCGCCTGTTTCAGTTTAATACAGGTTAGTGTGTCATCCTCTTCCTTTATTTTACTTCAAATTGAAGATAAATAATAAAAAAATGCTATAAGTCTTAAAAACAAATAGTCTTAAATAACAAATGAATGGCTAGAGTAGGTATCATAGATTCACAAAGTGGAATATTATGCAACACTAAAAAACAATGAACTCATGAAATATTATACAAAATGGCTAACCATGGAAGACATTATGCTGAGTGAAATATCTCAGTCACAATATTTGACAATTGGACTATCAAGTTTGAGCTAAAGGATTTATTTTCTAATTGTTGCTTAATGATGGAATTTGTAATAAGCTGATTGGAGAATTACCTGTAATATTTACTGTAGAGGAAAGTTCTGAAGTCTCTGAGGGACATTCTGAAGTCATATATATATAAAATTGTGTTCCCTTTAAAGCATTTACCATAAGAAGTTTTATTATTTTGATGCATGAAATTTTGGACTTCTTTTGAAAGCCCGTCATATATTCTCTTGGAAATTCTGAGTATCAGAACAGACTTGTCTGAAGGGAATAGATTTACTTCTTGACATAAGCTGAAAATTATTTGACATCCTTGACCTATTAAATAGGACAAGATAACTCTTGGGGGTGTAGGGAGGTATGGGATTGTGTCATGCCCACATAGTTATAGTAATAATGTCAGGATTGTGGTTCTTTGAGAATCAGTGCTGAAAAGAATTCTTAAAGAAGAGCTTAAAAAATATCATTGGTTTATTACAATCCCACCAACAATGTATAAGACTTCCTATCTTGCCACATCCTTTCCAACATTTATTACTTGCTGTCCTGTTAAACTTTGCCACTGTTGCTAAAGTAAGATGGTTACTCATTGTGGGTTTGATTGTAATCTATCTTATTGAAAGTGATTTTGAGCATTTCTTCAAGTGTCTATTTGCCATTCAAATATCTTCCTCAGTGAAGATTTCTTTCCATGTCTTTAGTCCATTTTATACTTGGGTTATCAGTCTTTTTCCTGTGGAGGCCCATGGGTATTCCATAAAGTTTCATTATGAGACTGTTGTCTGAGATGGTATTACTAAATGTTTGTTCCCAGTTGGTAGGTTTTCTTTTCACCCTGTTGGAAAAAGTTTTTAATGTACACAAGGATTTAGTCTTTAGAAGATCCCATTCATCAATTTTACCCTCTTTAGAGTATGCATTTCTGGCTGCATTTGGCTTGGAACATACCCTGAGAAAATGAGAACTGAGACATAAATGGAGACTTGTTCACCAATGTTCCTAGAAGTGTTATTCCCCATTGAAGGAACATGGAAACAGACCAGATGCACAACCACAATCGAATGGATTGAGAAATTACGGTACATTCATACAACGGAATACTAGGCAGCACGCAGGAATAATGATTATTACTTAGCTTGGGAGGCCCTGAAGAGCATTATACTGAGTGAACTAAGTCCCACAAGGACAAATATTGTATAAAATCATTACTGTAGAATAAGTATGAGGATCCAAGAAGGGTAGAGGGCGGAAGCAGAGGGATGAGAATGTGCAGTAGGAGTGGAGTGGATTAGTCATGGGGTTGTACAATTTGATGGGAGGGTTAAGAGAAATTGGAACAATCTTCTTTGAAAAACAATGTATTAGAATTATGTAAATAAACTAGTATAATGAAAAAAGAAAAAAGCATTAGTTTATTAATAATGCATCAATAATCCTCTAAGATTATGAAGTTGAAAGACAATTATAATTTGGATATGCACATTTTTTCATGTTTATTACATATGACTGTGCTCATGAGAAACCTGTACTCAGACCGTGAAGCAGTCCTCAGAACAAAGCATGGAAACACTGTATGGTTCAAAATGAGGAAAAGAATGTATCACAAATGTGTTCTGTCTCCATACCTTTTTAATCTCTATACAGAATGGATTATTTAGGAGGATGGATTTTATGAGGAGGAATGTGGCATCAGGATTGGAGGAAGAGTCATCAAAAATCTGTAGTATGAAGATGATACAACCTTGCTTGTTGAAACTGAGGAGGACCTGAGCTATACGCTGCATAAAGTCAAGAACTGTAGTCTTCAATATAGATTGAACCTCAACATCAAGAAGACAAAGATTTTGGGCATGGAGAAGGGAGGGAATGATACAACAATGAAGGTATATATTTTTTAAGTGAACTGGGGGGTGGGTAAGGAGTAAATGTGCAAAAATGAATGAACGAAAACCCAAGTTTTCTGTAAATATTCATTGAAATCACATTTTAAAAATTGTTAAAAAAAGAAAAGAAGACAAAGATTCTTATCACTGGGCAAATTGGCAGCATCATGATGAAGAGACTGAGGTTGTTAACAATTTCAGCTTGCTCAGCTCCACAATCAACATTTTTGGCATGAGCAGTCAAGAAATCAAAAGGCAAATTGAACTGGAAAGTCTGCTGTTACTGAAGAGTATTGAAGAGCCAGGATGTCCGTCTAGAGACTAAGGTGCTCCAGATCCAGGCATAGTCTTTGCAATTACTTGCTATGCATCAGAGAATTGGACAGTGACTAAGGATGACAGAAAAAGAATTGATGCCATTGAGTTGCGGTACTGGAGAAGAGTCTTTAAAGTACCATGGCCATCAAGAGAGCCAACAGGTCTGTCTTAGAGACCTGAAATAAAATTTCTCCTTAGAGGCAAGGATTTTGAAGCTCTGTCTCACATCTTTTTGGCACATGGCCTGGAGGGACTAGTCCTTGGAGAAGGACATCACACTCAGAAAGGTGGAGGGACAGCATAGAAGAGGAAGACCCTAGATAAGAGCGATTGACACAGTAAATGGAGTAATGGAGGTATGTGTGTTGGAGTCAGTGAAACTGGCTCAGTATAGGACAGGCTTCAGAGCTATTGTACATAGGGTATGTGCCACAGGCAACTTGACGGCACAATAAAACAACAACAACAGTAAAAATATAATCCAATCAATAGGTTATCTCACATGGATCGAAGGGTCATGATCCCTAGGGAGTTGTGTTGCTAACCCAATGGCTACACCTTTCCTGAAGTTTTAATCCAACAGCAGCTGAATGACAGAAAGATGGTTATCTCTTCCCATTTAAAATACAGCCTTGGAGACTCAATAAGCCATAAGTCCATTCCAACTCAACATATACAGGTAAATTAGTTGACTCAATAAAGACTCTGTAGGTGCAGAACCTTATAAGATGGATGAGCTATACACAATTATATTTCTAAAAAGATACAGCTTTAAAATCAAAAAAGTATATATTTGTTTGAATACAATTGTGTAGACATGGCACACTAAGATGGGAAATGCACTATGATTAATTTGTAAACCTACAACATTTTCTTGACGTAATTATTACTAGTCTTCCACAAAGTTTATGTCTAGAACTTAGTTATGTCAAAGTTTTATGCAAATTTTGAATGTAAGGCAGGACACTACTGAATTACATATAATGAGCTCATCAACCTGTAGTGTACAGCTTTGTTGGGCTAAATTAGAATGGTGGGAGCAGAGGGGTGTGGATGGGTCGGAGTAAAAACCACAGGGTTGTAAAATTTGGTGAGTGTAGGGAGGGGGTAAAGGAAATGGGCAAGATCCGGCAGAGACCTGAAAAGGCAGGATAATGATGGGCAGAGACCAGTGGTGATTAATTTTATAAAACATAATGCATGTAAATGATTGTATTAAAAACAATGTGAATGAATAAATAGTGTAAAATACAATGTATACAAACCTTGTAAGCAAACTAATATAAGATAAAAATTTAAAAAAAACAAAATGAAAATATTAAATTCCATGGGCCTAGAACCTGAGACACTCAACTTTTAATTCAAATTTGCTATTAATTGTGCAGCTATAGACAATTTCCTCTCTTTGTTTTTCTTATATAATAGTGGCAATAATTAATTTGGTGTTGACAAAGTCTCTCATTAAATATTTATTTTACATATGATGTGGCTAACTCTAAGAAGAATGGGAATTCCAGAACATTTGATTTTGCTTATGAGAAACCTATATTTGGACCAGGAGGCAGTTGTCAGAACAGGGCAGGGAAACACTGCATGGTTCAAGCTTGGGAAGGGTGTACACCGAGTATGTGTCCTATCTCCTTACCTGTTCAGTCTATATGTAGAACAGATCATTCAGGAGGCTGGGCTCTATGATGAGAAATGTGGCAATCTGAATTGAAGACTCATCAACAACCCACATTGTGGAGATGACCCAACCCTGCTTGCTAAAACTGAGGAGAACCTGAAACACTTGCTGCAGAAGGTCAAGGACTGCAGCCTTCATTATGGATTGAAGCTCAACATCAAGAAAACAAAGATTCTCACCATTGGACTGATTGGCAACATCATGATAGATGGTAAAGAGACTGAGATTGTTAACAGCTTTAGTTTGCTTGGCTCCACAATAAACATTTTTGGTACCAGCATCCAGGAAATCAAAAGATTAATTTCATTGGGAAAGTCTGTTGTCAGGGACCTCTTCAGAGTACTGAAGAGCAACAATGTCAGTCTGGAGAGTAAGGTGCTCCTAATCCAGGCCATTGTCTTCACAATTACTTGCTATGTATTAGAAAGCTGGACAATGAATGACTAGGGATGATAGAAGAAGTGATGCCTTTGAGCTGTGGTGCTGGAGAAGAGTATTGAATACACCATGGACTGCTAGGACAACAAAAAGATTCATCCTAGAGGGGGTGAAACCAGGCTGCTTCTTGGAGGCAAAGATTCTGAAGCTTCATCTGACATATTTTAGGCATGTTGCAAGGAGGGATCAGTTCTCAGAGAGGGACATTATGCTTGGAAGGCTGGAGGAATAGTGCAAGAGAGGAAGACCCTCTATGAGATGGATTGATTTAGTGACTGGGATAATGGGGGTAAATGGGTCAGAGACAATAAAGTCGGCACAGGATAGAGCAGGGTTCAGAGCTGTTGTACATAGGGTTGCTATGAGTCACAAGTGACTCGATGGCACATCACAACAACAACAATGGTGATTGGTATCCATTGTATTTGATAAATAGTTGCTTAAAAATTCAAAATCATTGAGATTTTTACAATGATTTCTTAAACAGATGTAATCAATCTGATTTCTACGCAATCCGTCTGGTAATGACAAATTGTGGTTGTGGTGAAGAGTACTAAACATGCTGTGGACTGTCAAAAGAACAAACATTTCCAAATTGGAAGAGATGCCACTAGGGTACTTTTTAGATGTAAGAATGATGAAAAGACATAAAAACAAAGAATGCCCTCCTCAGATACATTGGCATAATAACGGACTAGAGCACAGTGGAGGTGGTGGGGATGGTACAGGATAGAGTATTTCAATCTGTTGTACATGAAGTCTCTAAGAGTTGTAGTCTACCTGAGGGCACCAAACAAAAACAGAAAAAAAATTCTTATTTCTTTTTCCATTTAAAAATTACTTTCTTTCTGGTTAAAGGAAACATTTATTACTGTTTTATAACTATAAGCACCATTCACAACTTTTCATCAGTACATCAATTCAGAACAATGGAATTGGTTGACAGCTGGTGGATGGATACTCCCAATAGTTTTGGAATTAATAAATTATGTATATTTATGATTTTTCCCTCTGTAGTTAAAGCAAAACTTCATTACAAAATTGCTCTGATTTGCTTCTATGTGTTTTTGTGTTTGTTAACACCAGTATTGTGTTTTCCAGAAACACTGAGAAAGTTCAGATGACCTTTTTTGCTGAAGAGAACGTCTCAGAATATAATCTCAAGAAAAGTTCTGGCCCTGCTCCAATTTCTTTTTTTTAAACAATCTCTCATTCCTCCTTTATAAATCAAAGGGCTTTTATGATATGAGAAATACAACGCTGCATTCCTGTAGAGGAAACAGGCAATCACCTTTTCATCCCACATGTGTATGCCCAAGTTTGTAAATTTAATAAAATGATAAAAAAGAGGCAGTATTTTTATCTGAATCAATAAACTCTGATTAAATCTTGCCAGTTCGATGTGAACAGTCTTTCTGGGTAGCATGAAAGTGAGGGAAAGCTTTGGACAAGATAATAGCAACAGATAAATGTGAAAGAATATGAAGTTTTAAAGAGTCTTTCAGAACACTAAAGAGTTTAGGAAATGAAAATAATCAGTATGGCTTTTCATGCTCCTGAGTCGCCCTAACTCCCAACGTTCATTCCCGTCTCTGTCACAGAGTAAATCTATCTCCTCATTTGTAATAATGGTTCCTTAGTCTTTAATTATTATCTTTCATGTTCCTTTTATTAATATTTTGAAATAAAGATGGTACAGAAACTAATATGCATATTATCTGCTGTGTCTCAGTACATTCCAGTCACCTAAGAAAGATGCACATTAGAGTTTATAATAACATATTGCAAAGCTATTTTTGTCAGTATGTTGACTATAATGAATAGGATATAAGAGAAACAATGATTACTGCAAGGTATGTTCTCAGTGTTGCTCTGACTCACATGGAATTGTCAGAAATTGGAATCTACCTGTTGGCAACTGGTATGCTGTGTATATTTAGCTATGCAGAAAATTACTTACAAATAATTTCTTCTAACAATAATCTTGAGAGTTACAAACTTTAGATTTCCTGTTTAGTTTTCTTGATCAGCTTTCTACTGCTGTTGAAGTGAATGTTTAAAGAGAAAATTGGTCTTCTACTCAAGAATTTGTTTTTGTTTTGGTTTTCCTCCTTATTTTATTAATAATTTTAATGAAAGTTTACAGAGCCTTTGGATTTTCATTCATTCATTGCTGCACTTTTCCACTCAAGAATTTGTATGTTTTCATTCATGATATTGCTTTCAATCCACAATGCAACATCCTTCCTATTTCCTCCCTGTGATTACCATTTTCATTCATCCTCCTAATCTTTCCTGCCTTCAGAGCTTTATCTCTGGGTAAAATCTCATAAGGTTATTCTAGAGTGGGTGCCTTCTTGGGGTTTTTCTTCACCTTATAGACTAGTCTATTGTTTGCTTGGAAATTGAGCCACAGAGGTGGCTAAAGAGCGAAAGAATGACTAAGGGTAATATCTAGATCTACCAGTCTCCATCAGACTATTAGGCCTATTGTTTTTTCTTATTATTACTACTGTTTTCTTTTTGAGCTTTGTTCTACATTTCCCTTACTCTATCCAGGAACTCTTGTGGTTTATTTTAGCATGGCGGGCCATGGTAAACCAGGCAACATCTAATTCTTTTGTTCTCAAGGTCATGGAGATTGGAATTTGCACAGGTCATTCATTATTCCTTTGGATTAAATATGTCCTTATCTCTTTAATTTTCTTCACTCTTACTTGCTTTAGGAAAGCAAAGGAAAGACCAATACTTGAATCTTAGATATGTTGTTGTTGTTATATGCCGTCAAGTTGCTTGCAACTCATAGCGACCCTATGTACAACAGCCCTAAACCCTGCTTTGTCTTATGCCAATCTCACTGTCTCCGACACACCCACCCCAATTACCCCAGTCACTGAATCAGTCTATCTCATTGAGGGTCTTCCTCTCCTGCGCTGTCCTCCATCCTCTCAAGAATGACATCCCTCTCCAAGGACTGGTCCCTTCTTGCAACATGTCCAAAGTATGTCAGAAGAAGCCTCAGAATACTTGCCTCCCAGGAGCAGCCTGGTTTAACCCTCTCCAGGCTGAACCTGTTCAATTTCTTAGCAGTCCATGGTACATTCAATACTCTTCTCCAGCACCACAGCTCAAAGGCATCAATTCTTCTATCCTTCCTCATCATTGTCCAATTCTTTGATTCATAGCAAGTAATTGCAAAGACCATGGCCTGTATCAGATGCACCTTAGTCTCCAGAGTGACACCATTGCTCTTAAGTACCCTAGAGAGGTCCCTACTCATAAAACTTCAAGACCCCAGTCATTACTAACCTAAGTGCCTAAGTAAGACATGGGTCATTTTCTTTGTTTGTTTGTTTTTTTTTCTAACTTAATTTTTTTTAAATTTATTATTAATTTCAGTAAAAATTTACAGAGGCTTTGTACTTCCACTCATTCATTGTTACA
>NW_006399792.1:6869963-6877331 GCF_000299155.1 Elephantulus edwardii | reverse complement strand
GTCATTTTCTTTGTGAGTTATGTTATATAGGGCATGTTTGCTTTATATTGCTAAATAATGATTACATTCAGTTTTGTTGTGCATATTAATACAAATGTGTGGAAGGTAGTAAGGGCTCTGTTTGAATGCTTTTGTTGTTGTTGTTAGATGTCATTGAGTTGAGTACGATCATAGTGACCCTATGAACAACAGATCTGACCTCTGTCCTAGCCTGTGCCATCCTCACACTTCCTGACACATTAGAGTCAATTGCAGTAGTCACTGTGTTGATTAACCAGCTCAAGGATTTTTCTTATCTTCTCTGACTCTCTTGACTTTCTGAGCATCATGTCCCTCTCCAAGGAATAGCCCCTCTTAACAACATGCCCTAAGTATGTGAGACTAAGCCTCATCATTTTACCTCTAGAGAGCACTCTGGTTGCAGCGTCTTCAACACATATTTCTTTTGACAGTTTCCATGAGATGGATATTCAGTACTTTTCTCCAACACCACAGCTCAAAGGCATCGATTCTTCTTCTGTCATTCTTATTCATTGTCCAGCTTTCAGATGCAAGTGATCAGAAAGACTATGGCCTGACTCAGACATACCTTATTCCTCAAAATGACATCATTACTACTCAATAATTTGGAAAACTCCCTAACTGCATACTTTCCCAGTGCAATACATATCTTGTTTTCCTGACTGCTGGTATCAACTCTTCATCCAAATAAGATGAAGTTATTGAGAGTTTCATTCTTTTCTCTATCCATCATGATGTTGTCTATCAATCCATTAGTAAGAATCTTTGTCTTCTTGACATTGAAAAGCAATTGATATTGAAGGCTATATTCTATGATTTTTTGCAACAAGTGCATCAAATCCTCATTTTCAGCAAGCAAGGGTGTGTCAACTGTATCACGCAGGTTATTGACAAGTCTTCCTGTAATTCTGATGCTCCATTCCTTCTCATAGACCTTAGCTTCTTGACTAAGTTTCTTATTGTACAAATGGAATAGGTATGGAGTAATAATAAAACCTTGACACACTTCCTTCTTTATTTTAAATCATGTAGTAGTGTCCCCTCTCTGTGTTCATGTAACAACCTTCTGGTCTAGGTATAGGTTTCACATGAGCACAGATAAGTGCTCCGGGATTCCCGTTCTTCTCAACGTTAGCTGTAACTTGTTATGATCCACACAGTCAAATACCTTTGCATAATCAGTAAAGCATAGATGTTCGTCTAGTATTCTTTCAACCAGGATCCATTTGACATCAGCAATGAGATCCCTGATGCATGCTCTGTACTAAATCCTGCTTGAATTTCTGGCAGTTCTCTATCTATGTACTGTTCTAATTATTTTTGAATTATTTTCAGAAGTATTTTGCTTGCATGTGGTATTAATGATATTGTTAGATAGTTTCCACATCTTGTTAGCTAGAATAAGTTATGGCTAGTATTCATGAGAAATCTATACCTAGATCAAGAAGCTGTTGTCCAATCAGAGCAAGGGAGCACTGCATGGTTTAAAATAAAGAATGGTGTGAATCAGGGCTGCATCTTTCCATGATACCTATTCAATCTGTATGATGAGCAAATAATTCACTAAACTGGAACCTATAAAGAAGACAGAGGCATCGTGGTCAGAGAAAGACTCATCAGCAACCTGTGTAATGCAGACTGCATAACCTTGCTTGCTGAAAGTGAGGAGGGCACGAAACGCTTGCTGTAGAAAATAAAGAACTACAAACTTTGATATGAATTACATTTAGACATCAAGGAAACAAAAGTCATCACCACAGTACCAACAGTCGACATGATGAAAGAGGGAGAAAGGATTGAAGCTGCAAATAATTTTACCTTGCTGGGATCAGTAATCAATACCCTTGTATTAGCAGTTAGGAAATTAGAGACATATTGCTTTGGACAAGTCTGCTGTCAGGAACTTCCCCCAAATGCTTATGAACAATAAGGTCAGTTTGAAGCCTAGAGTGCACCTGAATCAGGCTATGGTCTTCTCTATCATCTGCTGTGCATCTGAAAGCTGGGCATTAATATCGATGACAGAATTGTCAGAAGAATTGATGATAAATATTGATGATAAATTGATGACTTTGAACTGTGGGAACAGAAAAAAGTATTGAAAACCCATGGATTACCAAAAGAATAAACAAATATGTCTTGGAAAAAGAGCAAAGATAGTGAAGTTTCATCTCTCATAGGGACATCATGCTTTGAAAGATGGAGGGTCAGTGAAGGAGAAGAAGACTTCCAAGGAGATGGATTGACAGAGTGACAGCAAAAAATAGATTCAAATGTGTCAGGGATGATAAAATTGGCACAGAATATAGGACAGTGTTCAGGTGTGTTTTTCACTAGGATTTGTACCCGACTCAATGACACCTAACCACACCAACAGAAATGACAATGTTCAAAATATATTTTGTCAACTACATTTGATAGGTTATGACTATTGCATATTCATGAGTATATTATTTTGCTAAGAGAAGTGAAGATTTCATTTATAGTAAGGTAAAAGTCTTATATCTCATATTGGTTTTATTTTAAGGATTTTTTCTGGGTAGGCTTAATGGTAATCAAGGAATTTTAGCATTATCTAATTTTAGATTTTAAATATAGCAAATAACTTTGCTATTTAAACACTAAATTGAACTGGTTTCATTTCTATTTCATTGTTGTAGTTATACTAAAACATACTGGTTTGGCTCAGCTTTCAAAAGTACACCCTTTGTTAGATAAAGGTGCCATAATGGTTTCTGGAATGATCTATTATTTTTGGCATATAAAAAGAAGTTATAATGCTGTTCTTTAAAATTTATGTTTCATAATAAAATGAATAATTCATTCACTCATCCACTGACAAGCAGAATACTTAAATTAATGTCTCAAAGTAAAATATCAGCACCAAACTGAAAGGCTAAGGTTGGAGGCAGGAAAAGAATCTTGGCTATTAAGATATAATACATTTTCAGAAGATAACCATAATATAAAATGAGGCTGAAAGTCTTTTATAAAGAACAGGATATTAAAAGCTATAAGGAAAAAACAGACCATTTATCTATTTGTGTACTATTTGGAAGACTCAAGCCAAACGGTTCATCAGGGATTGGGTGCTTTCCAAGAAGTTGGTTAGGGCTGATGTGTACATTTGAGGGTAGGGTGGGGGTTGGGGATGGTAGAGATAGAGATGGGTAGGAATCACTATTTTTCCTTTGAGTTTGGTTTACTTAAATTTTCATTCATTAATTCAACAAATGTCTATTAGCTAAGTATATGTACAAACCAGATTGCCAGACATTATAATATATGAAGATAGCTAAGGTGTGAAGCCCACGAAGTTGAAGATCTTTAAATAAAGATAAAATATCTTGGAAAATAAAACATTAATTAATAAATAATTCTCGAGTAGTTTTTTAAAATTAAATTAATTTACTAGTGAAAGTAGGGATGAATACATAAATCTTAACCATAGTATTTTTAATTGTGTAACTATTACATCATAATCATACTCATCACCACCACCACCACCACCACCATCATCATCATTATGTTATTGTTGACATAATGATGGTAGCCGACATATATGTTTCCAGTCACTGCTTTAGGCATTTTAAATATATTCGTATTTCTATAATACTCTTGTTATTGTTGTTAGGTGTTGTCAAGTCGAGCACGACTCATAGTGACCCTATGGAAAAACGATCTGAACCTTGTTCTGTCCTGCACCATCCTCACACTTCCTGACACCCAAAAGCCCACTACAACAGTCACTGTATCAATCTACATGGTTGAGAGTCTTTTCTTCCCCGACCCTTTCCAACGTCATGTCCTTCTCCAATGAATGGCAGCTCCTAGTGATATGTCCAAAGCATGTGAGGCAAAGCCTCATCATTCTTGCCTCCGAAGAGCATTCCGGCTGCTCCATCTCCAAGACATATCTGTTCATTCTCTTGTCCGTCCATGGGATGTTTAGTGCTCTTCTCCAACATCACAGCTCAAAGGTGTCAATTATTTTTCTGTTATCCTTATCCATTGTCTAGGTCTCGAATACATAGCTAGTAATCAGAAAGACCATGGACTGAATCAGATGACATCACTACTCCTCAATAATTTGGAAAGGTCCTAACTTCAGATTTTCTCAGTGAAATGCATCTCCTTATATTCTGACTGCTCATACCAAGGGTGTAAGTAGGATTTTTAGTATCTCTATTAACAGATGAGAAAACTGAGGGCCAGAAATACATATAGTTTTCACAGTGCCACACAGACTAAAATGGTTGTTTTAGGTGCCATCAATTTGAGTATGACCCATAGCAAATATATGAACAACAGATCTGAATTCTGTTCTATCCTGTGCCATCCTCACACTTCCTCACACACTAACACACACAGCGACAGTTTTTGTGTCAATGTCAATCTTCCTGGTTGACAGTCTTCCTCTCTTTCACCAATCCTCCACCTTTCCAGTGAGGGTTGTTGTTGTTATGTGTCCCATGCACAATAGCTCTGAACTCTACCCTATTCTGAGCAAATCTCACTGTCTCTGAGATCCCTACCCCCATTACCTCAGTTAATGCCTCAATCCATCTCCTCCATGGTCTTCCTCTCTTACGCTGTCCCTCTATTCTTCCAAGCATGATGTTCTTCTTTAAGGACTGGTCCCTCCTGTTAACATGCCCAAAGTATGTCAGATGGAACTTCAAAATCCTTGCCCCTAAGGAACAAGTATGTTTACCCTCTCCAGCATAAACTTGTTTGTTTTCTTGATAGTCTATCATATGTTATGTTTAATACTCTTCTACAGTAACATAACTCAAAGGCATTGATTTTTCTTTTGTCATTCATAATCATTTCCCAGCTCTTTGATGCACACAAGCAAAAACCCACAGCATGGCTTAGGCATACTTCAATATCTGGATTGACATCATTGCCTTCTCTACAGCACATTTTCTTAATGCAATTTGTCTTTTGATTTTCTGATTGCTGGTTCCAAGAATGTTGTCTGTGGAGCCAAGCAACCTAAAATTTTTAACAATCTCAATCTCTCTCTATCATGATGCTGCCAATTGACCAGTGGTAAGAATCTTTGACTTCTTGATGTTGAGTTTCAATCCACTTTGAAAGACTACAGTCCTTGACCTTTTGCAGCAAAAGTTTCAGATCCTCTTCAGTCTTGGTGAGCAAGGTCGTGTCAACTGCATAATGCAGGTTGTTGATGAGTCTACCTCCAGTCCTGATGCTACATTCCTCCTCATACATTACAGTTTCCTGAACTATCTGTTCCACATATAGGTTGAAAAGATATGGAAACAGGATACATCCCTGGTTCACTCCTTTTTTAATTTTGAAGCATGCAGTGCTTGCTTGCTCTATTCTGACAACTGCTTTCTGATTCAGGTATAGGTTTTCATGAGCACAGTCATGTGTTCTGGGATTTCCATTCTTCTCAAAATTAGCCACAATTTATTGTGATCCACACAGTCAAATGCTTTTGCTTAGTAAATGAAATACAGATGTACATTCCTCTGTAATCTCTGCTTTCAGCAAAGATCCATCTGACATTAGTTACGATGTCCCCAGCATCACAGCCTCTTCTAAATCCAGCTAGTATTTCTGGTAGTTCTCTGTTGATGTTTCCACTCTATTTTGCATAGTCATCAGCAGGATTTTACTTACATGTAATATTAGTGATGTTGTTGTTATATGTGGTCAAGTTACCTGAAACTCATATAGACCTTATGTATAGTAACTCTGAACCTTGTCCTGTTCTGAGCCAATATCACTGTATCCAACACACCTGCCCCTAATAGCCCAGTCACTATGTCTATCCATCTCATCCAGGGTCTTCTTCTCCTATGCTGTCCCTCCACACTTCTAAGCATAATGTCCTTCTCCAAGGACTAGTCCTTTCTGACAACCTGACAGTGTACCCATAGTATGTGAGATGGAGCTTCAAAGTCCTTGCCTCTAGAGAGCAAGTTGATTTCACCCTCTCCCTTATTAATTGCCCAGGTCTCTGATTCATAGCAAGTAATTGTGGAGACTATGGCCTGGATCAGGTGCACCTTAGTCTCTCGGCTGACATCTTTACACTTCAGCACTCTGGAGAGATTCATGACAGCTGACTTACCTAATTCAATTTGTCCTTTTGTTTCCTGACTACTCGCTCCAAAAATGCTGGTTGTAGACCCATGAAAGTTGACATTTTCTCAGAAACTCCTTCACCTTCAACCACCCTTCACCCTTCCAAGCATCATGTTCCTTTCCAAGGAACAACCCGTCCTAGCAAAATGCCCAAAGTATATGAGGTAAAGTCTCGTCATCCTTGTCTCCAAAGAGCATTCTTGCTGCACCTTCTCCAAGACATATGTATTTGTTCTTTTAGCAGTCCATGGCATATTCAATGCTCTTCTTGAACACCACAACTCAAAGGCATCAATTCTTTTTTCTGTCATCCTTATCCATTGTCCACCTCTCAGATGCATAACAAGTGGTCAGAAAGACCATGGCCTGAATCAGACACACTTTATTCCTCGAGCTGACATCATTACTCCTCAACAATTTGGAGAGATCAATAACTGCAAAATTTTTCCAGTGAAATATATCTCCTTATTTCCTGAGTACTGGTACTTAGGATGTTAATTGTGAATCCAAGCAAGATGAAGCTATTGACAAATTCAATCTCTTCTCCATCCATCATTATGCTGCCTATTGGTCCAGTGGTAAGACAAATAATGGTAGATATGCAAAAGTTTCAATTATTTCTGGAAAATGATATATTGACCAGAAGAAATAGATAGTACATGGTTACCACTTTTGAATGTTCTGAAAAAGATCACAGTACCAAGTCTCTGAGAACATTGGTAAACACATTCAAAACCACAAATATTTTTGCTGTTGTTAAATGCCATCAACTCAAGTACAACTCATACTATTCTTATGAATAACGGATCTGAACCTTGCCCTATCTTCTGGCATTATCATGATTACTACTATACTTGAGCCCATTGATGTAGTGACTATGTCAAACCATCGTATTCAGGTCTTCCTCTTTTTCACTGAAACTTTTGACTTATGTCTTTTCCAAGGCATAGCCTCTCCTAATAGCATGCCCAAAGTATATGAGAAGAAGTTTAATCAACCTTGCCTGTAAAAAGCACCCTGCTTGCAATTTTTACAAAATGTATTTGTTCTTTGGCAGCCCATGGGACATTCAATACTCCTCTCAAACACTTCAACTCAAAGGCATCAATTTTTATTCTAATATCCTTATTCATAGTCCATTTTTCAGTTACATAAAAAGTAATTTAAAATAGCATGCTTGGATCGGGTGCACCTTAGTCTTTTATTTGGTATTGTTCTTTGGAA
>NW_006399792.1:6867290-6869059 GCF_000299155.1 Elephantulus edwardii | reverse complement strand
GAAATGGTGAGTTTGGCTCAGGATAGGACAAGATTCAGAGCCATTGTCCATAGGACCCTCTAAGTTATAGTGGACTTGGTTAAGACACATAACCACCACAACAATAACCACCATCATTTGAGATTTTAGATGCAGATCTTTTCTTTTCTTTTCCTTCACCATTCTGGGTGGTGTGCTATGGACTGCCACTAGGTTTTAATTTGCACTTGCAAGATGCCTAAATGAGTTGAGATCCTTTTAATATGCTATCGACCAGACGGCTCACTTTTTCTAAAGTGTCTTTTCAAGTTTCCTTTACATTTTAAAGCTTTTAGATTATCTTTTAGATTGTCATTTTTATTGAAGGCACAAATGGTTAAGTATTGAACTACTATCTGAAAGGTCAGAAATCTGAACCTAGTTAGAGTTAACTGGCCCAGAAATTTCTTTCCAAAAAGTCATAGCTTTGAAAACTCAGTGGAGTTCATTTCAACTCCAAAATACACCATATAATTGGGAGTCAAATTTTTGTTTTAAAAAATGACTTGTAGGAATGTTTTTTATACAATACTCTAGATATGAATAATTGCTTGGAGAATACATATAACACAATTCTTTCCTTCCAGGCTTCTTAGCTTGCCATTTTATATTCTTTAATAATTCATGAATTTAATGAAAGTTTACAGAAAGGTTTTGACTCATTTATTAATAAAATTTCCTTCCTCCTGTTCTCTTCCACCTTGTAATACACTTTTTGTCCCCAATTGCGAATTGTCCTACATATAATGCCTAATCATACATTCCTTTCAGACAGTCCTTTACTTAATCTATTCCAGTGCAGTATTCATTACCTACCCACTCTTTTCAGATTCTTAAAAGTCTCTTTCCACAAGTTGTTTAATTTTATTTGTTTCAGATGAATTTATCTTTTATCTTTCGGTTACTTTCTTTCCTTCTTAAAAATGTTTGCCCACTTCAAGATCTTAAAAATATTCTATTTTCTTCTACAAGGTTCACTGTATAGTTTTTATATTTAGACCCATGATCCATCTCAAATGAATTTCTTTGCATTGTTTAAGGTAGACTTAAGTGTCCATATTTGTACATAGGATCACTATGAATCATCTACAACTCTGACGGCGCTTAACAGCAGCAACAAAATGGAGAGAGCTCAGTGGGCCCTGGTGGACAGAAAGTGATGCTACCAAGTCAAATGTGGGTGATTTTAATCTGCGACCCTCACTTTTGGTCAAACATTCTTCTAATTCATATAGCACTGATCTGCCCATTTGTTGTACAGAGGTAACTAACTCATGGTTGCTGTGAAGCTAAACACTGTGACACTGATGTGTCAAATGCGATAATGGTTATCCAGTGTTTGGTGGAGCTCCACAATTAAAACAAGCTTGGAAGCAAGAGTGGCATCCCCTTCTGAAATAGCTTGCCTCTTGAAACCCTATGAACTGAAAGAAACGATGAAACTTATACAAATATTCAGGTCTTTCCTTCACAGGGTCACTATGAGTCATCTACGACTCGACAGCACTGAACAAAAACAAACAACATTGAAAAGAGTATTCTTTCCTACCCTATTAGAGTGGACCTTTTGAGTGGGCATTTTAGACTGAGTCTTTTAGACTCTCTATTCTCTTGGACATGTTGTGAGGAGAGACAGGTCCTTGGATAGGGACATCATGCTCGGTAGGGTAGAGGGACAGCGCAGGAGGGGAAGACCCTCTATGAGGTGGATTGATTCAGTGACTGGGGTAATCGGGATGGGTGTGTCAGAG
>NW_006399792.1:6861215-6867057 GCF_000299155.1 Elephantulus edwardii | reverse complement strand
ACAGCAGCCTTGTGAACCTTGCCCTATCTGGCCCTATTATCACAGGCTCTAAGTTAGAGGATTTGACACATTAGCTGCAACAATGGGTTTGAACAAGATGGAAATCATGATTTTCACAAAAAAATGCTTAAATCTTTACCTTTGATAAAATTTTAAGCTCAACTTTCAAAATACATTTTTTAATAAATAAATTTTCAAAGCAAAAACAAAGAGTAACTCAAGCTTCTCCTGGTTATAAGGTATTTGTTGAGGGAATACATTTCTGAGAACTTAATTCCTGCTAGGAGAGAACCTCGTTGTGTTGTTACATGATTAGGACCCAAATAGTCGCAATCTTTTGAATACTATCAAGTATAAGTAAGTCAGTGTCATTGAGTCTGGAGATGCAGGAGACCTTAAGAATCATCTGACTCAAGCTCTTTATGACATATATGAAAGACTGTGAGGTTATTGTCCTCACATGTATCCTGATTCTTAAGCAGGGGTTTTGTTTTTTTTCTACCAATATGGCTTTACTCTCTGGCATCTGCCTTCTTTCTAGTTTTTATTTTGATTTTTCACTATTAAAATTGTTTATTATTAAAATTACATAGAATTAATTACTGATTTTTTAAATCACTACCTAACTTGGGAGGGGTTGGAGAGCATTATGCTTAGTGAGTCCCGTAAGGACAAATATTGTGTAAGACCATTATTGTAGAAATAGATAATTAGTAAAAGGTGTGTGAGGATCTGAGACAGGGAGTGGGGGAGCACAGGTGGTTTTTTGGTTAGGTTTTTTTTCTACTAAAGCTTACCATATTATAATCAAGCTTGTATTTCAGGAAGAATTTATCTTGATACACAAGTCTTGAGTTGGCTGGAGGGAAGGGACCTTATGAATGTTAAACTTCAATAAAGGGCAAAAGCAGTTTATAAGAACTGTCCCTTCATGATGAGAAAGACGCTTAATTAACTAGAACTTCATTTGAAACTGTAATGTAAATCTTTAAGAAATTATTCCAAGTCCCCATGAATTATGTGTCCCCTGATTGTACTGTCCAAAAGATCTTAAATCAGCAAAGACTATAGTAGTCTGAAAACTTGGTTAGCATTTGCACATGCTCTGCATTCTCATCTGCTTTAAGAGATGAAGAATCTTCTTTCATCCCATTTTTAGCAGCTCCATTTCAAAGGATGATCCTTGACAACGTAGAGTTTATAAAAAAAAAATCAGCTACTATGAACTCCACTATCTAAGGAACGTCAATGGCAGTGAATGCTGTCCCTGGTTTCCCAAAGACATTGCTTATTTCCCTTTTTTTTCCTTTTAGTGTAATCACTATTTTGAGACATTGCTGGGACTGACTCTGCGTCAAGATGTCCCACTGAAAAATAGTCATCAGATCCTGCTGAGGCAGAGGCAGGGGAACAGCAGCTCACATCAGCTGCAGATGTGCCGAGTGGCAACTTTGGGAGGCAATGATAATTAAAGAGCATATGGTCTGTAATAAATCTGTACAGTAGTGCTAGCTCATAGGAATCAAGGGATTAACAATAATGGCACATTCATATGAATGCTGTGTTAAATTTCAAGTTACATTTTCTAGGCTTAATAGAGCTCTGTGTAAATTTGGTGGTTTTTCTTGTTTGATATAGTATATGAAGTGCGAAAAGATTTACGGTATAATTTGTGTACATGTGCCCTGATCAAAATGGCTGAGAAGGGCCTGATAAAACATGAACATCTGGAGGTACAGATGTCATTCCTGTGAAGCTGAAGACTGTTTGAAGGGGATTTGAGCATATGATTGTTAGAGGAACAGAGCTCCAAGTGCCAAGTTTCACATGAGTTTGATAAAAATGTACTGTGAGTGCTTAGAATCTTGATTGATAGTTTCGGATGAAGAAAAGTGTTCCTAAATCCTTTGTCTATCTTTTTTTTTTAAATTTTGCTTCATATTTGTTCTTTAAATTACTTTTTCTCATTATACCTTCTATGGTGAAGGCAATGATTGATAAGTTTTGGAAACTAAAGGTGTTTGTAGGCTTAGGAAATGACGGTTCACACTTCTACAATGGCAAGGTTGTGTTGAAGAAGGCAAATAGTGTCTGTATTTTTCTCTGGCCTCATAGGTGGTGTGAATTGAATTGTGCCTTTCCAAAAATACAGTGTACCAAAGATATACCCCTATCTGAATTCATTTGAAATTAAAATAAAGTCATTGTAGATATAATTTGTTAAGATGAAGCCATGCTGGAGCAGGGTGAATCCTATTCCAACTGGTGTTCTCATGAGAAGAGAGAAGAATGAGTGTCAGGTGATGATGTAAGCAAAGACTGAAGTCATGCAAGTTATACCAAGAATTTTATACGCTAAGAAAGAGGGATAGGATGAGATTCTTCTTCAGAATTATATATATATATATAAATGGGAACTCTGGTAGGGTTGTGACAAGCAAATGTGCTGCAATCCAAAGATACATGGTTCAAATCCACCAGCTGCTTCACAGGAGTAGGATTAGTAGGTTAGTCTCCTCTGTAATTTACTGTCTCTGAAAAGTTGTTAGAGGTCGGTCAGCTATGGGTTAATTATGACTCGTTAGCACACAACAACTATATATATATATATATATATATATATATATAAATATATATATTGTTATGTTATGTTGTTATAAGAGATTCTTGAAGGAGTCTTCCTAAAAGAAGAGACATCACTTCATTATCAAGTCGATAAACTCTTTCCTTGATGAGTTAATATTCCACTGACTGAAGTTATTTGGAATTAGCTTTTACAAGTTGTATCTTTTCCCTCCACTGGAGGGCTGGTTTTAGAAGTTATGTCTTGCCTCTATCTTCTGAACCAGACCATTGGAAGCTTAGATAAAAGACATCTGTCAATTGCCATAATTTTCTTCACAAAGTCAACACATATGTACTATTTTTTCCAAAAGCAGAAAAAATATATATACAATATATACAATAATATATACAGTTATATATGTATATATAAAGAAAAAGCCAAATTGGACATAATCATATTCTTAAAAACATTCTATTTATTTATAGATGTATATAAAAAAAAGGCAAATTGTTGGTCTAAAGAGATCATGCGTCTTATAGAGTAATGACATAGATACTATTTTAAATAGTATAAATCTATGTGCATATGATAGATGCAGTTTGCCATTCATTTGTTAGATGTACTATTGACTTGAGGAGCCCTGGTATCTCAGTGGGTTAGGCATTTCAGTGGGCTAATTAAAAATAAGTGATTCCAATCCACTACCCATCCTGCAGGAGAAAGGTTTGACAGTGTGCTTTTGTAAAGATTTACAGTCTTGAAAACACTATAGGTCAGTTCCACTCTGTCCTACAGAGTCATTATAAGTTGGAATCGCCTCAACAGCAAAGGGTTTGGATTTAATGTTGAATTGGGAATACAATGGATAACAAAAGCAAAGTAATTAAGACAATATTCAGTTTCCCTTGTGGAAAGAGAGAGGATGATTATATTGCCATAACCTTTGAAGTTGGGCAGTAACCTGAGCTGATCAGCAACTCATTTTTCACCGGGTGTCACTCTGTGCTTTTCTGACCTCCTCCTAACCATGCTGGCGATGAACAGCCGCGCTCCCAGATTTACTGTTCTGCCACGGACGGAGCAAGCAGCTGCTGATGCTGTGATGATACATGCAATCTAGAGACGCCAGGCTTCTACCTCTGCCTGCTGGGGATTTCGAATGAGTAGTTTTATATTTCACACTGGCAGTGCTGCATCACAACCTGAGGAAGAGTTAACAGCCCCAAAGAATTTATATGAGTTTCACATGGCGGCATAATATACCTTCAAAGAATGCATAAATGTTACCATGACGAATCACTTTCGTATGGAACATCAGCAAGGATTTCTGTCCTTCTTTTGAATTAAACAGAGTGACATACTCAGGACAGCAGACACATGCAGACCCACACGTACAGTCAATAGCACATTAAATTTCTCTCTGTGGCACTGGAAAGATTTTTTTCTCTGTATTATTAGTTGTCGTCAAGTTGATTCTGACTCCTTGTGAGCCCATATGTGCAGAGTAGAATGGCCTCATAGGGCGTTCAAGAATGTAACCTTTTAGAAACAGATTGTGAGATCAGTTTGTTGAAGTGCCTTTGAATGGACTCAAACCACCAATCTTTACGCTAGAAGTTGAGCACTTAACAATTTGCACCACGTAGGAACTCCTGCTGAAAGGACCGAACTATATAAAAACAGTCAAAAAAGGTAATATTAAATTGTATACTTTGAAATGCTTTTTCTATGTTGGTGGGAAAGGACTCTGGGTCCTGTTTGGCTGGCCAGAGGCCTTTTGCTGAAGCATGGGCGGACCTGTGGCCTTTAAAATGTCATTTGGTTTGTATTGTTTTTTAAATGAACACTCCTAAGTAGTACATCACTATTCTGTCATTTCTCTGTATTGAGGTAACTATATGGATTGCTGTGATACTGAATGTTGTGCCATTGATCTGTCAAGTGCCATAATGGTTACACATGGTTGGCAATATCTGGCTAGCTAAAAGATTATGGTAGGCTTGGAACCAGGGGTGGCATCCACTTCCTAACCATGCCATGGAAAATCTATGAACTTAGAGAAAGGACAATAGTTAAAGAGCAAGGTTGAAGTCTTTGGTTTATGAGGTCAGTACTAGATGGCACTTAACAACAATATCTATTGACAAGCCCTTTTCTTCAATTTTGAACTTCTACTGGCTTGACTCTATATGGTGTCACTCTTGTTTTGGTTGTGGGTCTATGTGGATTGTTTCTTTGTTTAAGCCTCTTGTTTAGAGTCAAAAAGACCTCCAGGAGGACACTTGTCTCCATTTTGGAAACTGGGTGAAGTGACTGAATTCTGTAAGATGGGCTCTTTTATTTTGGTTGAGGGTCATTGTGCAATGTTGTGGGTTTTTTTGTTTATTTTTATTTATTATTATTATTAAAGTCCCTTGTTTAGAGTCAACAAAAGCTACTGGAGAGCCCTTGTTTTTAACAAGTCAGGTCCCAGGGATTATCTTTTAATCCTTCGCTACTATATTTTGGAGGAATGTTCTTCTAAATCATACAGCAATCTTCTGTCAATTTTCTGTGCCGAGGTAATCTGGGTTTGCTGTGATGCTCAACCTTTTACTATTGGGGTCTCAAAAGCCATAATGGCTGCCCATGGTGGACAGTGTTTGGTGGAGCTCCCAGTTTTAAGACAGGTTTGGAAGCAGGAGTGGCATCCACCTCCTAATCCACATGCCTCTGGGAACTCTATGAACTTGGAGAAACGATAGTTAAAGAAAGGTCTCAGGTTTTTGTTCATGGAATTGCTACAGGTCATGCACAACTCGATGGTAATCAACAACAACATGAAACATATACCTAAATCAAGAAGCTGTTATACAGACAGAGCAAGGGAATATACAATGGATTAAAATCCAGGAAGATGTACATTAACACTTTATCCTTCCCTCAGGTCTATTAGTTAGACCATAGGAAGAAACTTGTGGCATCAGAATAGGAGGATATTGGAGAAGCAGTGGAATGTTCCCAGATGAGCATTTTTGGGTGGTGAGAGTCAATGAGAATTTTCAATTATGGAGGAATGTAGAATGATGGAGCTCATGGAATTTGAACCTTGCCTTGGTTCTTAAATTCTGTTGGGCCCTTGGCACGGTCCTCAGGCCTGGTTTTAATTGCTTTTGGTCAAATATTCTTATAATTGGTATAGCACTCGTCTGTCCTTTTGCTATATAGAGGGAACTCGTGGTTGCTGTGATGCTGAGCACTGTGACACTGATGTGCCAAATGTGAGAATGGTTACCC
>NW_006399792.1:6856833-6860240 GCF_000299155.1 Elephantulus edwardii | reverse complement strand
ACAATAACTAAGGATGATTGAAGGAGAATTGATGCCTTTGAGCTGTGGTTCCGGAGAAGAGTATTGAATGTGCCATGTTTAGGTGCTATCTAACTCAATGACCACAAACAGAATAAAATGTTGCATGATCCTATGCCATCTCCCCAACTTTTTCTGTGCTAAAGGCCCAGGAATTGATGGGCTACCAATTGACTTGTTTCAACTAACAGATGCAGCCTTGGATGTACTCACAAGTCTATGCCAGGAAATTTTGAAAAAGGTCTGTTTTTTTCCCCATTCCCAGGACAGGTGATCCAACTGAATGTGGAAGTGTTGAACAATATCATTAATATCCCATTTGCTATCATTTGTATATAGATAGGGAACTGCCAGAAGTTCAAGTAGGATTTAGAAGAGGCCATGGCACCATTGTTAACATTGCTGATCCTGGCTGAAAGTAAAGAACACCAAAAGAACATCTATTTATGCTTTATTTACTATGCAAATGCATTTGACTGTGTGGATCATAACAAGTTGTGGCTGACATTGAGAAGAAAGGGAATCTCAGAGCACTTAATTGTACTCATGTGGAACCTATACCTGGACCAGGAGAAGGCTGTTTGTGAACAGACCAACTCTGTATGGTTTAAAATGGAGAAGAAAGTTTGGGTTGTATTCTCTCTCCTTATCTATTTAATCTGACCGCTAAGAGAACAAACAGGTTCATCCTGGAGAGGGTGAAACCAGGCTGTTCGGAGGCAAGGGTTCTGAAGCTCCATCTGACGTATTTTGGGCATGTTGTAAGGAGACATCAGTCTTTGGAGAGGGACATCATGCTTGAGAGGGTGGAGGGACAGAGCAAGAAAGGAAGGACCTCAATGAGATTGATTGTCTCAGTGACTGGGGTAACGGGGGTAGGTGTGTCAGACATAATAAGGTTGGCTTAGGATAGAGCAGGGTTCAGAGCTGTTGTATATAGGGTCACTGTGAGTCACAGATGACTTTATGGCACAAAACAACAACAACAAGCAAATTATTGGAGAAGCTGGATTCTGTGAAGAAGAATGTAGCATAGGATTAGAGGGAGACTCATCAATATTCTGCATTATGCTGATGACACAACCTTGTTTACTAAAAGTGAAGACTCGAAGCACGTGTTACAGAAGGTTAAGAAATACAGCCTCTGGTATGGATTGCATCTCAATGTCAAGAAAACAAAGATTCTTACCCCTGGACCAATAAGCAACATCATAATGAATGGAGAAGACATTGAAACTGTCAACAACTTCATCTTGCTTGGACCCACAATTAACACTCTTAGCACCAGTAGTCAGGAAATAATTAATTATACACATTTCATTGAGAAAATTTTCAGTTACAGACCTCTCCACATTTTTTATGAGTAATGATGTCAGTTTGAGAACTAAGATGCATCTGTTTCAGGCCATAGTTTCCAATCATTTTCTATGCATCTGAGAGCTGGAAAATGAATAAGAATTATAGAAGAAGAATTGACACCCTTGAACTGTAGTGTTGGAGAAGAGCACTGAATATCCCACGGGCAGCCAAAAGAATAAACAGATACATTTTGGAGAGGGTGCAACCAGAATGTTCTTTGAGGCAAGAATGATGAAGCTTCACCATAACTATCTTGTTTGCTCTTCGCTGTTGTGATGTATTGTGGAGTTGGCATCACCCATAATGGACCCTTCAGCTGGTTTTCAGCAGCTGTACATCGCATGGGAGAAGATTGTCCATATGATGAATTTGTGCGGCTGGTGGATTTGAATTGTGTATCTTTCCAAAGTACTGAATACCAATGGTGTCACTCTGGAGACTAAGGTGCATCTGATACAGGCCATGGTCTTTGCAATCACTTGTTATGCATATGTATCAGAAAGCTGGACAATAACTAAGGATGATTGAAGGAGAATTGATGCCTTTGAGCTGTGGTGCTGGAGAAGAGTATTGAATGTACCATGGACTGCCAAGAAAACAAACAGATTCATCCTGGAGAGGGTTAAACCAGGCAACTCCTTGGAGGCAAGGATTCTGGGGCTTCGTCTGACATACTTTGGACATGTTGTAAGGAGGGACAGGTCCTTGGAGAAGGACATCATGCTTGGGAGGGTTAGAGAGAGAGTGCAGAAGAGGAAGACTCTCGATGAGATGGATTGATTCAGTGACTGGGGTAATCGGGATGGGTGTGTCACAGGCAGTGTGATTGGCACAGGATAGAGCAGAGTTTAGGGCTGTTGTATATAGGGTCGCTATGAGTTGCAAGCAACTCGATGGCACATAACAACAACAACAACATCTTTGAGTTGGCAGAACAGCTCCTTATCACTAAGCCATGAGAGTTCATGTTCAAATAAATTTGCTCCCACTTGATTTAATGAGTTAACCAAACCTTAATGGAAACAAATTCTTGGTCACAATCACCTTTACTTGCTGCAGATTGTTCTTATTGTTGTGTACCTATGAGTCAGAACTGACCCATAACTGATCCTTCAGCAGTTTTTCAGAGGCAGTTAATTGCAGAGGCCTTGATTGCCCATCTTTCTCCCGTGGAGCTGGTGGTGAACTTGAATCATGTACCTTTGAGTTGCCAGTGCAACTCCTTATCACTAGACTACCAAAGACGCTTTCATAAAACTTTTAATAATCTGATAGATGTTTTTAGAACAACTGTGCAATACGCAGTAGAAAATCTTGCCTAAAGCATATAAATGTATGTATACAAACATTAGTTCACACAGTGTACATACTCCATGCATATACGTTCATACCTTCAGAATGAGTGTTAGCATAACAAAAATGGGGAATGATCACATCTCAAAATAAAAAAAATAAATTACCAGATTTGTAGAGCATTAAATAATTTCTTTGTGTTACTTAGTTGAGTCATCCCTCTCCACTTAAAGAAACAGGTTTAGAGGCAGAGAAAGAAATTTTACTACCATAAAGAAGAAACAGAGAGTACAGCATGTCATCTTGCTCTGGAAATGTCTTCCTAGACTTACTGCAGAAAGGGATGTTGGGAATGAACTACATTTGTCATGTTTAAAAGAAATTTGTAACACTGGTCTATAGTGGAACTAAGAACAAAAAAAGTGTACTGAATGCTCAGGTATTGTATCCTGACTTAAATAATAGCCTATTGTTGTTGTTGTTATGTGCCGTCTGTCCTGTGCCAATTGCACTGTCTCTGACAATCCCATCCCAATTATCCCAGTCACTGAATCAATCCACCTCATAGAGGACCTTCTTCTTCTGCGCTGTCCCTCCACCCTCCCAAGCATGATGTCCTTCTTCAAGGACCTGTCTCCTCACAACATGTCCAACATATGTTAGACGGAGCCTCAGAATTCTTGCTTCAAAGGAGCCACCCGGTTATACCCTTTCAAGGACAAATCTGGTTTTTTTCC
>NW_006399792.1:6854070-6855686 GCF_000299155.1 Elephantulus edwardii | reverse complement strand
CCTTTTCAACCTATATGCAGAACAGATTATCCGGGAGGCTGGGCTCTATGAGGAGAAATGTGGGCTCAAGATTGGTGGACAAATAGCCTATTAGTTGTCTAATATACCCCATAATGATAGATATTTTTATAATGATATATGTGAATACTGTTTGTGAGTTCTATGTGGCCATTGCAATGAATTAAAAATATAGCAGTAGAGTACTGAGTGCAGTGGGAGACAGAGTTGGTGTTAGAATTGATAGAAGTAGGTGCGGAAATATGGGGTGTGTCTAATCTAGCAAGAATCAGTTTTGTGTTGTTGAAGGAGACTTCTCATCTATTGAGTTAGTAAGGGCCAGACCCTATTGCCCTGGCACTAGCCATATTATTTTAACAACTGGATCATCTGTGTCCAACTTTCTGAGCAAGGTCTGACTATTTTTCACAATGGCTGTTTCATTGACATGAATACTTTCAATTTCTTACTAATTTGAGGTATAATATTTAAAAAACAAAAGCACAGATGAACCCAACAATTTTCTCAGATAATTCTAAACATTAGCCAGGGATGCAAATAATCATACAAGTAAGTCCTTTTTGTGATTTTTTTTAAAAAATTCCAATTTATTTCCAATTCTTTAAGCTTTTACTTTAAGTGCAAATTGGCTATAAAAACTTTTGTCATTAAAAATAGGAGTAATTTCTTCTTTCCTGAAATCTCATATTACTATTACTAAACACATTTCTTTTAACTCTAGTCTTTAGAATGCAGTATATACTAGTATTCTTGTGTGCTAAACTCTAAAATCTTTGAGGATGAAGACTCTATTTTGATACCTTACTCATATAAGTTTTAATGACTATGTTAAAATGAATTATGAAAAAATAGAATGTTTTGTTGTGCAATGTTGGGGAGGAA
This sequence comes from Elephantulus edwardii, assembly GCF_000299155.1. NCBI lineage: Eukaryota > Metazoa > Chordata > Mammalia > Macroscelidea > Macroscelididae > Elephantulus > Elephantulus edwardii. The sequence goes on along the minus strand of NW_006399792.1, from coordinate 6,854,786 downwards.
GGGAGGGCTTCTGGCCAGGACAGATCACCTAAGGTCCAGATAAGTGCAAGCCTCCCAACGACCTTTAATGCGGGGTAGAGAAAGCTCCCCTGTGTTTGGCCTTACCGGCTTGAGAAAGCTTGCCACCTGGGAAGATGGCTGCCACGTCTGTTAAGCTGGGAATGGTCCACACGAAGCTGAGTTTCTCCTATCCAATCCACATGTCCCACGTCTGTAAGCCCACCCTATCTGGTCTTCCTGTGTATATAAGTGCACTGCAGATCCCAATAAAATTGAGCTGAATTGACTCTCTGATCCTCTCCTGGAGTGGTGCATCTCTGTTGTGCTTACCACCATCAGGGTGTTGCTGTCAAGGTACTGGTGAACAGACAGTGACAATGTTTACTTCTTGTTTAATAAGCCGAGTAACAATAGTAAGATCACAGATTTTGGAGCCAGATAGTCTACATTTTCACAGTAGTTATGAATGTTATTCGCTTTGTGACCTTATCCACTGCTATTGAGATGATTCTGACTCATAGCGACCCTCCATTAGGCTTCAAGGCTGTAAATCTTAACTGGAGGAAACTACCCACCTTTTCCCCTGTGAGCTGCTAGTGGACTCAAATCATCACCTTTGGGTGAGCAACTCAATATGCAAGGCATTATGCCACCAGGAGAACACAGGGAATGACTTGTTTAGCATACATATTGAATAGGTATGGAGAAAGGATATA
>NW_006399792.1:6847133-6853770 GCF_000299155.1 Elephantulus edwardii | reverse complement strand
ATTTTATGTAATATTAATTATATTATTTGATAATTTCCAGTCTATTGGAATATCCTTTTTGGAATGGAAATAAGGATCTCTTCTTTTTGCCATACCTATTTATGCATAGAAAATAATTTGAGAAACTGGACTATATGAAGAAGAATGTGGTAGCAAGATCAGGGAAATTATCTATGTTATGCAGGTGACAAAGCCTTGCTTGCAGAAATTGAAGAATACTTGAAATACTGCAGAAGATCAAAGACTACAGCTCTTTTATTGATACACATCTTAATATAAAGAAAATAAAAATTTTCACCATTGAATCAATAGGAAACAATTTGAAAGATAGAGGAAATATTGAAGTTCTTAGAAATGTCATTTTCCTTGGATCTGCACTCAACACTCTTAATACCAGTTGTTGTTGTTGTGTACTATAGAGTTGGAACCAACCCCTAGCTGAGCTCCAGAGGGTTTTCAGAAGTAGTTAATCTTATAGGAGGGGATTACTCATCCATCTCACCTAGAGCAGTTGCTGGGCTTAAACCACATGCCTTTGGGATTGCAGCACAGTTTCTTGCCACAAGACCACCAGAGTTTAAGAAATCAAAAGGCATGTTGGACTCTACCACCATAGTGCTGTCCTGCGTCAGGAGCATCAATATCATAGATGTGGATCTCTTACAGTCAATTAGCTAACTCTTTTAAAAATTTCTCATTGTGGCCTGAGCCACACTTCTTTCCCTGATGCCTGGAGACTGCTGCCCAACTGCTGCCCAACTGCTGCCCTGCTGCATGCGGCAGGAGAACCAGTATCACAGGTGAAGCCATTTCTGTTCCCCTTCCAGAGCCAGTACTTGAGCTGAGGATCCTTTGGACCTTCATAGCTGCAGCAGTTGCCTGGTCAAGAAGACTGCCAATTCACAGACCATTTCTTCCCCCAACTGAAGTCAGTCTTCCCTTGAGTCAAAGGATCAGAGAGAAATTCAGGCTGGTTGAGCTGCTTTTCCCTCTTCCAGAGCAGTGAGCTCTTGAGCCAAGGTTACCAGAACAAAGGGCTGCTAATAATGATTATTTCCACAGATGTAATGAATCTGATTCTTGTGTAGACCATAAAGTGAAGCCCATGTGTATTAACATTGTTTGTGTTTCCTATTAAAGTAATTTTCAATGAATAAGGCATTGATTGTGAAAAATTCTATCATTCTAGATCTAGCTCTGTCACCAAGTCCATGTTTTCGATTTTTTGATCCTTCTTCTTTGTTTCCAACTTTTGCATTCCATTCAGTCATTATTATTATGCATCTTGATTGCATGTTTGATCAATTTCCAACTGCAAAAGTTGGTAATAGTAGCTATTAATTCTTAGGTCCTTCCAATATACCAAGCATGATACACAGATTATCACATGCAATCTTTAATAAACATTACAAAGTAGATATTTTTGTTTTTCTCAATTCATGACCAAAGAATTTAAGATTTAGAAACACTAAGCAATTTGTAGAACATCACTGTGTTAATAAGAGCCTGAACTGTACCCGCTCAATTATTGATTCATTAAGTCATGATGATATTGGTACCTGGATTCACCAGTTTCACGTCTAGTTGCAAAAACACAGTATTGGTTGGTGGGTTGTTTTTTCCCTAAAGCAGCATAAATGTTGATCATCTTGCCCTATGTTTATGTTTCTTGCTATGGATTCTTTTTCTGAATTTTGTTTGTTCAGAAGTAAGATTAGATGCCCAGAAAAGGCAAAGAAGTAAAATTATGAAAATAAATTGACAATGCATACTCAGTCCTCTTTGCTCGGGCTTTCAGGAAACAATTTACTATACCATTGCCTTTTATTGCATTTTATAGAGGAAAATAGAAATTTTCAAACTGAGAGAGATGCAATAAAGAGAGTAGTGTAAGATTAAAATTCCAAACTCCAAATCTGAATTCTGACACAAAATTTGACCATGTTTCTGACCATCATTCAATTTCTCCAGAGAAGTTCAATTTGGATGAGACCTCCAGAGGATTTTACCCTTGTCTGTGAGTCCCCAGGCAGTTCTGAGAAATGCATGAAATTTTTACTTCCCCCCTCCCCATTAACTAGTCAAATATTAAAGTTTAAAGTTGTCTGACATCTTTAACGTTGACTCAGTGGTGTTTTTAGTAAGAGTTGTTGTTGTTGCTTGCTGTTGAGTAGAGCATGACTCATAGAAACCCTATGAACAAAAAAGCCTGAAGCCTTTCTAGAACTATCATCATTTATCAAAGTTCATTGCATTTCCAGAGGCAAGTTGCTTAGGAAGTGAATGCCATTTGTCAGATTTATTTCTCAGGAATTTAACAAGGGATTTTTTTGTTTGTTTGTTTTGTGTGTCTTCCAAATGACAGTGAATCTTTTCTTTGATGATAGAGAAGAAAAGAGTACTTTTACATTCCAGGGGTTCACTTTATTCATAGGAGCTGACTAGGATGATATCTAATTGAAATAAATGCTTCCTTGAGTCCTGGAACCAACAGCTTGCTTATATTCACAGTGTAAGAGGAAAAGAACCACTGAGATTATTTGAAGTTTTACTGTTGCTGCCAGGGCAGGGACAAAGAAATGTACTTTTGAGACCAACTCTCCCAACTTTCAGGGAGAAGAAATCCTTCTTCAAATGTGATATCTCAAGCACCTGGAGATACCATGGGGATTTCTTTCTTCAAACATTGAATATTGTGTAGCCAACCTGTAGTGCAGAACCTACCAGATGTTCCCTAACCCACGCTGGCTAGCTAGGTTTGGCCACTGTAGGGTACACAGTTCCTGCTGCTGTTCTCACAGCTCCTGGAGGTCTAGCCATGAGCTCTCTGGAGGATTAAATGGTAATAATGAGGCTTAGACCAGGAGTTTGACTCAGGTGTAAGCCAATTGTCTTTGCAGAGAAGACGGCTTTGTTCCTCGGGCTTGGTTTTCACGAAGCCACTTCCTGTTATTCTACAAATGGGTCAGAAGGGAACCAAGTGAGAGTTTGTTAATAAATGAGAGATTCATTTTCACTATGGGAGAATCAAAGCAAAGGACTTACTAAGTGTGACTTTATAGAAACAGGAACATGTGGATCAGTGGGTGATAACTTATAGAAGCCACACAGGCATGCAAAGCAATCAGGAAGCTGCACAGAAATATCTACTTTGGACACAAATTCAGAGAAACACTGTATGTGTTTATCTTGGTCTGGGGGGAGTTCATCTGTATGTTACATATTTTCGTTTTCAATGTTCTTACACAAAAATCATCAACACTAGTTCTATTTGTTCCTTTTAGGACTCCTGGGACATACCATGAACACCTGTCATTTTTTTTTGTCTCTGTGGTTTAGTGGAATGTTAGTGTATGCTGCCCTTGTTGGGGGGGGGGAGGGCTGTATGTGAATCTGAATAAATAAACCTAGTCTCACTAACTTCAGCACTAGAGACTACTTGGAATGTATTTGTCTCCCCAATTGCACCAAAATTCATATTACCTCAAAATTTTCTTCTCTTTAATTTGAAATGCCTTCCATTACTGAAAACACAAAGTTTCAACAAAAATCCAGAGGACAAAGTAATTTGCTTTTGAAAGTAGCATGTTCAACAACTACTATTAAATGTTTCCAAAATTATTCATCATCACTGCAGTTCAGTGTCCCTTAAGCAAAAGACCCGTAATGGTACAGCAGTTAATTGTTCTGCTGTTAACTCAGAAATCAGAGATTTGAACACATCAAATGTGCCACAGTAGAAAGCTGTGCCCAGCTGCCCCCACAAAGATTTACAGTCTAGAAAATCCTATGGGATCAACTGAAGCTTTACCACAGGCGAGTTAGAGCTGACGTGACAGTTTATTAATTTGGTTCCCTTAACTGTGAGTCTCATTCTCTGTCTTTCTCTTTTTAAATTTTTGCCTGTGTCTGATAGATACTAAAAACTTTGTATCTCTATATTTTTCTATCTTAGATATTTTGTATGTGTTGGATTATACAACATTTCCCCCTTTTTTTCATTGACTTATTTTACTGACTTGTAATGCTTTCATTGTAGCATATGTCAAAACTCTATAATTATTGCCAACTAGTATTCTAGTATATGAATATAATAGATTTATCCATTTATCTGTAAATGAACTTTTAAGCTTTCTCCACCTTTGGTTATTGTGATTTGTGTTGAAATGAATGTTTATATATATAAGGTTCTATTCTTTTTATTCTTTCACATATATAGAACTAGGGGTTGAATTGCTGGATTAGCTGATGTTGAACTTCTCCAATGATTCTTTCATGAGAAAGCTTTACCTAAACCAAGAGGCTGTTGTCTAAACAGAGCAAGGGAACACTACATTGTTTAAAATCAAGAAAGTACTGTATCCATTTTCCATACCTATTCAATACCTATTCAGTCTGTATCCTGAGCAAATCATATTAGAAGCTGGACTCTATGAAGAAGAATGTGGAGTCGGGATTGGAGAAAGATTCATCAACCATCTGCATTGTGCAGGTGACACGACTTTGCTTGCTGAAAGTGAAAAGGACTTGAAACACTGCAAAAGATTAAGTATTAGAGCCTTCAACATGGATTGCATTTCAATATCATTGTTCTTGTTATGTGCCATCAAGTTGTCTGTGACTTATAGTAACTCTTACAACATGTCTTAGGCCTGCTCTAACCTGAGCCAGTCCCCCTCATTCTGACACACCTATCCTAACTGCCCTACTAATTGTATCAACCCATCTCATCCAGGGTCTTTCTTTCCTGCACTGTCCCTCAACCCTTCCAAGCATGATATCCTTCTCCAAGGATCTTTCCTTCCTGGCAACATGCACGAAGTATGTGAGATGAAGCTTCAAAATTCTAACCTCCAAGGAGAAACTTGGTTTCACTATCTCTAAGAAACCTATTTGTTTTCTTGGTGGTTCATGTTATGTTCAAGACTCTTTTCCAGCATCAAAACTCAAAGGTATAATTTCTTCTGTCATCCTTAGTCATTTTCCTGCTCTCTGCTGCATAACAAGAAATTGTGAAGACCATGGCCTTGATCAGGTTCACCTTAGTCTCTAGATTGACATAGTTGCTTCTCAGTACTCTGGAGAGATCCCTGACAGCAGATTTTCCCAATACAATTCATCTTTTGATTTTCTGACTGCTGAGCCGAAAGTGTTGATTGTGGGGTCATGCAAGATGTAACTGTTAACAGCATCAATCTATTCTCCATCCATCATGATGATGCCAATTGGCCCAGTGGTGAAAATCTTTGTCTTCTTGATGTTAAGCTTCAGTCCATATTGAAAACTACAACCTCTGACCCAATAGGTAACATTATAGGTGGAGAAAAGAGTGAAGCTATGAACAGTTTCACATTACTTGGATTCACAATCAACAAACTTAATCCAGTAAGTCAAGAAAAAATAAAGACGTATTACAGTGGGAAAAACTATGTCAGCTTAAAGATTAAAGTGTACCTGATACTAGCCATAGACATGAACAAGGATGACAGAATAAGAATTGGTGTTGGAGAAGAGTACTGAGTATCCTATAGAATACCAAAAAGCAAAACAAAACCCAAACAAGTCTTGGAAAAAGTGCACCCACAGTGTTCTTTAGAAGCAAAAATGATGAAACATTATCTCACATATTTTGGGTAACTTGTTAGGAAAGGCCAGTCTTGGATATCATAATGGTGATATCATAATGGTGATAGGAAGGAAAATATAAATAAAATTATAGATTTTTATATAATGAATCAAAGATGAATTTTATATAATAATCCCAAATTGCTACTTTATAGCAAAAAGAGGTATGCCAAAAGTCTGCTAAAACCAAACTCAAATTTGCACATATTTTATTTCAGAAAGGACTAATTATCAATTTTTTAACCCTTTAGTTGATGTCTTCTTTAATTATCCTGTGAAACTACACCCAAAATCTGTTAGTCTAGATAAAATAAAACTCTATTTCTAAGGGTCCCATTGCAATAGCAAAGTATGAAAGGTTTGAATGAGAAGTAGCCTGGTAATAGTGGATCCCTAGGAGAGTCAATCTGTTAATAATTTAAGAAGGGCCTTAGAAGAAGAAAATCAGGAAGACAGAAAAGAAATTAACTTTTTTTGAGTATTTTTTATATTTTAACCATTAATATTTTAAATAAGTATGAGAAGTGTGAATCATAACAAATTATGGATAACATTAAGAAGAATGGGAACTCCAGAATAGTTAATTGTGTTCAGGCAAAACCTATGCATAGACCAGGAAGCAGTTGTTCAAACAGGACAAGGGAACACTGCATAGTTTTTGTTTGGGTTTGATTCTCTTTTCCCCCCCAGGTTCATAATTTATTGTACAAATTAAGCATCACATGATAAGTAGACATTAGCTCCTTAAGGTATGACAAATTATCATTTGTTTAGAATATCATTTATGTTGCTTTCACAGCTGGAGTATTTATTATTATTATTATTGTTATTTCTTGGCACAACTTGGTGAGCACGTCCAGGGCAGCATCTGTTAACTGAAATATGTCAATTGGTATACCATCAATTCCTGGAGCCTTATTTTTTGCCATGTCCTTCAAAGCAGCCAGAACTTCTTCTTTCATCACCATAGGCTCTTGCTCATATGTTGTTTCATGAAATTCTTCTGTGTCTT
>NW_006399792.1:6838512-6845723 GCF_000299155.1 Elephantulus edwardii | reverse complement strand
AACATACTTTGTACATGTTGTGAGGAGAGAACGGTCCTTGGAGAGGGACATCATGCTTGGGAGGGTGGAGGGACAGCGCAGGAGAGGAAGTCCCTCTATGAGGTGGATTGATTCAGTGACTGCGATAATTGGGATGGGAGTGTCAGAGACTGTGCGATTGGCACAGGACAGAGCGGAGTTTAGGGCTGTTGTACACAGGGTCGCTATGAGTCACAGGCGACTCAATGGCACATAACAACAACAACAACAACAACATTATTGTTATTGTTAATTTTGTTGCACATCACTGAATCTGATTCCAATAGCACAAGAGGAGATTGCCCCTCTTTCTCCAGTGGAGCATCTGGTGGGCACTACCTGGTTTAAAATCAATAAAGATGTGTAACAGAGTTGCATCCTTTCTCTATACACTCTATATACTGAACAAATAATTTGGATAGCTGGATTATATGAAGAAGAATATGGCATTAGATTGGAGGAAAATTCAACAACAACCTACATTATACGCATGAAACAATCTTGCTTGCAGAAAGTGAAAGTGACTTAGTGAAATCTTTAGTAGAAGTGAAGCTTAATAGGGAAGAACATGAACAAAATCCTTAATATGAAATTATATTTCCACATTGTTGTTGTTAGGTGCCATTGGCAAGTACAACACATAGCAATCCTATGAACAAAAGATTTGAACCCTGTTCTATGCTGCCCCATCTTAACACGCCCTGGCACACAAAAGCCCATTGCAGCAGTCACTGTGTCAATCTACCTGGCTGAGAGTCTTCCTCTCCTTTACCAACCCTCCACCCTTCCCAGTATCATGTCCCTCTCCAAGGAACATCCCCTCCTGGCAACATGCCCAACATGTATGACAGCACCCTCTCCAAGACATACGGGTTTGTTCTCTTGGCTGTTCATGGTATGTTCAGTGTTCTTGCCAATGCCACAGCTCAAAGGTATCAGTTCTTCTTCTATCAACCCTATTCACTGTCCAGCTCTCAGATACAAGGCCAATGATTAAAAAGACTGTGGTTTGAATCAGATGCACCTTAGTCCTCAAACTGCCATCATTGTTGTTGTTATTAAGTGTCAAGTTGTAGGCGACTCCCTACCTGAAGCTTTTTCCAGTGCAATTTCCTCACTGCTTATACCAAAGGTGTTAATTGAGGATCCAAGTAAGATAAAAATGTTGACAGTTTCAATCTCCTCTACATCCATCATCATGATGCCTATCAATTCAGTGGTAAAAATCTTTGTTTTCTGGGCATTGAGATGCAATCCATACAAAAGGCTGCATTTCTCCAAAGAGGAAGTAATTAAGATTTATATCAAATCTTGCTATCAAAATTGACAAAACATATAATCAAGATGTGTTAATTATAGTTGGTAAATGGAATACAAAAGTAGGAAACAGTGAAGGAATTTTTGTTATTGTCATTATGTGTCGTTGAGTAGCTTGTGACTCATAGCAACCCTATGTACAACAGCTCTGAACACTGCTCTATCCTGTGCCAAACTTATTGCATCTGACACATCTACCCTCATTACCCCAGTCACTGAGTCAATCCATCTCATCGAGTTTTCCTTTCTTGCATTGTCCCTCCACCCTCCCAAGCATGATGACCCTCTCCAAGGATTAGTCCCTCCTTGCAACTTGTCCAAAGTATGTCAGAATCCTTGCCTCCAAGGAGCAGCCTGGTTTCACCCTCTCTAACACCATTTTGTTCTCTTAGAAATCCATAGTATATTCAATACTCTTCTCCAGCACCACAGCTCAAAGGCATCAATTCTTTTCTTCTCCTTAGTCATTATCCAGCTATCTATGCACAGCAAGTAATTGTGAAAACCATGGACCGAATCAGGTTCACCTTAGTCTTTCAACTTACATTATTGCTTCTCAGTACTCTGTAAAAGTCCCTGACATCAATTCGCCTTTTGATTTTCTGACTGCTGTTGCCAAAAGTGTTGGTTGAGGAGCTGAGCAAGCTATAACTGTTAACAACCTCAATCTTTTATGCATCCATCATGTTGCTGCCAATTGGCCTAGTGATGAGAATCTGTTTCTTCTTGATGTTGAGCTTCAATCCATATTGAAGATTATAGTCCTTGACCTACTGCTGCAAGCAAACTAAAGCTATGAACAATCTCAATCTCCTCACCATCTATCATGATGCTGCCAAATGGCCCAGGGGTGAGAATCTTTATTTTCTTCATGTTGAGTTTCAGTCCATATTGAAAGCTGCAATGCTTGTCCTTCTTCAGCAAGTGCTTCAGGTCCTCCTCAGTTTCAGTAAGCAGGGTTGTTTCATCTGCATAACACAGATTATTGATGAATCTTCTTCTAATCCTGATGCCACATTTCTCCTCATAGAGCTCAGCCTCTTGGATAATCTGTTCTGCATATAAATTGAAAAGGTATAGAGATAGGAAACATTCCTGGCATATATCCTACCCAATTTTGAACCGTGACATATTCCCTTGCTCTGTTCTAATGACCGTTGCCTGGTCCAAGTATAGGTTTCACATTAGCATGATCAAGTATTCTGGGATTCTTATTCTTCTCAGAGTTAGCCACAATTTGTTGTTATACGCACAAACACCTTTGTGTAATCAATGAACATTCCTCTGGTATTCTCTGCTTTTAGGCAAGATGCACTTCAGGCAGTTCTCTATTGGTGTGTTGTTCCAGTTATTTTTGGATAATCTTCAGTAGAATCTTGCTTGAATGTGATATTAATGATATTGTTAGATAATTTCCATATTCTGTCAGATCACCTTTGTTTGGAATAGGAACAAATATAGATCTCTTCCAGTCACTTGGCCAAGTGGTTGTCCTCCAGATTTCTTGGCACAACTTGGTCAGCACAACTAGAGCAGCATCTGTAAGTTAAAATACGTCAATTGGTATACCATCAATTTCTGAGGCCTTATTTTTTTGCCAATTCTTTCAAAGCAGCTTGAACTTCCTCCTTCATCACCACAGGCTCTTGTTCTTATGTTGTCTCATGAATTTCTTCTGTGTCTGCCAATTCCTTTTGGTACAATTACTCTGTATACTCTTTCCATCTTTTTTAATACTTCCTGGATCATTTAATACTTTGCCCAAAGCATTCTTAAGTATTGCAATTTGAGTCTTGAATTTGTTTTTCAGCTTTTTGAACTTCAGAAATGCTGAGCAAGTTTGGCCCCTTCGATTTTCTGCATGTGGATTGCATCTCAAGATCAAGAAACCAAAGATTTTTACCACTGCACTAATAGGCTATGTCAAGATTGAAACTGTCAACATCTTCATCTTGCTTGAATCCACAATTAATACCCTTGGTATAAGCATTCAGGAAATAGGGAGACACATTGCACTGGGAAAAGCTGCAGTTAGGTACCTGTCCAAATTATTGAGGAGTAATGTTGTCAGTTCGAGGGCTAAGGTACATCTGATTTAAGATCTGTCTCTTAAACCTAAATGCTAGAAATGTATAGTTACCTTAGAAAACTACTATTGTTACTGTTTTTTGTTACCATTGAGTTTATTCTGACACATGGCGATTTAAAGTGGTACAGTATACAATTGCTCTAGAAGGTTTCTATGGTTTCAGTATTAGAAACCAAAGTTGGAAACTGATTCTAATGCCTTTTATTCAAAAGTATTGCTAACTGGGTTTAATCTCTCACCCTTAAATTTAACAGTTAAGTATAAATCATTAAAGGTGTTCTAGTAGTGCAGTCCATGGCATAGCTCTGGTATCCTAGTGGTAAGAATTTGTACTGCTATGCCGAAGGCACTTTGAATCCACCAGCTGCTCTGTGGTGATGGGAGAATGATGGGTAATCTCCTCCCTGGCAATTACTGCCTCTGAAAACCCACTGGAAGGTCAGCTATCTGTTGGTTGTGACTTGACGGCACAGAACAACAACAGTGGTACAGTCCATAGTGTATAGTCCTGGTAACCAAAAGACCACATGGCTGGCAGTTTGAATCTAAAAGTTAGTTACTCAGCAGGAGAAAGTCAGATAGTCTCTTGTGACTAAGATTTAAAGCCTTGGGAACTCAATGAAGGGTCGATAGATGGTAATGAGTCAGTGAATTAATATAGGAGGGACTGGAGATCTAGGAAACTGTCATCATCATCATCATCATCATCATCTTGCTGTGGAATCAGAACTGACTCATAGGTGACCCTTCAGCAAAGGCTAATACATCACATGGGAGGAGATTGCTCATCATTCTCTGAAGGAGCCACAGAGGTTTGAAACACAGAGGGGTGTTGTCATTTTGTTAACATCACAGAATCATTCAGACTTGGCCATAAAGCAGGCTGGAAAATGAACAAAAGGTGGATTTTAGTTAATCAAAGGATGCAATGATGAAGGTTGTGTGTCAGCTTCGTGAACTCAAGATTCCCAGTGGCTTGGCAGATATTGTATAATTATTTTCTGTTTTGTGATTTGAGATGAGTAGTAAATCAATTAAAAATTCTTTTCTTGGGGGGTATGATTTTCATCCAATTCATATGAATGTGTAAGGAAGCTCTAGTATCTATAGTCTATAGGAAGTTGCTCTGATAACCCAAAAATGTCACCTCCTTACTGGTTTGGACTCATCAGTGGCTCTTTGAGATAAAGAGAGATTATCTCCTCCTGTGCAATTTACAACTACCAAAAATCTACTGGAGAGTCTCTTATGAGTCAGTTTTGACTCACCAAGACTGACTTCAATTGTGGAGTCCACATTCCTATTCTGAATCCTGTTGTCACCTCAACATTGTCTGATTTCCAATTCATGGGTTATGAGCCAAGATCCTGCCGTCTGATCTGCAGATTTGGGTTCATAAGGCCTTACAACCAAGAGAGTCTGGAAAAACTTCTAACCTAACATTTACCCATAGTTGGAGACTTGCCAGTCTTCACAGTTTTGTGAGCCATTTTCTTGAAATAAATATTTTGCTGCATTTTTGTATACACAGTTCACTGGTTCTTAACTTCTAGAGAGAAAAGTCTAAGACATGTAGAGACATTATTATGGAAGGCAAAATACTGAATTACACAAAAAGCATCAAAAGGGGATGAGTGAACTAACTCAGTCTCATAAGGACAAATACTGCATATGACCATTATTTTAAAAATAGAAGTATAGCAAAATATGTATGGAAATCCAAGGGAGGAAGGGGTGGGAGCAGAGAGGTGAGGACGGATGGGGCAAAACCACAAGTTTGCACAGTTTAATGGGTGGAGGTGGGGAAGGAAATGGGAAAGATCCAGGTGAAAAGACAAGGTACTGATGGGCAAGGTCCAATGGTGACTAATTTTATAAAACATAATGCATGGGAATGATTGTATGAAGTCCAATGAATTCAAAATAGTGTGAAAGACAACATATACACACTTTCTAAGTAAACCAATAAAAAACAAACCAAAAAAAGAGGATGGCAAAAATATACAGAGAAATTGGTCCAAAAAGAATTGGTTTATGTTAAACTGTTTCAGGAGATTACATATGGTCAAGAACTGATTCAATTGAAGGAGAAAGTCCAAGCTGCATAGAAGGCATTGATTACAAACAGCGCACCGGGAACTAACACAATACCAAGTAAGGTGTTTCAACAAATGGATGTTTCAATAAACGACTGAACATGTTCATTCATCTATGCCAGAAATTTGTAAGAAAGCTATCAAGTCAGCAATTAATATTTGCATAATCATTGCATAATGATTAAAATCACAGTAGGACGTTCACATTTGTAGAAGGTAGTAGAAAAGCAGTAAGGTGGGGTATGGAGCATTTTAGATTCTCAGGTGTGAATAGAATTCAAGGGATGAGCTGGAATCTTGCATTGATCTTTTTTTACCCTTTATCCTGTAATGCAGCTTTTCCCTGACAAGGACTTGGACTTTATTACTATGCAGCCTTGGTGTATAGAAGAAAGAATCTGAACTAGCTTGACTTTTAAAATGCTGTGTTCATTTTTTCAAAGGAACTAAAAAAAAACCACAACAGATTCCCTTACAATCAGTTCCAGGCAGCTTGTCACACGGAATAGCTCTCCATCAGTGGCCGGCAGGAAGCCAAAACTTTCATGGAGGGACAAGCTATAAAATAAAAATCACATTTTCAAGATTTCTTTACTCTGTTACCCTGGGTCATATGTGATGAATAGATTGCACTTATTTTAAATGTGTGATTGCACACACGTTACCTATGCTGTGCCACTGTGCAGTTGGCAGAGACAGAAAACTCATTACAAATTCTCAACCACGGAGAGAATAAAGCACATCATTAATATGCATAGGTGCAGAGATCTGTCGTTGTTTTATAATGTTATTTAATTTATATAGTGCTCTTACCTGACGGGTATAAGAGACTCCATCCTCAGTTAAAGAGATCCCTAAATAAAACTAGCAAGTTATTGCAGAAGTAATCAGACAGAGTGGAGAAGTTCAGGTTCTTATGTCTCTCTCTATACAAGGCTAATTCTTGAGTTTCATTTCAAATGTCTCTGTTTGTGGACTAGCTTAGCTCTTACCTTTCTTCTCTCATTGGCAGAGCCACAGTCAATGTGTCTTGCCTTGAACATCTCTGCAAAATGTTCAAACCAAGAAGGAACCACTTTTTCTTTTTTTTTTTCTTTTATCCTATATTAATTCTGTTTAACTTGAGAATTGTTACACCTTTTCCTTCACCCGAAGGTGTGAAAGAAATAAAGTTTCAAAGAAATAAAGCACCCTGATTTGTGCAATTAAGTGGCTTTTGGAAGATTTCTTACATTTCTGTGTAAATGCATGCGTAGCCTGGATGGACAATGAGCTGCATGGGAAAATTGGTCTATGATTATGAATGTGCTTACCTACTAGGAATATAAAGGGAACATGACATCGTATCAGAATATTATAAAGTCACCCTTTTACTATCCTACTTCTAACTATCATTAATATAAAAACTCAACTTTTAATCACATCCACGAAAGTATTTAAAAATCTCTTATAGTCCCACATCTTCACTTGCTGTTTACTCAAACACTACTTTGCTCTGTGTGTCCTGCCTCTACCATTGTACATAGTCTTTCCTCTATTTGATGGCTACTTGCAAACTATTTACTTTTCTGTGACATCTTTTTTTTTCTTTTTTTAATTGATTTTTTTTTAAATTTAGGTTGTTTATTTTTCATTTCAATGAACATCTACAGAGATTTTGGGATTCCATTCATTCATTGTTGCACCCTTCT
>NW_006399792.1:6831365-6833189 GCF_000299155.1 Elephantulus edwardii | reverse complement strand
CGGGTCGGGGGGGAGCAATGCAGTACCTGAAGTGGGGGTCGTGGGTCAGAGATGCAGGGGTCTCTGTGACATCTTTTATGAACCCCCATGTAAAGTTGCCCTTTTCTTTGTCTACTATCTTTCTGTTCCGCCTTAGTAGCTGCTACATTAAGCATCACTAACATCATACAGTGAATTCTTTATATTACTAACCCTACTAGACTATGACGTTCTATAAGGAAGAAGATGTGTTGATCAAGGTTTTATTTTTGTGTCTGATGATGATAAACAAACGTGGGTTGTATATGTACACTGGAGACTTGGAAGATATTTGAGTTGTTGTTGTTGTTGTTATTACTTGCTACATAGTTAAGTACAACTTACAGCAACCCTATGAATAATACATCTGAACCCTCTCCTATACTGTGTCATCCTTCCCATTTCTGATACACTTGAGCCCATTGCTCAATAATAATGAGAAATAATTATGCTTCCAATCTAAAGGCATGTGTTTGAATTTCACCAGGTGTTCTGTGGGAGAAATAGGAGCAATTTCCTTCCATGAAATTTAATACATCTGAAAAACCACTGGAAGATCAGTTATGAATTGGTTCCTACTTGGCAGTACACAACAATAACATGCATGAAATGGCAGGAGCAGAACATGTCAGAATTATTGGAGCATGTTTGAGATGATGAGAGAATCTATTTTTGATTAGAGGAATTTCTTCACATGGCCTTTAATTTAATGGAATTAAAACCTATTTCTGTAATTTACTCCCTCTGTTTAGGGCAAATTGGAGTAGCTCTTCCAGGATGATGGCAGGATCCTGTCGCTTAGATAAAGAACTCATAACCTGAGATCCAGGCAGAGATTGGCTTATATCTGAAGCTTCACCAGCTACAGGAAGCCCCAAAATGTGTTTGTTTGGACTGGCCTGTATTTTAAAATATTTCCTTAGTTAGCAACATTTGAAAATCTGGAGATTTCACCTGCAATTCAAATTCAAATATGAATTTTTCTATCTTCTCTTGAAAGAACTATAGTGGCTCACATTTTCACATAGAAAAAAACATAAACATATAGAATGGTGGTGTTTTTATGTGCTGTTGATTTAGTATCAACTTATAATTGATCTTTCAAAGGATTTTGACAGGCAGTAATCCCACAGGAGGAGATTGCTCATCTGCCTCTCTTATCCATTACAGTGTTTCAGTATCACAGAGCTACTACTCTTTTACCTGTCTATTCCTTGTGTTAAGTGTCACAAACCTATTTATATTACATGGGCATTTAGTCTATGTAAGTTTATAAGCATTTTGGGAAGATGTCTCTAGTTTTACTCAATTTCAAAAAGTGCCATGGACAACAACAAAAAAGGTTAAAACTAACTAACATTCAATTAAAACATTAAACAGATATCACAAAAATCAATAATTTAACTACACTCTATCATTTGTTACCGCCTTGTGCTTGGGTAGGAAACTAAGTGGGTTTTGAGTGATAGACTAAGTTTGGAGATTTTCTTAATCTCCACATGGCTAACGTAGCTGAAACAGGCATACATACATACACCCCCCCCACACACACACACCACTCTCACACATGCACATAAAAATATATATCTACTAAAAAGAAATGTTGTTGTGTACCATAGAGTCAGAACCAAGACATAGCAGACCCTCCAGCGGGGTTTTCAGAGGCAGTTAATCACACAGAGAGGAGATTGCCTAGTCTTTTCCCGCGGAGCAGTTGGTGCCTTCAGAATTGCAGTGCAGCTTCTTGCCACTAGACCACCAGAGCTCAGAAATGGTATAACTGTGATTTAAAGGTTATAACTAGAT
>NW_006399792.1:6810959-6830799 GCF_000299155.1 Elephantulus edwardii | reverse complement strand
TATACTTCATGAATTTGTGTGTCATCTTTGCATAGGAACCCTACTAATCTTTACTGTATAGTTCCAATTTTCGTTTGTGTGCTGCTAAATTATATGCTTTATTATAGATAGATAAATCCCAAGTAATGATACAGCGCGTGCGCGCGCGCGCGCGCGCACACACACACACACACACACATGCACGCGTGCAAAATACCTAAAGAACTTTTCCACACAAACCTTGCTCTTTTAAAAATATGGTTCTTCAACACCATAATTCAAAGACATAAATTTTCTTCCTTATTCATTGTCAAACTTTCAGAGGCATAAAAAGTGATTGAAAAGCCTATGATTTGAATCAGATGCACCTTAGTTTTTAAATGGAAATCATTGTACCTCAGCACTTTAGAAAGGTTTTCAACACTCATCTTTTCCAAAGAAATACATCTTCTGATTTCTTGACTGTTGTTACCAAAGGTGTTGATCATGGATCCAAGTAAGATGAAATTGTTGACAACTTCAATCTTTTCTCCATCTATCATGATGCTGCATGTTAGTCCAATTGTGGGGAATTTTGTTTTCTTAATGTTGAGATGTAATTCATTTAGAAGGCTTTAGTATTTGACCTACTGCAGCAAGTGTTTTAAGTGTTCCTTGCTTTCAGGGCTTGTCGTCTACATAACTCAGGTAGTTGGTGAATCTTTTTCTGATACTGATGACATATTCTTCTTCACAAAGTCCAGCTTCTCAAATTGTTTGTGCTGTAATATCATTGCTTTAATGACATGGATCTTTGTTGAAAGTCCACTTCTGTTGTGTTTTGTGCCATAAAATTAGAACCAATACATAGCTGACCTTCTGGTTGGTTTTGAGAGGCAGTTAATAGCACAGGAGGAGATTGCCCATCCTTCTCCCATGGAGCAGCTGGTGGACAACAACATCAACAATACAAAACCAATTCCTATAGGTCATACTGTCACTCATGCTTCCACAACATCTTTCTACTCATTCTAACACCAACCTTACTGCTTACTGGCTCCTAGCCCACACAGAACAATATTGGGGAAGCCAAAAAGCTATAATTTAGAAAAGAAGCAGGAAACACTTATTTAGTCAGGACAACTTCTATAATGTGCTCACAGACCATCAGGCTTCAGCCTTTTGGCTTTCAGCTCTTACTCTTGCTACTTATGGCTCTTACCTCCCAGTCCTACAACAACATTGGACAAAAGACTCTGATCACTGGTTCTGTGTGATAGCAGTTGCAAGGTCAGCTCTATCTTATATCAAGTCTCTGGTTCTCTGCTGCTGGCTGATATGACTACAGATCCCAAAGTCTCTGGTCTGGCTGACACAAGAATCTCTGACCCCCAAGATGTGCTACATTCTCATGCTTCTTTGCTGGTGATAAGATTATCAAATTCTACTGCTAGATCCGCTCAATTTAATGGAAAGACTAGCCAATTTCTTTGTGGATAGGCTAACACAACCTATTCACGTATTTTCACCCATCCATATGGCAAAGTCAAAGGTTAGGGAAGCCATTTTGAGCAATAAACCTTTAATACCACAATATTGAATATCATATGGACTGCCAAAAGAACAAACAAATAGGTGTTGGGGAAAAGACAACCAGGCTGCTCCTGAGAGGCAAGGATGGAGAAATTTCATCTCACATGTTGTTATTGTTGTTATTTATGTGCTATTGAGTCACCTGTGACTCAGAGACCCTATATACAACAGCCCTAAAACCTGCTCTTTCCTGTGCCAATCTTATTGTCTCCGACACATCTATCTCCATTACCCTAGTCATGGAATCAACCCATCTCATGGAGGATCTTCCTCTCTTGGACTGGTTCCTCCTTGCAACATGCCCAAAGTATGTCAGACTAAGTTCAGAATCCTTCCTCTAAGTAGCAGCCATGTTTTACTCTCTTTAGGATGAACCTGTTTCTTCTCCTAGCAGTTCGGGGTATATTTAATACTCTTCTCCAGCACCACAACCCAAAGACACAAATTCTCCTTCTGTCATCCCTAGTCATTGTCCAGCTTTCCCATGCATAGCAAATAATGCGGCTTTGTTCACAATAGCAAAGAGCTGGAAACAACCCAAGTGTCTATTAACAAACAAATGGATAGAGAAGCTGTGGTTTATTCACACAATGGAATACTATGCTGCATTGAAAAACAAGGAACTCATGACATATTATACAAAATGGATGACCCTGGAGGACATTATGCTGAGTGAAATATCTCAGTCACAAAAGAACAAATATTGCATAGGGCCACTGTTGTGAAATGGGACTGACATCGGGGTTGAGGGAACACAGAGAAGGAGGGATGAATGATGTATACTGCATTGAAACAGATGAGGGAGAGAACTGCTTAAAAGGGATATATGATTGGGTATTATTGTCATGACAGAAATCCAGAATAAAAACTGCACAGTGGAGTGGACTTGTGGGGAGAGATTGCATAACAATGAAATAATTTTTCTTTTACTTTTCAAGGAGAAGAAGTCAATTGGGGGGTGAGGGTGGGCAGGGACAAAAGTGCAACAATGAATGAATGGAAATCCTAAGTCTCTGTATACTTTCATTAAAGTTAATAATAATTTAAAAAGATATGGAAAATAGAACACATTCCTGGCACAAACCCTTCCCAATTTTGAACCATGCAGTGTTTCCTTGCTTTGTTCTTACAACTGCCTCCTGGTCCAAGGATAGACTTCACATAAGCACAATCAAGTGTTCTGGGATTCCCATTCATCTCAAAGTCAGCCACAGTTTGTTGTGATCCACACAGTCAATTGTTTTTGCTTTTGCATAGTTAATGAAACACAGATAGACATTCCTCTGGTACTCTCCACTTTCAGCCAAGATCCATCTAAAATTAGTTATAATATTTCCAGTAGGGAAGGTGGAGGGTCAGCGAAAAAGAGAAAGACCCTAAATGAGATGAATTGACACGGTGACTATAACAACAGGATCAAGTATATCAGAGATGATGAGGATGGTGTAGGATAGAACTGAGTTGGATAGAACTCAACTAGATGGCTCCTACCAATAACAACACTCAAAATCAAGCTTGAATTACTGGTAGTTCTCTTATTGATCTGCTGCTGAAATGATTTAAAATACATTTTATAAACATAAAACTTGTGTGCAATAATGATGTTTAATAATTTTCACATCTTGTTGGATTATCTTTCTTAGGAATGGGCACAAACAGAATAGTGGTGATTTAATAAATATAATGAACTCTACCTGAGACATTCATAGAATTTTTGTGTCAATATGTTTGCCAACACTTTTTTATAACTTTACTTGTACATTGTCAAATATCTTTTGAGAAAAAATATTCTACCTAAAGAAAGAGGAGTTCAACACTTTCCTCATTAATTTTTTTATTATTATCAAAATTTTTTACTACAATATGATAATATATTTGGCAGAAATCATTAATGTCAAAGATAAGGATCATGTTTTTGCTTATAAAAATACATATGATGAAGAAAACAAAGAGGTCTGTCTTGAAGAGGGTGAAATCAAATTTCTCTTATGAGGCAAAAATTTTCAAGCACTATCTCACATACTTCAGTCATGTGGACAGGAGGGCCAGCCCTTGGGGAAGGATATCATGCTTGGAAGGGTGGAGGAACAGCACAGGAAAGGCAGACTCTCGTATAAGAAGGATTGACACAGTAACTAGGGTAATGAAGGTAAGTGTGCAAGAATCAGTGAGCCTGGCTCGGGATAGGGCAGGGTTCAGAGCTATTGTCCATAAGGTTATTATGAGTCACAGTTGACTTGATGACATATAACAACAACAACAACAACAGTCATTATATAATTTGTACTAGTTTTTTAAAAAGCAGGAATTTACCTAGATTTTCTTAAGCTTAAAAATATTCCAAGGATCTGAACTCAAAAGGTTCAGACATTTTAAGAATAAAATGTATGGTTGTCCTTTACTGGCAATATTTCACTTGATTTTAAACATTAGTGCAAATGAAAAAATTGAAAGATATTTATTGTTGGCATGAAATATATAAAATATCAGTATGACTTGTATACGTTATTGATAGAATTTTTGTGGAAATATATAATTTAATTTTATGATGAATTTGGTATTGGAAGTTGTCAACTGGCTTTTAAATAGTTTATTAATTCTTATTGTGCATACTATGTTGATTTTAGAAGACAGAACTATTTTACATGGTTAATAATACATATTTTTTTTGAGAATCATAGTAGAAATTATTGTTATATTTTTGAGAAAAGTTTCTACTTTGTCAAATATGATTTGTAATTAAATTATCATTTCATTAGACATATTTTGCAGTTGAAATCCATAACAATCCTTTCATTCCGGAATATTGACTAAAACAAAAAAAGGCAGGGGGTTTGCAGTGTCCAGTGAAGATGATATGCTCGGTCAATATCCTTCATGAGTTAATTAATGGAAAATTTGAGAAATTTGTAGTCATATCTTTTCTTGCTTCAAGCATTCTACCTATTATATTTTGTCAAGTAACTGAGGATTAACAATGTCATTCTGGAGAATAATGTGCACCTGATCAGTCCCAGGTCTTTGCAATTACTTGCTATGCATCAGAGAGTAGATAATGACTAGAGATGATAGGAGAGCTGATGCCTTTGAGCTGTGTTGTTAAAGAAAAGTACTGAATATACCATGGACTATTAGGAGAACAAACAAGTTTGTCCTGGAGAGGGTGAAGCCAGGCTGCTCTTTGGAGGCAAGGATTCTGAAGCTCTGTCTGACATACTTTGGACATTTTGGCAAGGTAGGATCAGTCCTTGGAGAGGGATGTCATGCTTGGGAGGGTAGAGGAACAGCACAGGAGAGAAAGACCCTCGATGAGATGGATAGATTCTATCACTGGGGTAGTGGGCATAGGCGTGTCGGAGTCAATAAGATTGGCAAGGGATAGGGCAGAGTTTAGGGCTGTTGTTCATAGGGTTGCTATGAGTCTCAAGCAACTTGACAGCACAGAACAACAGCAATAATATTTCATCAATCACCAGTTATGGTAATATTTTATCTTCTATTAATAAATACAGAATTACCAATTAACCTAAGACTCACCATTGATTCTAAAATATTTGTTTCAGAGATGTTAAATGAGGACACAAAGTATGGTTTAAATCTATATTCCTTAGATTCCCTTTTCCTCACTTCCCTACCTGAGTCAGATGGTTTTTTAATTATTTTTATTTTTTAAATGTTTTTATCAATTCTTTTTAATGCAACATATATACTTTTACAGCATATTCTTTCCATTTAATTTTTCCCCATTCATTTATTGCTGCACATTTTCCTCCCTGCCTACCCCTCCTCGCAGCTCATTTTTCTCTTTGACGAAAAAAAGAATTCTTTCATTTTTATACAAACCCCGAGTCCACAGTCCACCTTAATATTTTTTCTTCTGTAATCTTGTAACGAAAATAAGACCTAATCCTATATTCCTTTTAAACAGTTCTCTTCCTCATCTGTTTCAAGGCAGTATACATTATTTATCCTCTCTTTTCTTAGTTTCCCCCGAACTCTGATAGCAATCCCGTTTTACAACAGTGGCACTATATAGTGTTTTCCTTCTGTGACTGAGATATTTCACTCAGTACAATGACTTATGAAATATTAAACAAAATGGGTGACCCTGGAGTAGGTGGGTTTAGAACATCATAATGTAGTCATGCCGTTGAGTACAACTGCTGATTCAAAGAACTTTTTTTAAAAAAATATGTTAACCAACATTGATGACACCTAATAACAACAAACAACATTCCCAAAATATGTGAGATAAAGAGCTGCCATCCTACTCTTCCAATGAGCACTCTCGATACACCTTCTTCAAGATGTATCTATTTGTTGGCAGTCCATGGGGTATTTACTGCTCTTATCCAGTACTATAATCCAAAAGCACTGATTCTTCTTCTGTCATCCTTATTCATTGTCCATCTCTCAGATGCATAGCAAATGGTTGAAAAGAACATGGCCTGAATCAGGGGCACCTTAGGCTTCAAACTAACATCATTGCGCTTCATTGTTTTGACTGATCAATGACAGAGACTTGCCCAATGTAATATGTCTCCTGAGTGTGTTGGTACCAAACGTGTTGACTTTGGATATTCAAGGATGTCATTCTCTTTACTAAGTTCCTGTAGGTCTCCAAAAATCTTGACCCCATTGTTCAACTCTAAAATCTCTAAAAAATGGAAAATGATGATATTGAATGTGTTGCATATATGTTTATATATCACTCCCTAAGGACTGGTTCTTTCTGTAAATATGCCCAAAGTAAGTGAAACCAAATTTCACCATCCTTGCCTCTAAGGAGCACTATGGTTGTACATTCTCCAAGACAGATTTGTTTATTCTTTTGACAGTCTATGTAGTTTCAATATTCGTCACCATCACTACAATTCAAAGGCATAAATTCTTCAATTTTCTTTATTCACTGTAGAACGTTCAGATGCATATGAAGTCACTGAAAATATCACTTATTAGGTATAACTTTAAAATGACATAAATTGCTTGGTATCCATCTGGAAGGTTTAATGCATGTCTGAGTTGTTGTTGTTGTTATGTGCCATCTTGAGGACGACTCATAGCAACACTATGAACTATAGCTATGAACCCTATTCTGTCCTATGCTATCTTCATTATGTCTGCAATATTTCAGTCCATTACTGTAGTCACTGTGTTAACCATACTTGTCGCGGGTCATCTCTTTCACTGAACTTCCACTTTTCCTAGCATGATATCCTTTTCTGAAGAATGCCCAACATGCCCAAGGTATGTAAGAAACTTCATTATCCTTGCCTATAAGCACTCTGGCTGTACTTTCTCTAAGTCATATATGTTTGTTCTTTTGAAAGTACATGTGACATTAAGTATTCTTCAATACCACAACTTAAAGGCATCAATTATTCTTCTGTTATCCTTATTCATTATGCAGCTCTCTGAGGTTCATAGCAAGTTATTTTTAAAAACAGTGAACTGAATTAGGGGCACATGAGTCCTCAAATTGACAGTGTTGTTGTTATGTGCCATCGAGTCGCTTGCGACTCATAGCGACCCTATGTACAACAGCCCTAAACTCTGCTCTATCCTGTGCCAATCTCACTGCCTCTGACACACCCATCCTGATTACCCCAGTCACTGAATCAATCCATCTCATAGAGGGTCTTCCCCTCCTGTGCCATCCCTCCACCCTCCCAAGCATGATGTCCCTCTCCAAGGACCTGTCCCTCCTTAACAACATGTCCAAAGTATGTCAGACGAAGCCCCAGAATTCTTGCCTCCAAGGAGCAGCCTAGTTTAACTCTCTCCAGGATGAATCTGTTTGTTTTCCTGGAAGTCCATGGTACCTTCAATAATCTTCTCCAGCACCACAGCTCAAAGACATCAATTATCCTTCTATCCTCCCTAGTCATTGTCAAACTTTCTGATGCATAACCAGTGATTACAAAGACCATAACCGGTATCAGATGCACCTTAGTCTCCAGAGACACACTGTTGCTCTTGAGTACTTTAGAGAGGTAGCTAATAGCAAACTTTGCCATCGCAATACGTTTTTTGATTTCCTGGCTTCTGGTGCCAAGAGTGTTGACTGTGGAGCCGAGCAAACTGAAGCTGTGAACATTCTCAATCTTTTCACCATCCATACTGATGCTACCAATTGGTCCAGAGGTGAGAATCTTTGTCTTCTTGACATTGAGCCTCAGTCTATACTGAAGGCTGCAGTCCTTGACCCTCTGCAGCAAGTGCATGAGGTCCTCCTCAGTTTCGGCAAACAGGGTTGTGACATCTGCATAACGCAGATTGTTAATAGATCTTCCACCAATCCTGATGCCATACTTCTCCTCATAGAGACCAGCCTCTTGGATAATCTGTTCTGCATACAGGTTGAAAAGGGAGATAGGATACATCCCTATCGTACACCTTCTGCAATTTTGAACCATGCAGTGTTACCCTGCTCTGTTCTGACGACTGCCTCTTGGTCCAAGTATAGGTTTCATATTAGCACAATTAAATGTTCTGGGATTCCCCTTCTTCTCAAAGTCAGCCACAGTTTGTTATGATCCACGCGGTCAAACGCCTTTGCATAATCAATGAAACACAGACCTTCTTCTGGTATTCCCTGCTTTCAGCTAAGATCCATCTAACATCAACTATAGTATCCCTAGTACCACGACCCCTTCTAAACCCAGTCTGGACTTCTGGTAGTTCTCTGCTGATGTGCTGTTCCAATCGTTTTTTTATAATCTTTAGTAGAATCTTGCTTGCATGTGAAATGAATGAAATTCACATTAGCACTCCTCAATTATTTGATGATGTCCCTGGCTATACACATTCCAGTGCAGTATGTTTCCTGATCTCTTGACTGCTGGTACCAACTGTACTGATTATGGATCTAAGGAAAATGAAATAATTGACAAATCTTTCCTCCATATATCATGATGTTATCTTTATGTCAATGACAAAAATTTTTTTATGTAGACAATCCATACTCACATCTGCCATGTTTAACCTTCTGCAGCAAGTGCTTCAAATTCCCCTCACTTTTAGCAAGCAAACTTGTGTCAGGTGCATAATGAAGGTTATAGATGATTTGTTCTCCATCTCTGATTTTGCTTTCTTCTTTTAGAGTCCAGCTTTTCTTTGCTCAGCACACAGATTAAATAAGTTAAATAGGCATGGATAAGTGATCTAACTCTGATGTATACCTTTCCTAATTTTAAATCATGTAGTTTTCCCTTTCTCTGTTTACATAAAGCCTCTTGTTCTAGATTTCACATGAGCACAATTAAGTATTCTGGAATTCCAATTCTTATCAATGTTAGCTATAATTTGCTATGGCTAGTTGTGGTACTAGAGACATTATTATCATCATTATTATTATCTGTCAAGATGAATCTTGGCAGAAAGCAAAGAGTACCAGAGGAATGTGTAAATGTGTATGTTGATTTTGCAAAGGCATTTGACTGTGTGGGTCACAACAAAATGTGGCTAACATTAAGGAAAATGGGGATTCCAGAACACTTAATAATGCTGATGCAAAACCTATACTTGGACCAGCAAGCAGAGAAATACTGTATGGTCAAAATCAGGAAAGAGTATGTTAGGGATGCATTCCGTCTGCCTACCTTTTCAATCTGTATGCAGAACAAATCATTTGGGATGCAAGGCTTTATGAGGAGGAATGTGACCTCAAGATTGGTGGAAGATTCATCAACAACTTGTGATATGCAGATGACACAACCATGCTTACTGAAACTGAAGAAGACCTGAAGATTTTGCTGGAGAAGGCCACGGACTAGAGTTTTCAATATGGATTGAAGCTCAACATCAAGAAGACACAGATTCTCACCACTGAGCCAATGATAGATAGAGAAGAGATTGAAGTTGTTAACAATCACTGCTTGCTTGGCTCCACAATCAACACTCTTAACACCAACAATCAGGAAATCAAAAGGTGAATTTCACTGGGAAAATCTGCTCTCAGAAACCTCTTCAGGGTGCTGAAAAGCAATGATGTCAGTTTAGAGACTAAGGTGTGCATAATTCAGGCTAAAGGTCTTCACAATTACTTTCTATCAATCAGAGAGCTGAACAAGGATTATTAAGGATAACAGTCATTGGATAAAGACATCATGATCAAAAGGGTGGAGGGACAGTGCAGGAGAGGAAGCCCTCGGATGAGATGGATTGATGCAATAACTTGGATAATGGGGGTTGGTGTGTTGGAATAAGTGAGACTGGCTCAGGACAGGGCAGACTTCAGAGCTGTTGTATATAGGGTCACTATGGGTGGCAGGTGACTTGATGGGGACAACAACAACAATAGGAGAATGGAATGTCAATACTATTATAAATGCCACAACTGTAAGGTGTATTTGTAATATTGAGTTACAGATTTCCATATGAGAGCACTACCAGCAGCAGTGGCAGCAGCAGGAGAAGTGAAGCCCAGGGACTAGTGTGGGACAGAGTTGAACTAGAGCTATTGCTAGAGTCTAGGATCTTTGCTTGTGCCCTGGCAGCCTAGTGGTAAGGAATTGCACTGACAACTCAGAGGTTTTATTGTTGTTGTTAGGTGCCCTCAAGTAGAGTATGACTCATAGTGACCCTATAAACATCAGATCTGAACCCGGTCCTATCCTGTGCCATCTTCAAACTTTCAAACATACAAGAGCCCATTGTGGCAGTCAGTCACCATGTCAATCTATCTGGTGGAGGGTCTTTCTCTCCTTTGATGACCCTTAACCCTTCCAAGCATCATGTCCCTCTCCAAGGAATAGACCATCCTAGCAACATGCCTGAAGTTTGAGATGTGAAGCCTCATCATCTTTGCCTTCAGTGAACATTCCAGCCCCATCCTCTTTAAGACATACTTTTTTGTTCTTTCGACAGTCCATGCAATGTTCAATGCTTTTGTCAACACCTCAACTCAAAGGCATCAATTCTTCTTCTGTAATGTCTATTCATTGTCCAGCTCTCAGAAACATAGCAAGTGACTGGAAAGACCATGGCCTGAATCAGACACTACTTAGTCCTCAAACTGATATCAATACTCCTCAATAATTTGGAGAGGTCCCTAATTGCAGACTTTCCCAAGACAATATGTCTCCTGATATCCTGGTTGCTGGTACCAAGGATGTTAATTGTAAGTAAGTAAGATGAAGTTGTTGACAGTTTCAGTATTTTATTCATTTCTCATGATGTTGCTGATAGGTCCAGTATTAATCTCTGTTTTCTTGATATCGAGGAGCAATATGTATTGAAGTTGCATTACTTGATCTTCTGTAACAAGTGCTTCATATCTTCCTCACTTTCAGCAAGGAATTTGTGTCTTCTGTGCAACGTAAGTTATTGATGAGTCTCCCTCTGATCCTGATGTCACATTTCTCTTCATAGACTCCAACTTCTCCAAGAATTTTTTCAGCATACAGATTAAATAGGTAGGGAGAGAGAATACAACACTGACACACTCTTTTCTTAATTTTAAAACATCCATTGTTTCCCTGCTTTGTTTGCACAATACCCTCCTGGTCCAAGTATAGGTTTCACATGAGCAAAATTAAGTTTTCTGGGATTCCTATTCTCGTCAATGTCAGCCACAACTTGTTATGATTCACTCTGTCAAATGTCTTTCCATAGTCAATAAAGAAAATAGACATTGTTTTGGTATTCTTTACTTTCTCCAGGATTCATCTGACACCAGCAATGATATCCTTGGTGCCATAGCATCTTCTAAATTGTCTAAATCCCTAAGTCCTGGTGTGAAGATCAGTTTGCTATTAGAGTTACAAACTAACTTGGCAGTTTGTTGTGTTTGAGGAAAATGTTTTTCTAATTAGTACAGCAGTTGTTTCTCGGTTTGCTGTACTAACATAACTTGTGGGTTACTGTGTTACTGCAAGCTGTGCCATTGGCATGTCAGATGCCATAAGGGTTACGCATGGTGGACAGGTTTTAATAGAGCTCCTAGATTAAGACAGTCTAAGAAGCAAGATTGGCCATCCACTTCTTAAATAACAGACCTTTGAACACCCTATAAACACTAGAAAAATGCAGATAGTTATAGTAGTGTTGTGGTAGAGCCCAGACTGGAAGTTAGTTGAAATGGGGAAAAACAATGAGAAGCATTGATTAATGATTAGAAATAGAATGTATGTAGCTTGAATGTTGGAAAGCTAGAAACTGTAAAAAATGAGATGGAAAGCATGAACATCGACATACTATGCGTTATTGAGATGAGATGGACCAGCTTTGGCCACCACGGGTCTTAGATGCAGGCAGTACAAATCCACTAGCTGTTCCACAGGAGAAATCAGTGCAATTTACTACCTCTGAAAACCTACTGGAGACTGAGATATGGGTCACTTCTCACTAAACAGTCAACAACAAGAGGCTCTTTGCTTAGGTTATTGACAGAATAAGTAGTTTGGAGATGATTGGCATAACTAAAAGAGTCGTATAACATTCATCCAGAGCCAAGATTCAGGGCCCAGAAAGATAGAAAGTCAAGAGAATTGTATCCTGACTATCTCCAACCTGAATTGTAACCTATTACTTCTCTAATAAATTTTATAATCATGAATATGGACTACCAGTGCTATGAAGCAATTGTAATGGATTATTGTTGTTGTTAGGTGCTGTTCAGTCAAGTATGACCCATAGTGATCCTATGAAGAGCAGATTTGAACCCTGACCTTTCCTGTGCTATCCTTACAATCTCTGACATACTCAAGCCTCTTGCTGTAGTCATTGTGTTAATCCACTTGGTTGAGGGTTATCTTCTCTTTCACCAATCCCCTATCTTTCCAAGCTTGATGTCCCTCTCCAAATAATAGCCTCTCCTAGAAACATTCCCTAACTATGTAAAGTAAAGCTTCACCATTCTTGCCTCCAAGAAGCACTCTGGATACTTTTACTTAAAGATGTATCTGTTTGTTCTTTTGGAAGTCTATCTGACAGTCCATACTCTTCTCCAACACATCAACTCAATTACATCAATTCTTTTTTCTGTCATCCATACTCATTGCCCAGCTCTCAGATGCATAATAGGTAATTTAAAAGGCCATGGTCTGAAACAGGTGCACCTTAGAGCTCAAACTGACATCATTGTTTCTCAGTAATTTGAAGAGGTCTCTGACTGCAGACTTTCCCAGTGCAGTACGTCTCCTGATCTGACTACTGTGTACTAAGGATGTTGATTGTTGATCCAAGGTACATGAAGTCATTGACACTTTCAATATTTTCTCTATCTATAATGAGGTTGCCTATTGGCCTTGTGATGAGAAACTGTGCTTTCTTAACATTGAGATGCAGTCCATTTGATCTTCTGCAGCAAACACTTCAAGCTCTCACTTTCAACAAAGTTGTATCATCTGAAAAAAGAAGGTTATTGATAAGTTTTACTCCTGATGCTATATTCTTCTTCATAGAGTTTAGCTTTTTGAGTAATTTCTTTTCAGCATACAGACTGAGTAAGCATGAAAAAAAAGGATACAACCCTGACTCACACTTCTCTTACTTTTACACCATGTAGTATTCCCTTTCTATTAGTTCAATAGCTTCTTTGTCTGGATCTCGGTTTTGCATGAGCACAATTAAGTGTTCTGAGATTCTCACTCTTCTCAATATTAGCCATAATTTGTTATGATACACGTAGTCAAATTATTTTGCCTGGTTAACAAAGAACAAAGAGACATTCTCCCATTATTCTTTGCTTTAGCCATGGTCCATCTGACATAAACAATGATATTGCTGGTGCATGGTCTCTTCCAAATCCAGATTTAACCTTTGGCAGTTCTCTTTATATGCTATTCTAGCCATTTTTAAAAGATCTTAAGCAGTATTTTGTTTGTATGTGATGTTAATGATATTGTTGGCTAACTATCACTTTCTATTAAATCATTTTGCTTGAGAATGAGGACAAATATTTATTTCTTCCTGTCAGTTGGCCAGGCAGCTGTCCTCCAAATTTTCTAACATAGACTGGTAAACACATCCAGGGCTGCAAATATTACTTGAAACATGTCAATTGTTATCACATCAATTCCTAGGACTGTATTTTTGCCGATGCTTTCAGGGCACCTTGAACTTATTCATTCATTGTGTTTGGCTCTTGGTTCCTCTTAAATATAATGTTGTGAGTGACGAAATAACACCCATATGCATCCAAGTAAATCCAGTGAATACCACTTTCATCAAATATATGCACCAAACAACTAGAGCCATATAGGAGGAAACAGAAGATTTCTACCATCTTTTACAATCAGAAATTGATCGAACATGCAATCAAGATGCATTCATAATAATGGATTACTGGAATGCAAAAATTGGGAACAGAGAAGAAGGAGAGTAATTAGAAAACATGAACTTAGTGACAGAAATGAAGCTGGTGATAGAATGATAGAATTATGTACAATCAATGATTATTCATTGAAAATACTTATATAAGAAACATAAACAAACTGTACACATGGATTTCACCTGAGGGTATGCATAGAAATCAGATCAATTATATTTGTGGTAAGACTCACTGAAGAAGCTCATATCAGCTATGAAAGCTAGGCCAGGTGCTGATTGTGGAACAGACTACTAACTCATATGCAAGTTCAAGCTGAAAAAAATCCACAGGAACCAAACTTTGACCCTGAGTCTATCCCACTCGAATTTCAAAACCATCTCAGGATAAGGTTTGAGGACTTAAACATTATGAGTACAGACCAGATGAGCTGTGGGAGGACATCAAGAATATCATCCATGAAGAATGCAAAAGGTCATGTCAGATGAGACTCAGAATATTGCACTGGAGCTCTGAGAAGCCAAGGGATATATGATTAGATATTATTGTTATGACAGGAGTTCAGAATGAAGGTAGCAGAGGGGAGTGGACTTGGGGTGCGGGATTGAATAACAATGAGAGAATTTTTTTCTTTTACTTTTCAAAAAGAAAAGTGAATTGGAGGAGGGGTGGGCAGGTAGAAAAGTGAAATAATGAATGAATGGAAATCCAAAGTCTCTGTAAACTTGCTTTAAAATAAATTTAAAATTTAAAAATTAAGGATCTGAACAAAAGATTTCAATGTGCAGCTCAGGAAGACAAATCAAAGTATTATAATGAAATGTGCAAAGAGCTGGAGTAAAAAAAAATCAAAAGGGCCAAGTTTCTCAACATTTCTTAAGATGAAGGAACTGAAGAACAAATTCAAGTCTCAAGCTGCGATATTTAAGGACGCTTTGGGCAGAATATTAAACAATTCAGGAAACATTAAAATAATATGGAAGGGATATACAGAGTCTCTATACCAAAAGGCATTAGCAGACAAAGAAGAATTTTGTGAAACAATGTATAAGAAAGACCCTACAGTTATGACAGAATAAGTTCAAGCTGCTCTGAAAGAATTGGCAAAATACAAGGCCCCAGGAATTGATGGTATGCCAATTGACATATTTCAACAAACAGATGCTTCCATGAATGTACTCACCAAGTTGTACCAAAAAGACTGGAGGATAACCACACGGCCAACTGACTGGAAGAGATCTATATTTGTTCCCATTCCAAAGAAATGTGACCTGACAGAGTGCTAAAATTACCAAACAACATCATTAATATCACAAACAAGCAAAATTCTGCTGAAAAAAATGATCCAAAATTGACTGGAACAGCACATCAACACAGAACTTCCAGATGTGCAGACTGGCTTTAGAAAAGGCCAGGGTGCTAGGGATATTATAGCTAATGTTAGATAGATCTTGGAAGAAAGCAGAGAGTACCAAAGGAATGTCTTTCTGTACTTCATTGACTATGCAAAGGCATTTTGACTGTGTAGATCACAACAACCTGTGGCTAACTCTGACAAGAATGGGAATACCAGAACACTTGATTTGTGCTTATGTAAAACCTATTAATGGAAATTATCCTTGATGTCATCCCACAACTCATCTAGTCTTCAATATGTATAGAGAGCTGAAATTGGAGAGTTAAAAAAGATACACTTAAAAAAATATTAAAGAAAGATAGACTTGCTCACCGTTTGTCACACTTGAAAGAAAAGAAAGAAGTGAAAAGGAAACTTCAAGCCCTAAATTGAAATACTGAGAGATGCTAAGACCAAAATCTTGAATGACCCAGGAAGCATCAAAAGAAGATTGAGGGAATACACAGAATCATTTTATCAATAAGGATTGGTCTACACTGAAGAGCCAGTCGTAATGAAAGGAGTTCAAGCTTCACTGAATTGTTGCACTGGCAGAAAATAAGACCTCAAAAATCAGTGGGCTATCACTACTCTTTGCCAGAAAGTTTAGGGAATAGATGACTGGCCTCCTGAATGTCAGCATAGAATGAGTTGGTGTTAGACTTCATAGAATATTTGGAAACATATGGGCCTCAGAGGAATTGGCTTTGTACTATTGATACTGTTAATGGGAATTCATTCACCTTTTGACTAGAATTCCTCAGATTCTGTAGCCCCTAGAGGAGTCACACTCTTTATTACATTTAAATTTTACTCCCCCCCCATTTTTATTTCCTACAATGAATGACTTTTGTAATGGTGTAGGGAAGCAGAGTTTCTTCTACACTATATTCATCATTTTATGGGAAAGCAAGCACAATAAAGCTAGAAAGTATTACTTTGCATCAGTTTGTGCTTTCCCAACATCTTTATTTTAGGGAATAGACCACTGAGAATCCAGGTATATTCATGAGGGACAATAGATAGAATTGAATGTTTGGGAAATGAGTAGTACTAAATAATATAGTTGGTGAAATGTCAAGGTACAGAATTTTGATGTTCCCAGACCAAAAAGTTAATGACAATATGTTCATCTTTAAAAGGAAACATTACCAAGAGGCTCCTGGCTACATAATCCATCATACCGCAGAAGACTTGCTGACTTATGCTTTGTGACGGGCCAGTGAGAAAAATATACAAACTCATACACCAATGTTGCAAATCAATTCCGCAGCAAAGTGGAAATAACTTTTGTACCAATAAGTAGTAAGCCCCTATGGGGGGAAAAAGTCCTTTTCTGAATTTTCAGCTGCAGATAGAAAAAGAAGCCATCAATCATGTCAGAGAGCTTCCATTTCAGGACTGTTGTTCTTAAAGACAAACCAGATGAAATAAGACCAGAATATGCAAAGGACTTGGACTTTTCCCATCGTCTTGGTACAGAGAGAAAATAAGAAAAAACAAGCTTTTCTCTCTTTCTTATCTAAATGTGAAACTTTATTACAGCAAATACAAATATATAGACTCACTTTGCTGTCAAAATGACTAATTAATCACTTTGCTCATGGCTATTAATCATACATTAATGAGATATTCTTTTTGCTCTGGCAAATACAGATTCTCTAGAAATTCTTTCTCCTTGGATCCCAATGCAAGCTAAAAGTGTACGGAACTCAATTAATCTTGGCGCAGTATGGGGTGTTTGAAGCTGCTCCCAGTATGAAAAGGAGCAAATAAGAAAGACATTTAAATTGTCTATATTTCACTGTGAAAATTCAGAAGCACTTAATCATCCTCTACACATTCCTTTGTTCCTTTTCTTCCTGTGTCATTACAACTATCAAGCTTCCCCATTTCTTCTTCCAGCTTTGCACATGGAAACTCCAACCGAAAAGAGTAAACATCTAATAAATAGAATCCTTAGTTCTCCTGTCTAATATGATGGTATTCAAGCAAAAGTAACTTCCATATGTTGTTGTTATGTGCCATCGAGTTTATGCACAATAGCTCTGAACCTTGCTCTATCCTGAAGCAATCTTATTATCTCCAACACATTACCCAAGTTTCTGTGTCAATTCATCTTATCTGGGATCTCCCTTGCCTACACTGTCCCTTCTTCCTTCCAAGCATGATGTCCTTCTCCAAAGACTGGTCTCTCCTGGCAAAATGCCCGAAGTGTGTAAGATGTTGTTGTTGTTATGTGCCAACATAACAAGATAAAACGTCAAAATCCTTGCCTCAAAGGAGAAGCTTGGTTTCACCTTCTCCAATACATATCTCTTAGTACTCTTGGTGGTCCATTGTGTGTTCAACACTCTTCTCAAGCACGACAACTAAAAGGCTCTTAGTTCTTCTTCTGTCATCCTTATTCATTGTCGAGCTCTCTAATGCATGACAAGTAAGTGTGAAGACCATGGCCTAGATTTGGCACACCTTAGTCTGTAGACTAACAGCATTGTTTTTCAGCACTTGGAGAAGTCCCTGGCAGGAGACTACCCTAACGGAATTAGGCTTTTGATTTCCTGACTGTTGTTGTAAAGAGTGTTGATTATGGAGCAGAGCAAGCTGAAATTATTAACAACTGCAATCTCTTCTCCGTCTACTATGGTGCTGCCAATTGGCCCATTGAGAAGAATCTTTGTCTTCCTTTTGAAAAATAAATTAGGTTCTTTTCTTTAAATTTTATTTTATATTGATTTATTTACCAAGTTTGGATACATTGTTTTTCAAACTAGATCTTCCCATTTCCTTCACTCACCCTACCCATCAAATTGTGTGACCCTATGATTAACCTACCTATGAAAGCAACCCCATTTTTCCTCACCTTTTCATCTCCAGAGTAATAGATCATATGATTGTCTGACTCAAAATGCCCCATGCCAGTCCATCTCATCTCCGCAATATCTAGTATGTCAATATTTATGCATTCCATTTCTTCCTTAACAAGATCTAATTTTCCTACATCTGTGGTTCTCACATTTGATGTTCCAATCACGAGTGTCTGTTTACACTAATCCTCTTCCTTATTTCCATATTTGAAAGCTCCTCCTCAGTTGTCTTGTTAGTCTATGTGTGTTCTGTTTTACATAGTGTTTTCAGAGACCTGCGATTTCAAAAGTGGATAGGCTATCCTTCTTCCTAGTCTGTCTTAATCTGAATGCTCAGATTTAGAGAAGTATCTGACAGACAAACATTTTACAGAAAGAGCAGATGAAAGATATTTCCCCAATTGTGGAATTAACCATTAGTTTCAGTGTGGCCCATGCACTTGATACAAGTATCTTGACCCAGGAACTTAAGACCAAAATCAAACATCAAGTTGTTATACTTAAGAATGCTTTGGGCAGAATACTAAATGATACAGGAAGAAGATGGGAAGGATATATAAAGTCACTGTACCAAAAGGAATTGATAGACACAGATGAATTTCATGAAACAACACATGAGCAAGAACCTATGGTGGTCAAGAAAGAAGTTCAAGCCATTTTGAAGGAATTGGCAAAAAAATAAGGCCCCAGGAATAGATGGTATACCGATTGACATATTTCAACTAACAAGTGCTGCCCTAGATGTGCTCACCAAGCTGTGCCAAGAAATCTGGAAAACAACCACTTGGCCAAATGACTGGAAGAGTTCTATAATTTTTCCCATCCCAAAGAAAGGTGACCTAACAGTGTGGAAATGGTCAAATAATATCATTGATACCACATGCAATCATGATTCTGCTGAAGATTATCCAAAAATGACTGGAACAGCACATCAGCAGAGAACTGCCAGAAGTGCAGGCTGGGTTTAGAAGGGGTCGTGGTACTAGAGCTATTATAGCTAATGTTAGATGGATCTTGACTTAAAGTAAGGAATACCAGAGGAATGTCCATATGTGTTTCATTGATTACACAAAGACATTTGTGTGGATCACACCAAAATGTGGCTGACTCAGAAGAATGGGAATCCCAGAACACTTAATCGTGCTAATGCGAAACCTATACTTGGACCAGGAGGCAGTGGTCAAAACAGAGCAAAGAAACAATGCATGGTTCAAAATTGGGAAGGATATATGCCAGGGATATGTCCTATCTCATACTTTTTCAACTTATATGGAGAACAGATTATCCAGGAGGCTGAGCTTTGTGAAGAGAAGTGTGACATCAGGATTGGTGGAAGATTCATCAACAATCTACGTTATGCAGATCACACAACCCTGTTTGCTGAAACTGAAGAGGACCTGAAGTGTTTGATGCAGAAATAAGGACTGCAGCCTTCAATATGGACTGAGGCTCAATATCAAGAAGACAAAGATTCTCACCACTGGGCCAATTGCCATCATCAGGAAGTATGGTGAAGATATTGAGATTGTTAACAGTGTTAGTTTGCTTGCCTCCACAGTCAACACTCTTGGCACCAGCAGCCAGGAAATTAAAAGATTTATCTCACCACTGGACCAATTGGCAGCATCAGGATGGATGGTGAAGAGATTGCCATCATCAGGAAGGATGGTGGAGAGATTGAGATTGTTAACAGTGTTAGTTTACTTGGCTCCATGTCAACACTCTTGGCACCACTAGCCAGGAAATCAAACAAAC
>NW_006399792.1:6798437-6809878 GCF_000299155.1 Elephantulus edwardii | reverse complement strand
AGTATTTGTCCTATGGGATTGGCTTAGTTCACCCAGCATAGTGTTCTCCAGTCCCTCTCAAGTTAGGTAGTAATTTACAAAATCATTGTTTCTGCATGCTGTGTAGTATTCCATTGTGTGAAGGTACCAAATTACTCTATCCATTCTTTTGTGGTTGGGCATCTGGGCTGTTTACATGTTCTTGTGATGGTGAACAATGCTGCTATGAACTTGATGTACAAGTCTCCATTTGAGCCTCAATCCTCATTTTCTTGGAGTATATTCCAAGTAATGAAATAGTTGGGTCATATGGAGTTTTTATGTTCAGCTATTCGAAGCAGCGCCAAATTGCCTTCCAGAATGATTGTACCACATTACAATCCTACTAAGAACGTATAAGAGTTCCTATCTCACTACTTCTATTCAGTTTTGTATTGGAAGTGCTTGCTAGGGCAATTACTGCAAGAGAAGGAACTAAAACGCATCCAGATTTTTTTTGGGGGGGGGCAGGGAAGATTAAACTATTGCTTTATTTAGATGATATGATAGTGTACACAAAAGACTCCAAAGACTCAGCAACAACAACAACAAAAAAAAAACCCCAAACTGTTAAGTTAGTAGATCAATTTAATAGAGTGGCAGGATATAACATCAATATCCAAAAATCAATGAGATTCCTCTACAGAAAAGAGAACTCAGAGAAGTAAATCTAGAAAGCAATGCCATTTACAGTTGCCAACCACAAAATGTCATCCTTGGGAGTGAAACTAACTAGAGATACAAAAGACCTATATGAATAAAACTACAGAACATCTCTTCGAGACACAATAAATGACCTAAAGAAATCTTCGTCTCCTCAATGTTAACGTTCAGCCCATATTGAAGACTACAATTCTTAACCTTCCGCAGCCAACACTTCATGTTCTCCTCAATTTCGTTGTTGTTAAGTGCCGTCGAGTCACAGGCGACTCATAGCAACTCTATGAAGGAGAGTCCTCTATGCTCAATTTCTAAAGATAAGTTTATGTCATCTGCATAACACAGGTTGTTGATGAGTCTTCTTTCAATCTTGATGCCACACTCCTCTTTATAAAGTCCAGCCTCCTGAATAATGTGTTCTGCAAACAGGTCATGACACATCCCTAACTCATTCTCTTCCTAATTTTGAACCATGTAGTGTTTTCTTCATCTATCTCTTCACCATCTATCATGATGCTGCCAATTGGCCCAGTGGTGAGAATCTTTGTCTTCTTGACATTGAGCCTCAATCCATGTTGACCTTCATTCAGCAAGCAGGTTTATGTCATCTGCATAATGCAGATTGTTGATGAATATTCCTCCAATCCTGATGCCACATTTCTACTCAAACAGCCCAGCCTCCTGAATAATCTGTTCTATATTTAGACTGAAAAGGTATGGAGATAGGACACATCCCTGGAGCACACCCCTCCCAGTTTTGAACCATGCAGCATTTCCCTGCTTTGCTCTCACGACTGCCTCCTGGTCCAAATATAGGTTTTGCATTAGTACGATCAACTGTTCCGGGATTCCCATTCTTCTCAGAGTTAGCCACAGGTTGTTGTGATCCACATAGTCAAATGCCTTTGCATAATCAATGAAATACAGATAGATATTCCTCTGGTACTGGTACACCTTGCTTTCAGCCAAGATCCATCTAACATTATAATATCTCTAATGCCACAACCCCTTCTAAACCCAGCCTGCATTTCTGGCAGTTCTCTGCTGTTCCAGTCATTTTTGGATAATTTTCAGCAGAATTTCAGCTTGCATGTGATATCAATGATATTGTCCAATAATTTCCACACTCTACTGGGTCATCTTTCTTTGGAATGGGAACAAACATAGATCTCTCCTAGTCAATTGGCCAAGTGGTTGTCTTCCATATTTCTTGACACCTCTAGGGCATCTGTTAGTTGAAATATGGCAACTGTATACCATTAAGTCCTGGGGCCTTATTTTTTTCCCAATTTTTTCAAAGCAGCTTGAACTTCTTTCTACATCACCATAGGCTCTTGCTCATATGTTGTTTCATGAAACTCTTCTGTGTCTGCCAATTCCTTTTGGTAAAATGACTCTGTATAGTCTTTCCATCTTCTTTTTTAAAAATTTTATTTTATTAATTTTAATGAACATTTACAGGGATTTTGGATTTCCAATCATCCATTGTTGCATTTTTCTCCTTGCACACCCTTCCCTCCCAGTTCGCTTTTTTCTTTGAAAAGTAAAATTCCTTTATTGGTATACAATCCCCCCCTTTGCCCAAAGCATTCTTAAATATTGCAACTCAAGGCTTGAATTTGTTCTTCAGTTCCTTCAGCTTAAGAAATGCTGAGAGTTCAGCCCTTTTAATTTTCTGACTCCAGTTCCTTGCACATTTCATTGTAATTCTTTGTCTTCCCACACTGCCTTTTGAAGTCTTCTGTTCAGCTCTTTAATATCTTGATTTCTTCCCTCTGCTTTGGCTTCTCAACACTCCAGTGCAAAATTCAGAGTCTCTTCTGACATCCATTTTGGCCTTTTATTCCTCCTCTGTCTTTGTAATAATGAATGAACTTTTGCACTCTTCCTTGATGATATTATTGGTCTTCGCTCATTGGTGTTCAAGGTCTCAAACCTGTTCCTGAGATGGTTTTGAAATTCAGGTAGGATAGACTCAAGATCATATTTTGGTTCCCTTGGATTTGATTTCATTTTTCTTAGCTTCAGGGTGAAATCGCATATGAGTAGTTGGTGGTCTCTTCCATGATTGAGATTGTTTACAACTTTAGTTTGCTTGGCTCCACAGTCAACACTCTTGGAAGCAGCAACCAAGAAATTAAAGACATATTGCGATAGGCAAGGATGCTGTTAGAGATATCTCCAGAGCACTGAAGGGGAATGATGTCACTCTGGAGATTAGGGTTAAAAGAAGGAGAATGGATGCCTTTGAGCTGTGGTCTGGAGAAGAGTACTGAGGGTACCATGGACTGCTACAAAAATCAAAAGGTTCGTCCTGGAGAGGGTTAAACATGGGCTTCTCCTTGGAGGCAAGGATCCTGTAGCTTTGTCTAACATACTTTGGACATGTTGCAAGGAGGGGTCAGTCCTTGGAGAGGGACATCATACTTGGGAGGGTGGAGGGACAGTGCTGGAGAGAAAGACCCTCTATGAGGTGGATTGATTCAGTGACTTGAGTAAACGGGTAGATATGATGGAGACAGTGAAATCGGCACACGATGGAGCTGTTTAGGCCTGTTGTACATAGAGTCACCCTGAGTTGCAGGTGACATGACGGCACATGACAACAACAACAGTGTTTCCTTGCTCCATCCTGATTACTGCTTTCAGGTCATCAACCACATGATGATAGAGGTTTCACATGGGTACAAAAGTGTTCTGGAATTCAAATTTTTCTCAAGGTTATCTACAATTTGTTGCAATCTACACGGTCAATAAAACAGGTAGATATTCCTCTGGTACTCTCTACTTTCGTCCAAGATCCTCCTGAAAGTGGCAATAATGTCTCTAGTGCCATGGCCTCTTAAAACCCAGATTGTATTTTTGGTAGTTCTCTGTTTATGTACTGTCCCAATTGTTTTTGCACATTCTTCAGCAAGATTTTTTGTGTGTGATATTAGCAATATAGTTCAATAATTTCCACACAGTGTCAGATCACTATTTTTTGGGATAGGAATAAATACGGATCTCTTCTAATCAGTTGGCCAGGTAGTTGTCCTCCGTATTTTTTTTTTTTTGCACAACTTGGTGAGCAAGTCCCACAACATTTGTTTTTTAAAATATGTCAAGTGATATGCTATCAATTCCTGACGTCTTTTTTGCCTATTCCTTCTGATCAGCTTGGACTTCCTCCTTCATCATCATTGCCTGTTGATTATATATTATTTC
The DNA here is from genome assembly GCF_000299155.1 of Elephantulus edwardii. Classification (NCBI taxonomy): domain Eukaryota; kingdom Metazoa; phylum Chordata; class Mammalia; order Macroscelidea; family Macroscelididae; genus Elephantulus; species Elephantulus edwardii. The sequence continues at coordinate 6,805,993 of NW_006399792.1, read as the reverse complement.
ATGAAATTCTTTTGTGTCAGCCAGTTTTTTAAGTGACTGTGTATGCTCCTTTCATGTTCTTTTAACGCTTTCTCCATCATTCAATATTCTGCCTATAGCATCCGTAAGTATTGCAATTCAAGGGTTGAATTTTTCTTTAGTTCCTTCAGCTTAAGAAATGCCAAATGAAGTCGGCCCTTTTGATTTTTCTGACTCATGCTCTTTGCACATTTTATTATAATACTTTGCTTTGTCTTCTTGAGTTGCCCTTTAAAATATTCTGTTTAGCTACACAACAGCTTGATTTTTTCCCCTCAGTGTTGGCTTTTCCTCTAGTGATAAAATCAGAGTATCTTCTAATATCCATCTCGGTTTTAGTTCCACGATGAACACTTTTTGCAGCACATTAAGTCAGGAAATTATAAGACAAAATTCATTTGGAAAATCTGCCCTCGGGAACCATACTAGAGTACGGAAAAACAGGAATGTCAGTCTGGAGACTAAGTTGCACCTGATCCAGCTCGTTGTCTTTGTAATATCTTTCTATGTATCAGACAACTGGACAATGACTAAGGATTACAGAAGAGGATTTGATGCCTTTGAATTGTGGTTCTGGAGAAGAGTGTTGAACATATTGTGGCTTGCCAGGAGGACAAACAGATCTGTCTTCAAGAGGATGAATCCAAGCTGCTCTTCGGAGGAAAGGACTTTGAAGCTTCATCTCACCTACTTTGGGCCCGTGGCGAGGAAGGACCAGTTTTTGGAGAAGGGTATCATGCTTATAAAGGTGGAAGGATAGCACAGTAGAGGCAGACCCTTCATGAGATGGAGTGACATATTTACTGGAGTAATGGGGGTAGGTGTGTCAGAGTCAGTGAGACTGGCTCAGAATAGGACAGGCTTCAGAGTTATTTTGCACAGGGGGTCGCTATGAGTTACAGTCAACTTGACAGCACATAACAACAACAACACACAGATTGTTAAATTATATTGGTTACTTTGCCCACCACATATCTACCTTTCCCCCTTTGATCATATTCCAATACCCCAATTTAATTGTTCCCTCATGAATCATTTTTGTTTTAGAGTAAATGTTCAGGTTTTTGCATTATACAGATGCTTGCAGATAATAGTCTTCATTTTGTGTCCACTATGTACTTTCACTAAATAGTGATCTCTGGTTTTAAAGAACAACTCTTGTGGTTACTGGGTAGATGAAGTCATGGCTCATTTATGCTATCAGCCTTATAGACTTGTTTCTTCACTGGGATTTTATTATAAGAAAGAAATGATGACTTCCAAACGTCCATTTCAGAGCTGAAACTGGAAGTCTTTATATGGTTTATTTTTAAATATTGACATTGCAGTTAATTCTTCATGGACCATTTCTGTGTTTCTAAGGAATGGAGTAAGTAGCATAAATCAGCTCTTCGACCTATTTATTAGATTTTCTTTGGCAAGGTACAGTATATGTGATGGGTAAATTATTATTACTTTCTTCAATCACCATTCAAAACAGCACTCAGGCTTTTAAATTAAACAAGAGTTTTGGCCAAAGAGTTGACGAGAAGTTGCCTTCTTGTCAGTGAAGCAGTGGATGTAAAGAAGGAGCTGACAGTAGTACAGAGGAAAGTTCTTGGTACCTAAAACTTTAGACATGGCATAGAGTAAGAACTGAAATATTGGAGGCAAAGATGACAAACTGGATATGCAACTGGATTTAAATGTTTTATTTTATGTACAAGATGTATATATTTTATAACTTAAATTTAGACTTTGTAGACAACTAATATCATTCCATGTAAGATCAAGAGAAGTGTTAAGGACTCCTCTATCTTACAGAAACATACTTGGGATTTACTAGTCTGCAGTGATAATCATTTGCCAAATAGAGTTGTTGTTTCCTATTTCCTCTACATTATAGAGCCTTTTAGATGCCTCAGTAATATATTGATGTAAACAACCTCCTAAGCATCCCACTTCTATGCATTTTAGGAATTATTCTATATTTTGTACACTTTCCTTTATTTCTTTAGGGCTACTGATACCTTTCTATTTCAGGTGAAAATGTGCTGGATCCATTGGTAAATAAGAAACACATTTATTTGGCCTCATTTCTTCCACAATTTTCTATTAAGTCACATATTGACAGTAAATATGTATGTTTCTCATTCTCTCTCTCTCTCTCTCTCTCTCTCTCTCTCTCTCTCTCTCTCTCTCCGTCTCCCTCTCTCCTCTTTCTCTCTATTTATATATAGTATATTTAATCAAGTTGATTAATAGTGAGTCATAGTGACATTATGAACAAAGGATCTGAAGTCAGTTCTGTCATGTGCAATCCTCACACTTCCTGACACACAAGAGCCCATTGCAGCAGTCACCTTGTCAATCCACCTAGTTGAGGGCCATCCTCTTCTTTGCTTACCCTCCACCCTTCCCAACATAATGTCCCTATCCAAGGAATAGCACGTCCTAGCAATATGTTCAAAATATGTGAGGCAAAATCTCCTCATTTTTGTCTCCAAAGAGCATTCTGGGTTCACCCTCTCCAAGATATATCTATTCGTTTTCTTGACTGTCCACAGAATCTTCAGTGTTTTTCTCCAACACCACAGCTTAAAGGCATGAATTATTTTTCTGTCATCATCATTGAGTGTCCAAGTGTGTGTGTGTATGTTGTGTGCCATTGAGTTGGAATCAACACATAGTCCTTTTTCTTTTTTCTTTTCTTTTTTTTTTTGTTTTTTGTTTTTGTTGTGTGCCGTTGAATCAGATCCAACTAGCACAGAAGATTGTCCTTCTTCTCCAGTGGAGCATCTGGTGAATTTGAACCATGTGCCTTCATGATTGCAGCACTTCTTGCCATTAGGGCATGAGAGCTCCCTTATGTACTTGTCCTTACAGTGAGTTTTCAGAGACAGTAAATCATATGGGAGATTGTCCATCCTTTCCCTGCAGAATAGCTGGTGGATTTGGACTTCATGCTTTTGATATGAACTTCACACATTTGGTACAGGTTCTTACTTAAGTGGTGGTTGTTCCGTCAAGTCGCTTGCGACTCATGGTGACTCTATGCACAACATCCCTAAACCCTGCTCTATCCTGTGTCAATCTTATTGGGTCCAACACGCCTATTCCCACTACCCCAATGACTGAATCAATCCATCTCGTCAAGGGTCATCCTTTCCTGTGCTGTCCCTCCACTCTCCCAAGCATGACATCTCTCTCCAATGACTGATCCCGCCTTGCAACATGTCCAAGGTATGTCAGATGAAATTTAAGAATTCTTGTCTCCAAAGAGCAGCGTGGCTTCACCCTCTCCAGCACAAACTTCTTTGTTATCCTAGCAGTCCATGGTATATTCAATATTCTTCTCCAGCACCACAGCTCAAAGGCATCAATTCTCCTTCTGACATCCCAAGTCATTTTCCAGCTCTCTGATGTATAGCAAGCAATTGCAAAGACCATGACCTGTATCAGGCAAACTTTAGTCTCCAGACTGACATACCACTAGAGGAGTGTGTGTGTGTGTGTGTGTGTGTGTGTGTGTGTACCCAGATCCACAATCTCTCTTTTACATTCCTTAATCTTTGAATATATATGTTGAAAATAACCTTGTATGAGACCCTTGTCTGAAATGGTAATGTCAATTTTTTTTTCCTTAGTAAGTAGGTTTTCTTTTCACTATGTTGGAAAATATTTCTTATGGCAAAGAATTTAATCTTTAGAAGATCCCATTCATCAGTTTTATCATTTCCAGATTGTGCATTTTTGGCTGTATTTAGCAGTGCCTTTATACCATAGACTAGGCCATCTACGCTTGATCTCAGTTTGTTCTGATGAACTTTTTGGTATTGGGCTTTACTCCCAGGTCTCTGATCCACCTTGGTTTGATTTTGGTGCATGGTGTGAGATGCGCATTACATTTCAGCTTTCTGCAGGCCAGTTCCATTTGTTGAAGAGGTTGTCATTTCTCCATTTGATAGATTTTATTTTCTTGTTGACCATAGATAGCTTGGTCCATCTAGGGGTTCTTAATTCTGCTCCATTGATCTATGTGCCCATCATTATACCAGTACCATGCTGTTTTGGTTACTACCACTGTGTGTTAGGTTTTGAGGTTAGGGAGTACTATGCCTCCCTTTTAATTTTTGTTTTTCCAAAGTGTTTTACTTATTCAGGGTTTCTTTCCTTTCCAATAAACTTGACAATTTCCCTTTTGATCTCCTTGAAAAATTAATGTGGTACCTGTACTGGGATTGTGTTGAACATGTAGATTGCTTTTGGTAGGATTGTCATTTCACAATACTGAGTCTTCCTATCCAAGAACCTGACACATTTTCCCACTTACTTAGGTCTTTTATTGTGTCTCCCAAAAATGTTTTGTAGTATTGTTTGTCTAGGTATTTTGTATCTCTAGTTAGGTTCAGTCCCAAGTATCTCAATTTGTGGTTGGCTATTTTAAATGGTATTGCTTTCTTGGTTTCCTTCTCTGAGTTCTCTTCGTTATTGTAGAGGAATCCTACTGATTTTGGCATATTGATCTTATATCCTGCCACTCTGCTAAACTGTCTGCTAAGTCTAAGATATCCACAAGAAAAAGACCGATAACACAATTACTAAATGGAAAAAAAAATCATACAAAGGATTTTAACAGAGGAAGATATCCAAATGGCCAACAGACACATGAAGAAATGCTCAAAATCACTGGCAATAAAAAAGAAACAAATCAAAACTACAATGAGATACAATCTCACCCCAGTAGCACTCGCAAAGTTTAACAGGACAGCAAGTAATAAATGTTGGAGAGGATGTGGCAAGATAGGAAGTCTTATACACAGTGGGATGGTAAAATGGTACAACCACTCTCGAAGACAGTTTGATGTTTCCTTAGAAAGCTGAACATAGAAATTCCATATGACCCACTTATTTCTACTGCTTGGAATATACCCTGAGAAAATGAGAACTGAGGCACAAATGGAGACTTGTACATAATGTTCATAGCAGTGTTATTCATCATTGCAAGAATGTGGAAACAGCCCAAAATGTCCAACAACAATTGAATGGATTGAGAAATTATAATTATGGTACATTCCCAAAATGGAATGCTATGCAGCACACAGGAGCAACGATTTTATATATCACTACCTAAGTTGGAAGAGATTGGAGTGGAGAACATTATGCTGAGTGAATTAACTCAGTCCCATAAGGACAAATACTATATAAGATCATTATTTTAGGAAGTGTATAAGGGAAGCCGCGGAGGGGCGTGGAGGGGCTGGGTGTGGTGAGGTGAAAAGAGACAAAAAAAAAAGTGTATAAGGATCCAAGGTGGGGAGGGGGGATCAGAGGGAGAAAGATAGGCAGGGTGGTGGTGGTGATGGTTAATCATAGGGTTTCACAATTTGATGGGTGTAGGGAGGGGTGGGAAAAGGAAATGGGAAAGGTCTGGTGTGGTTAACAATATATACAGACTTTGTAATAAATCAGTATAAAATAAAATTTTATATGAATTAAAAAAATAGCATTGTAATCGTTTTACTTCTTGCTACTTGTGGCATCTGTGGTACAGTAGATTGTTCAAAATGGTTTTTCAAGCCATTGATTATGTCCGTCCTTGCAACATGACTTGGCTGTTTTTTGTTGTTGTCAGGTGCCATAGAGCGGAGTACAATTCATAGCAAGCTAAAAAGAACAAATCTGACACACTTGAACCCACTGATGCACACTTGCAACCCACTGTGTCAATCCACCTGGTTGACACTCTTCATTTCTTTTGTTATCCCTCCAATTTCCCAAGTATGATGTTCCTCTTCAATGAATAGCCCCTTCTAGCACCACGCTTAATGTATGTAAGAAAAAGTTTTATCATCTTTCCCTCCAAGGAGATTCTGGCTGCACTTTCTCCAAGAGATGTCGGGTTTTTAATTTTGTCAGTCCATTCAAAAATGACTGAAGCAACATATCAACAGAGAACTTCCAGAAGTGCAGGCTGGATTTAGAAGAGGCCATAGTACTAGGGATATTGTAGCTAATGTTAGATGGATCTTGGATGAAAGCAGGGAGTACAAGAAGAATGTCTGTCTGTGTTTCATTGACTATACAAAGGTGTTTGGACCACAGCAAACTGTGGTTAACTCTGAGAAGAATGGAAATACCAGAACAGTTAATTGTGCTTATGTGAAATCTGTATTTGGACTAAAAGGCAGTCATCAGCACAGAGCAAAGAAACACTGCATGCATAGTTCAAAATTGGGAAAGGTGTACCCCAGGGATGCATCTTATCTCCATACCTTTTCAATCTCTATGCAGAACAGATTATATAGGAGACTGGGCTCTATGAGGAGAAATGTGGCATCAGAATTGGAGGAAGGCTTATCAACAATCTGCGTTACACAGATGATCCAACCCTGCTTGCTGAAACTGAAGAGGACCTGAAGCGCTTGCTGCAGAAGGTCAAGGACTGCAGCCTTTAATATGGAGTGAGGCTTAATATCAAGAAAACAAAGACTTTCATCACTGGGCTGATTGACAGCATCAAGATGGGTGATAAAGAGATTGAGACTGTTCACAGCTTTAGTTTGCGTGGCTCCACAATCAACACTCTTGGCAGCAGTAGCCAGGAAATTAAAAGACAAATTGCGTTGGGAAAGTCTGCTGTCAGAGACCTCTCCAAAGTACTGAAAAGCAACAATGTCAGAGAGATCGGAGACTAATGTGCACCTGATACAGGCCATGGTCTTTGCAAGTACTTGATATGGCAACAGAGAGCTGGACAATGACTAGCAATGATAGAAGGAGAGTTGATGCCTTAGAGTTCTGGTGCTGGAGAAGAATATTGAATATACTATGAACTGCTAGGAGAACAAACAAGTTCATCTTGGAAAGGGTGAAGCCAGGCTGCTCCTTGGAGGCAAGGATTCTGAGGCTTCGTCTTACATACTTTAGACATGTTGCAAGGTGGGATCAGTTCTTGGAGAGGGACATCATGCTTGGGAGGGTGGAGAGACAGCACAGGAGAGATAGATTCTTGATGAGATGGATTAATTCAGTCACTGAGGTGATGAGGATAGGTGTGTCAGATACAATAAGATTGGCAAGGGATAGAGAAGATTTTAGAGCTGTTGTATATAGGATCGCTATAAGTCACAGGCAACTTGTTGGCACATAACAACAGAACAACATCTTTATTTACTGCCCAGCTCTCAGGAGCATAACAAGTGTTTGAAAAGATCATGGTCTGAATAATGTATAGCTCAGGCTTCAAACTAATGCCATTGTTGTTATGTGCTATTGAGTTTCCTGTCACTCATAGCGACCCCATGTACAATAGCTCTGAAACCTAAGCCAATCTCACTGTTACTGACGCACCTATCTCCATTACCTCAGTCATTGTGTCAATTTATCTTTTCAAATGTTTTTCTCTCCTATGCTTCCCCTTCAAAATTGGTTCAAAATTGGGAAAGGCGTAAGCCAGGGATGTGTCCTGTCTCCATACCTTTACAACTTGCATGCAGAACAGATCACCAGGGAGGCTGGGCTCTATGAGTAGAAATGCGGCATCAGGTTTGGTGGAA
>NW_006399792.1:6796818-6797758 GCF_000299155.1 Elephantulus edwardii | reverse complement strand
GGATGTTGTACAAAAAAAGAAAAAAAAGGATGTTGTACATAGGGTCGCTATGAATCACAAGCAGCTTGATGGCACATAACAACAAGAACAACAACAACAATGCTTCCCCCTCAACCTCCCAAGCATGATATCGTTCTCCAAGGACTGTTCCCTTCTGGCATGTGCCTAGCATATGTTAGATAGAGTTTCGAAATCTTTGCCTTCAAATAGCAACTTGGTTTCACCCTCTCCAGGATAAATCTTCTCTTTCTCTTGACAGTCCATGGAATGTTCCATACTCTTCTCCAGTACCACAGCTCAAAGGCATTAATCCTTCTTTTTTCACCTTTATTCATTGTGCAGCTGGCTGATGTACAACTGGGAATTGCAAAGACCATTTCCTGAAACAGGTGCCCCTTACTCTCTAGACTGACATCATTACTCTTTTGTATTTTGGAGACATCCCTGACAGCAAATTTTCTGAATACAACTCTTCTTTTGATTTCCTTATTGTTGGTACCATGAGTGTTGATTATGGAAATAATCAAGCTGAAATTGTTAACAATCTCAATCTCTTCCCCACCTTTCATGGTTCTGACAATTGGCCCAGTGGTGACAGTCTTCATTTTCTTGATATTGAGCTTCATAATACAAATCACACGTTCAGCAAGCAAGGTTTTATCATCTATATAGTGAAGGCTATTGATGAGTCTTCCTCCAATACTGATGCCACATTTTTCTTCATAGATTTCAGCTTCTTGAATAATTTGTTTAGCATACAGATTGAACAGATATGGAGAAAGGATATGACCCCAACACACACCTTTCTTAATTTTAAACAATATGTTTCCTCGCTCTGTTTTTTTCAACAGGTTCTTAGTCTAGGTATAGAGTTCACGTGAGCATAATCAAATGTTCTGGGGATTCGATTCTTCTCAATATTGTTGTTGTTGTTGTTGTT
>NW_006399792.1:6780995-6795748 GCF_000299155.1 Elephantulus edwardii | reverse complement strand
CCCATTCTTCTCAGAGTCAGCCACAGTTTGTTATGATCCACACAGTCAAACGCCTTTGCATAATCAATGAAACACAGATAGACATTCCTCTGGTACTCCCGGCTTCTGTCTAACATTAGCTACAATATCCCTAGTACCATGACCCCTTCTAAATAAGGGATATATTTTCACTTTTTCTACAAAAGGTTTATCTGTTGGATACTTCTCTAAATCTGAACATCCAGATTAAGACACACTAGGAAGAAGGATTGGCCATCCACTTACAAATTAGCAGGCCTCTGAAGACACTATGTACAACAGAACACACGTAGAATGACAGAAAGGACAACTGAGTATGGACATACAAAGAAAGAGGAACAGTTGTAAGCAGACACTAGTGATTGGAACATAGAATGTGAGAACCATGAATGTAGGAAAATTAGACATTGTTAAGGAGGAAATGGAACGCATAGATATTGACATACTAGGCACTGGTGAGATTAGATGGGCTGGCATGGCACATTTTGAATCAGATGATCATATGATATACTACTCCGGAGATGAAAAAGGAGGAAAAAATGGGGTTGCTTTCATAGTTAGAAAAGCCATTTCTAAATCTGTCTTTAAGTACAATATTGTGAGTGACAGAATAATATCCATACGCATACAAGGAAGTCCAATGAATACCACTATCATTCAGATATATGCACCAACAACCCCAGCCAAAGAAGAGGAAATAGAAGATTTCTACCAACTTTTACAGTCGGAGATTGACCGAACATGCAATCAAGATGCATTAATAATAATGGGTGACTGGAATGCAAAAGTTGGGAACAGAGAAGAAGAATCAGTAGTCGGAAAACATGGAGTTGGAGACAGAAATGGAGCTGGAGGTAGAATGATTGAATTTTGCACAATCAATGACTTATTCATTGCAAACAGATTTTTAAAGAGACGTAAACCCAGGTTATACACATGAATCTCACCTGATGACATGCATAGGAATCAGACTGATCTGCGGAAGGAACTGCAGGAGAAGCTCAAAATCAGCTGTGAAAACTAGGCCCGGAGCTGATTGTGGAACAGACCACCAACTACTCATATGCAAGTTCAAGCTGAAGCTGACAAAAATTAAACAGAATCCATGGGAACCAAAATATAACTTTGAGTCTATCCCACCTGAATATCAGAGCAATCTCAAGACCAGGTTTAAGACCTTGACCAAGAATGAGAAAAGACCAGATGAGTTGTGGGAGAACGTCAAATGTATCATCCAGGAAGAGTGCAAATGGTCATTGCAAAGACAGAAGAGAAAAGAAAAAGACCAAAATGGATGCCAGAAGAAATTATGAATATTGCACTGGAACACAGAGAAGCTAAAGCAAAAGGAATAATTCAAGATTCTAAAGAGCTGAATAGAAGATTTCAAAAGGCAGTGCGGGATGACAAAGTAAAATATTACAATTAAATGTGCAAGCAGCTGGAGTCAGAAAACCAAAAGGGTCGAACTCGCTCAGCATTTCTTAAGCTCAAAGAACTGAAGGACAAATTCAAACATCAAGTTGTTATATTAAGGTTGCTTAGGCAGAGTATTGAACGATCCAGGAGGTATCAAAAGAAGATGGAAAGAATATACTCAGTCATTGTATCAAAAGGAATTGGCAGACACAGAAGAATTTAATGAATCAACATATGGGCAAGAGCCTATAGTGATGAGGGAAGAAGTTTAACCTGCTTTGAAGGAAATAGTAAAAAAATAAGGCCCCAGGAATAGATGGTATACCAATTGACGTATTTCAGCTAACAGATGCTGCCCTGGATGTGCTCACCAAGTTGTGTCAAGAAATCTGGAGAACAACCAGTTGGCCAACTGACTGGAAGAGGGCTATATTTGTTCCCATTTCAAAGAAAGATGACCCAACAGAGTGTGGAAAAGATAGAACAATATTGTTGATTTCAAGTGCAAGCAAGATCCTGCTGAAGATTATCCAAAACCGACTGGAACAGCACATCAACAGAGAACTGCCAGGAGTCTCAATATTAGTCATAATTTATTATGATCCATACAGTAAAATGCCTTTGCACAGGGAATATAACACAAATAGTATTCATTGCTTTCAGCCAGGACCCATCTGACATCAACAATTGCATTCCTAGTATCATGGACTCTTCTAAATCCAGCTTGAATGTCTGGCAGTTCTCTGCATTTTGTTATAGGAAATTTTGAATGATATTCATCAGCATTTTCTTGCATGTGATATTAATTATATTGTTTGATAATGTCCACATTCTATTGAATCACTTTCATAACTCAGTAGGACTATGCTAACAATGTAAATGAAGTAGATATTATTTTTTTGCTTGGGAATTTCCTAAATAAGGTGTTTCCACTACTAAGGAGGGGATTGGTCTGTTTCATTATCCTGTCAAGCTTAGTCTAAGCCGATTCATGGACAGAAAATGAGAATCTTGCTGCAACCAAGAAAGATGAAACAGAGCGCAGTGTGTTTGGGACTGAGATTCTTCCTGATGATGGATATTGAGACATCACAACAGCAACAGCAGCAGAGGTAGTAATGACATAGAAAATCATGAGAGGGAGAGCTGAACTTGCAGTTTAGTCCCATAGAATCAGAGTTGAGAAACTTTATATAGTGTTTTTTTTTCTCTTTTTCTTTTAATGAGTGCTGAGACTCTGTAACTGGTAAGACAAGGAGAACTTTGTAAAGCTGCCAAACTCTAAGTAGAAAAGTTGGAGAGCACATCTGAGAAGTTATCTGGACTGAAGTATTGTATCCTGTTTCTTATCTAAATTATAACCTTTTAAATTCTCTAATAAATCCCATAATTATAAATGTTGCCTGTGAGTTACATGTGGCCATTGCAACAGGTAAAGGATTTAGTAGCAGAGCAAAGAGAATCCTGGAAAGGATGATAGAATTGGTAGCAGTAGGTACCAGAGCATGTGGACATGTCTGTACTCAGGGAATTTGTTTTGTGTTGTAGAAGTTGTGAATGGGACTTTTCCCATTTGTGATATTAGTAGTGATCAGACATTGCTACCCCACACTCATCACGTTGATTCACGCACACACGCACACACACATCAAATATATATACACACATAGAAACACAAGTATATATTTTATTTCAGAGTCTCAGTCTTTGGCTGTTCCTATGGCTTGTCATATGTTTTCCTATATTAACAAACAGATCTTGCAGAAGAAAGCCCTGAAATAAGTATCCAGTAAATCTTTTAAATGAAATAACAACTGTGTATAGAGTAGCTAGGCTGAATGTCAACAAATGTCAGCATAACAACATTAATTCTAACATAATATTATTAATATCATGACTTCAGTATCGAGTAACACTATTGACACCAATGGAGAGTGAACCTAGTAAAGGCTGTTCAACCCTTTACTGGTTAAGAAAAATTTACAATTTGGCCTCTAGGGGTTAAGACATGTGCCATAATGTGCATGTAGTAGATAAATAGATGTTTCAACATTGTATGATGGCATCTCTACTCTATATCATTACATACTGTCTATAATTGAAAATATATTTATCTCCAATTTAACAAAACTAATATAATGCATGTAATAGTAATTATAATACTATTATAATATGTAATGTATTTCATTTCTCTTGTTATTTTAATTAACACGTGCTTTCTAGGTTAGAAAACCTGAGCAATTTTGGGGAAAAGGAATATAATTATGTGTAATTCTACCTGAAGACTTATTCCTTTCTTATGTGCACACTGAGATAGCAGACCTGGCCTGATTCTCAACCTTTGTAGCCTTTCTTCATTATAGTATGAATACATTTGATCTTCACTTATTCATGCCTGTTTCAGATTCTTGTATCTTTCTCTTCCTTATATTTTTATCTAAGACTCAATTGATTTATTTTACTCTCGCAAATTTTCTGATTTTCAGTCAAATCCTAAACTATTTTGGATTTCCCAAAAGAATAAAAGTAGAAGAGCTGAAATTTAGAGAAGGACAAAACTCAAATCATGCTAAACCAGCTGTAAGTATTACAAACTGGTTCTGTTGACAAAGGTCAAATTAATGGCAGCTTCACACCTTTGAAGAGGTAATTGCTTCATAAGAAATGCTTCATTAAGGCTATATCTCCTAGGCTAATGGATTTCAAGAAAAATTCCCATTTTTCTCAAGATATAGACCTTTCTCCTTTCTCTCTTAGTAATAAGTTTGATAAGTGGAAAGAATTGCTCAAAGTAGGTGCTTGTTCAGATCTGGAACATAGATCTTATCATCAAGTATAATTTGGCTTGAATATTAATGACATACATTTTTTTTGTGTTTTTTTAACTATTAAATTTTATTAATTTTGATGAATATTTACAGAGATTTTGGGTTTTCATTCATTCCTTGCTGCACTATTTTCTATATCCTCCTCCCCAGTTCATTCTTCTTTTTTTTCTCCCCCCTTGAAAGTCTGTTTTAATTGTACAATTGCCATCATCAACTACCTGCGTTATGCAGATGACACAACCCTGCTTGCTGAAACTGAGGAGGACCTGAAGCGCTTGCTGCAGAAGGTCAAGGACTGCAGTCTTCAATGTGGATTGAAGCTCAACATCAAGAAAACAAAGATTCTCACCACTGGGCCAATTGGCAGCATCAGTATTGATGGTGAAGAGATTGAGACACTTAACAGTTTTAGTTTACTTATCTCCACAGTCAACACTCTTAGTAACAGCAACTAGGAAATCAGGAGATGAATTGCATTGGGAAAGTCAGCTGTGAGGGACCTCTCAAGAGTACTGAGGAGCAACGACATCGGTCTGGAGACTAAGGTGCGCCTGATCCAGGCTATCATCTTTGCAATTACATGCTATGCATCCATCAGAGAGTTGGACACAGTGAATAGGGATGATAGAGAATTGATGCCTTTGAGCTGTGGTGCTGATGAAAAGTGTTGAATATACCATGGACTGCTAGGAGAACAAACAAGTTTGTCCTGGAGAGGGTGAAGCTAGAATGCTCCTTGGAGTCAAGGATTCTGAAGCTTCGTTTGACATACTTTGGGCATGTTAAAAGGAGGGACTAGTCCTTGGAGAGGGGCATCATGTTTGGGAGAGTGGAGGGACAGCTCAGCAGGGGAAGGCCCTCGATGAGATGGATCGATTCTGTGAGTGGAGTGTTGGGAATGAGTGTGTTTGAGACAGTGTGGTTGGCACAGGATAGAACGGCATTTAGGGCTCTTGTACATATAGGGTTGCTATGAGTCACAAGCGACTCGATGGCACATAAAAACAGCAAACAACAACCAAAAGCAAGCTACATGTTCATCTCAATCCCAATACAGATACCAAATTCATTTTTTTCAAGGAGATTGAAAAGGAAATGGTCCCGTTTATTTAAAGAGGCAGAAGATTCTGAATGAACAAAATACTCTGAGAAACAAAAATGAAGTGGGAGGCATAGCACTCCGTGACCTCAAAACCTACTACACAGTGGTAGTAACAAAAACAATATGGTACTGGTACAATGACAGGCATGTAGACCAATGGAACAGAATTGAAAATCCAGAAATGGACCCACCAAGGACCTCTCCAGAGTTCTTAAGAGCAATGTTGCCTGTCTAGAGATTAAGATGATCCTAATTCAGGCCATGGTCTTAGAAATTACTTGCTATGCATCAAAGAGCTGAACAATGACTAAAGATGACAGAAGAACAATCAATGCCTTTGATTTGTGGTGCTGGAGAAGAGTCTTGAACATATCATGGACTGCCAAGAAAACAAATAGTTCTTAGAGAAGATGAAACCAAGTTCCTCTTTGGAGGCTAGGATTTTGCAGCTCTGTCTCACAAACTTTGGGCATGTAGCTTGGAGAGACCAGTCCTTGGAGAAGGACATCATACTTGGAAGAGCAGAGGGAAAGCGCAGGAGAGGAATATGCCAGATGAGATGGATTGATACAGTAACTGGAGAAATGGGTGTTTGTGTGTCAGAATTAGGGAAACTGGCTCAGGATAGTGCAGGGTTCAGAGCTGTTGTACATAGGGTTGCTATGGTTCACAGGCAACTTGATGGCACATAACAACAACAACAACAATCTATTGTCAGCTGATAGTTGAGAAGGAAATCTAGCCTATCAAATGTGGAAAAGACAGCCTCTTCAACAAATGGTGCTGGCAAAACTGGAGTTACACCTGCAGAAAGCCAAAAAAGGATCCACATCTCACACTATACACAAAAATTAACTCAAAGTGAATCAGAGACCTGGGAGTAAAGCATAAAACCATAACATTCCTAAGAAACAAACTGGCATCAAGCTTAGAAGGCTTAGTCTATGACATAAAGAGACTGCCAAATACAGCCAGAAATGCACAATCTGGAGAGGATAAAAATTTATCAACAGGACCTTCTAAAGATTAAATTTCTGTGCACATCAAAAACTTCTCCAACAGGGTGAAAAAAAACCTACCAACTGGGAATAAACATTTGACAATACCATCTCAGACAAAAGTTTCATAATGAAAGTTTATAGTATACTCCTGGGCCTCCACAAGAAAAAGACTGATAATCCAATTAGAAAAGGAGCAAAAGATATGGAAAGAATTTTCACAGAGGAAGATATTTGAATGGCCAAACCACAATGAGATACAATCTTACAGCAGTAGCAGTGGCAATGTTTAACAGAACAGCAAGTAATAAATGTCTGAAAGGATGCAGCAAGATAAAAACTCTTATACATTGCTGGTGGGATTGTAAACTGGTACAACCACTCTGGAAGGACGTTTAGCACTTCCTCAAAAAGCTGAGCATAGAAATTCCATATGCTCTAACTATTTCATTGCTTGGAATATACCCTGAGAAAATGAGAACTGAGGCACAAATGGAGACTTGCACAACAATGTTCACAGTAGCATTATTTACCATTGCAAGAACATGGAAACAGCTCAGATGTCCAATCACAATCAAATGGATTGAGAAATTATGGTACATTAATACAATGCAGTACTAGTCAGCATGCAGGATAGATTATGATTTTGTAAATTACTACCTAACTTGGGGGGGCTGGAGAGCATTATGCTGAGTGAACAAACTCAGTCCCATAAGGACAAATACTCTATAAATCCATTATTTTAGGATGAGTTTGAGGATCCAGGTGGAGGGTGGAGGGGTGGAAGCAGAGGGTTGTGGATGGGCGGGGATGGGGGAGTGTTTATATACAGAGTTGCACAATTTGATGAGGGTGGGGTTAAAGAGATAGGAAAGATCTGGTATGAAAACTAGTATATTCAAACTATGTAAATAAACCAGTATGATTTTTTTAAAAAAGTGATAAAAAAAACCAAAATTCAAGATGGATCAAGGACTTAGAACTATAACCAAACACTCCACAATTCATTAGGAAAAAAGCTATGAAGGACTCTAGAAGCTCTAATCCTCAACATGAACAGTCTACTAAGTATAATGAAAAGCCTACAACCAGAAGAGAATAAAATAGGTGAATGTGACCTTCTAAGAATCAAATCCCTATGCAATCAAAAGCTCTAACAGCGTAAGAATGAAAACCACAGACTGGGCAAAAAAATATTTGGTGTTGCATATCTGATAAGGAAATTATATATAAAATGTAGAATACTTCAGCACCTCAACAAGAAAATAATAAACAATCCAGTCACAAAATGTACACAGGATATGAATAGACACTACACCAAAGAAGACATTCAGGTGGCAAACACATGAAAAACTGTTCTAAATCTGTAGCTATCAGAGAGATGCAAATCAAAACAACTACAAGATATTATCTCACCCCAGCAACAATAGCAAAATTCAACAAAGCAGCAAATAATAAATGCTAGCAAGGTTGTGGACAGATTGGATCCCTTATTCAGTGCTGGTGGGAATGTAAAATGATGCAATCACTATGGAAGGTGGTATTGTTCACAATAGCAGAGAGATGGAAAGAACCCAAATGTTCATCGAAAAACTATGCTACAGCCACATGATGGAATTCCATGCAACTTTGAAAAACATTGAAATAGTAAAATAGCTCACAACATGCGGGAGACTTGAGGACATTATGCTAAGTGAAATATCTCAGTCACAAAAGGACAAATACTGCATAATACCTGTTATGCAGGTGTCTTATAAAATAGGACAGACATGGAGGTGTCGGGGAGAAAATAGTGAGTAGATAATAAACACTGTACTAGAACAGATGAGGGGAAGAACTGTCCATAAGGAGTATATGATTATGACTATATGACAGCAATCTGGAACAAGGGGTATATTGCAGGGTAGGCTTGGGAGGGGAGAGAGAGAAAACGTGTAAAAAAAAAATCCAGAACCATTAACAATATTTTAGCCCTGCAGTTGTGTGTTACTGTCCTTTTTGGCATTCAAAGGTGGGTGGGCGGTCCTGACCCCTAGAGAAAGGGTAATTAAGGGTGAGGTCGAGCTTGTGGAGCCGGCTCCAGGCCCTAGTTTCAAAACCTATCAGGCCCTTAGGCCTGCGGCCCTCAGGCCAGCCTTTAATTGTTTTTGGTGAAACATTCTTCTAAGTTGTGTAACCCTGGTTACCCTGGTAACCACTTGCTGTACAGAGGTAACTCATAATTGCTGTGAAGCCAAATACTGTTACCCATGGTGGACAGTGTTTGGTGAAGCTCCCCAATTAAAACAAGCTTGGAAGCAGGAGTGGCATCTACTTCCACAATAACTTGCCTCTGGAAACCCTATGAACCTGGAGAAAGGATGCAAGTTATACAGGAAGTGTCCAGGACTTTCATTCATATGGTCACTATGAGTCTTCTGCGACTCAACGGCACTTAACAACAACTACAATTTATTCTTCCATATACTAGTACTATCAGAACTGTATTTATTTTATTTACCTGGGTTTTCATAATTCCTTCTTAAATTATGATCTACAGATATTTTAGGGAGATTGCTTTGTTTCCACCACAGTGCTGTTGTTATGTGTCACTGACTTATAGATAGCTGACACTCTACTAATTTTCAGTCTACAAATGACATGAGTAAAAGATTGCTCATTTTTCTCCTGCAGCATCTGGTGAGTAAGAACCTCCTGCCTTGAGCTGACTGTGTAACTGCTTAACATTAGGCCACCAGATGAATCACTAGTAATATAACCATGAACATAAAAGACATGATCTTTATGCCACACTACTGGTTAGCATGTAGAAAAGTTCAAAGGACTTTTATATTTGTGTTAACAACGAGAACCCTACAGACAGATTTACAAACCTGTCTTTCTATAGGTGAGCACACAGGACATCTTTTTAAAGAGAACTCCAGAATGAAATGAGACTTCCACAGGTGAGCAGAAAACCATCGGTTTTTCCTGCGGCAGTTTTCTGGTCTAGTTAGTACATTGTACGAAAAACCAATGCGAGGAGATAGAAATACTTTTTGATGATTTGTTTGTTTTTGTTTTTTTTCACCTTCAGGGACAAAGAGTAATCAGTACACAATTATACAAAAAGTGTGAGTCATAGGGACAGATTGGAATTTGAAAAGGTCATGGGTACAAAAACAAATTCCTTGACCTAAAAATTTTCTTGCCACCACAAATGTAACCTAAGGGGGGCGGGGGGAAGTTGCAAATATATAGCTGAAAAACACAAGACTGCAAAATTGAATATTCTTAAAGTTTAAATTCTGGAGATTTGCTGACGTTGAGTCAAGAAGAACCAACAAAATCTAAAAGTTGAGTTAAACTTCATTTGAGATCAAATATTATCAAGGTAAAATAAAATCTTATTTTGTCATAAGAAGTTGGAACTGGTTTAACCACAGATACATATAACTCAAGAAAAACTGAAGTCCAGCCCCAGATCAACTTAAAGAGGAGTTAAAAGACTACTTTTTTTTTTTTTTAAATTAACCACCGGACAGAGAACACAGTTTGCATTTAAAATGAATACTAAAGTTGGCCTCAAATGTTCCATATTAAATATAATACTGCATATTAAAATACAGAAAAAATGTGAATATAATAAAAAGAAAATATGATCAATATTTAGGGAGCCCAGTCACTTGAATTAATAAATACAACTTTAGAACATTTATGTGTTTTATACATGTGGGTATATTCCTTTTGATCCAATGGGTTTTCATGAGCTAAATTTTAGAATTCGGTCACAACCTTGTTTTTTCTAGTCTATCTCAGTTTGGAAGCTTCTGTTGGTATTTGAGAAACTGATGGCATAGCTTTCAGCATCATAATAATACTCATGACTGGTCTTCCAGTGGGTTTCCAGAGGATGAAAATCACACTGGAAGATATTGTCCGTATTTTCTACGATAGGAGAAATGCAAATAAAAACCACAATGAGAAGCCACTTCATGTGAACTAGAATGACCATTATAAATAAACTGAAAATAAAAAATGTAGACGATGATATGGAAAAACTTAAATTATGTAATTGTAGGTGGAAATACTGTAATGGTTCAGATTTTGTGGAACTCAGTCTTGAAGTTTCTAAAAAACTGGAAAGTACAACTACCACAATGTGTAATAATTTCAGTCCTAAGTATTCACGCAGAAAAAGTAAAGGCAGAAATGAAAACAGAAAACTGTACACTTATGTTCTTTACAACCCTGGCACACTGTCTGACCAATACCAAACCATGCAGTGCTCCCCTTCTCCATTCTCACAACAGCTTCCTGGTCCAGGAATAGGTTCCTTTTGAGCACAGTCAAGTGCTCTGGAATTCTTCTCAATGTCAGCCACAACTTGTTATGATCCACACAGTGAAATACCTTTGCATGGTCAATTGGAAAGGGAGTGAGCCAGGGTTTTAGTCTCTCTCCATATTTATTCGATCTGTATACTGAGCCAATTATCCAAGAAGCTGGACTCTATGAGGAGGAGTGCAGCATAAGGATTGGAGGGAGACTCATCAGTAACCTGCCTTATGCAGATGACACAACCTTGCTTGCAGAAAATGAAGAAGACTTGAAGCACTTGTTGATGAAGATCAAGGAATGCAGCCTCTTGTATGGAGTGCATCTCAATGTCAAGAAAACAAAGACTCTTACTATTAGACTGATAGTCACCTTAATGATGGATGGAGCGGACATTGACATTATCAACAGCTTCATCTTACTTGGATCCAAAATTAACAACCTTGGTTCCAGCAGTCAGGAAATAAGGAAATACATACGCACTGGGAAAATCTGTAATTAGGGACTTTTTAAAATTTTTTAAGAAGTAATGATGTCTCTGTGAAGACTAAAGTGTGTCTGATTCGGGCCACAGTCTTTATGATTACTTGTTATGCATCTGAGAGATGGACAATAAATATGAATGACAGAAAAAGAGTTGATGCTTTGAGATGTGGTATTGGAGAAGAGGACTGAACATCCTATAGATGGCCAAGAAAACAGATACGTTTTGGAGAGATTATAGCCAGAGTGCTCTTTGGAGTCAAGAATTATGAAGCTTCACCTCCCATATTTTGGACATGTTGCTAGGAGGGTCTACTCTTTGGAGAAGGACATGATGCTAGGAAGGGTGGAGGGTCGGCAAAGACAGGAAGACCTTTAATGATGTGGATTGACACAGTGACTGCTGCAATGGGATCTTGTGTCTCAGAAAGTGTGAAGATGACAAGGACAGAACAAGGTTCAAATCTTTTGTTCAGCGGGTCACTATGAGTCGTATTTGATGGAACAGAACTACAACAGTGTTCTTTAGAACACTTTTCACAATAACCAGAAGATGTAAATAATAAAAAGTCAAAATAATCTTGCAAAAGGCAAAGTTGGAGGATTTACTGTCCTAAGCTTAAGGTTTATGTTTCCTTTCCAACTTTTGACAAAACATCAAGTATATTTAAGAAAAAGTGAAATGTGTTAACACGCAATAATGGAAAATTAGAATATTGCTGTTGTTTTTGCTGTTATGAGCCATTGAGTAGCCTATGACTGGTATCGACCCTATGTACCAAAGTTCTGAAGCTTGCCCTAACCTGAACCAGTCTCACTGACTCTAACAACCTACCCCCATTATCCTAGTTACTATGTCAATCCATTTTATCCAGGGTCTTCTGTTTTTGTGCTGTCCCTCCACCCTTCCAAGTACGATGTCCTTTGCAAAGGCCTGGTCCCTCCTGACCCCATGCCCAAAGTATGTGAGATGAAGTTTCAAAATCATTGTCTCTGAAAAGAAACTTGGTTTTACTCTATCTAAGACATACTTGTTTATTCTCTTGGCATTCCAGGGTATGTTCAAGACTCTTCTCCAGTACCACAACTTTAAAACATCGATTTTTCTTCTGTCATCCTTAGTCATTGTAGAGAACTCTGATGTATAGCAAGTGATTGTGAAGACTATGGTCTGGGTCAGAGAACCTTAGTCTCTAGACTGACATCATTGACTGACATCCTCAGCACTCTGGAAAGGTCTCTGGCAGTTGGTTTTCCCCAGTGTAATTCATCTTTTCATTTCCTGACTGTGGTGCCAAGACTGTTGATTATGGAGCTGAGCAAGCTGAAATTGTTACCTAAATCTCTTCTCCATCTATTATGGTGCTGCCAATTGGCCCAGTGGTGAGAATCTTTGTCTTCTTAATATTGAGCTTCAACCTTTATTGAAGACTATACTTCTTGACTTTCTCAGCAAATACTTCAGGTCCTCCTCAGTTTCAGCAAGCAAGGTTGTGTCTTCTGCATATCACAGATTGTTGATGAGTCTTCTTTCAATCTTGATGCCACATTTCTCCTCATAGAGACCAGCCTCCTGGATTATCTGTTCTGTGTATAGATTTAAAATGTATGAAGACAGGACCCATCCCTGACAAACTCCTTTCCTGATTTTGAACCATGCAGTATTTCCTTGCTCTATTCTCAGGACTACTTCTTGATTTGAATATAGGTTTCACTTGAACACAGTCAAGTGTTCTGGGATTCCCATTTTTCTCAGAGTTAGCCATGGTTAGCTGTCAAGTAGTCAAATGTCTTTGCATAGTCAATGAAACACAGATAGACATTCCTCTGGTACACTCTGCTTTCAGCCAAGATCCATCTAACATTGGTTATAATATCCCTAGTTCCACCGTCTTTTCTTAAGTCAGCCTGCATATCTTGCAGTTCTCTGTTGTGCTGTTCCAGTCAGTTTTGGATAATTTTCAGCATGATATTGCTTACACGTTATTATTAATTCTATTGATTGATCATTTTCTTTTTTTTAAAATGGACACTCATGTTTATTGAAGTACTATTTATAGTAGCAAAGAGAACAAAATGACCCAAGTGTCCCTCAAAGCTGGAGTCTTTGTGTCTCATCACTAAGTGCTAGAGCCCTGTTTGTGTTCCGCAAAGAAGATTGTGTCACTTGCGTATCACGGATTGTTAATGAATCTTTTTCCAACTGTATGCCATATTCTCCTTCATATGGGCCAGCTGATCAGATTCTTTTGTTCATATACAAATCAAATACTATCATGACACACACCTTTCCTGATTTTAAACCACACAGAATCCCCCTGTTCTTCTCAAAAGACTACCTCTTGATCTATATACAGGACCCTCATGAGCATAGTTAAATGTCCCCATTCGTTTTTTTTATTAAATTTTATTAGTTTTAATGAACATTTACAGAGATTTTGGGTTTTCATTCATTCATTGTTGCATGATTGATCATTTTCACACTTTGTCGAGTCACCTTTTTTTTTTAATAGGAACAATTATGGATCACTTTCAGTCAGTTGGCCAGGTTGTTGTCTTCCAGATTTCTTGACACAACCCAGTGAGCACATCCATGGACGGACCTGTTTCTCGAAATATGTCAATTGGTTGTTTCTTGAAATATGCCAATTGGTATGCCATCAATTCCTGGGGCCTTTTTTTCCCCAATTCCTTCATAACAGCTTGAACTTTCTCCTCCACACCATAGGCTCTTGATCATATGTTGTTTAATGAAACTCTTCTGTGTCAGCCAGTTCTTTTTGGTACAGTGACTCTGTGTACTCCTTCTAACTTCCTTTGATGGACATATATTCACATATATACATATATGTACATATATACACATATAAACTCTAAAAAAAGCAGCAACATGCAGTCACCCACTCTAATACCACAAGCTGACAGATAATACTGTTACTTTAAGTTGTCGTTAGGTTCCATCAAGACAAGCAGGACTCATAGTGGCCCTGTGAACAAGAGATCTCAACTCTGACCTATCCTTTACCATTCTCAAGTAAGCCTACAAATATCATTAAACAAACGTAGTGTACAAATCTCCCTTTGTTCCTCAGCTCCAGTTTTTTTTTGGTGTATTCCAAGAAGGGGAAAAACTAGGTCATATGGCATTTCTATGTCCAGGTTTTTGAGGAAATGCCATATTTCCTTCCTGAATAGTTGTACTATTTTATAATCCTACCAACTCTTTATAAGTTCCTATCTCACCACATCCTCTCCAACACTTATTACTCGTTGTCCTGTTAAACTTTGCCACTGTGACTGTGGTGAGATGATATTTCATTATGGTTTTGATTTGCATGTCTTTTATTGCCAGTGATTTTATGTTCATAGCAGCATTATTCACCATTGCAAGAACATATAAAAAGTCTGATTTCCACAATTGAAAGCATTGATGAATTATGGCACATTCACACAATGGAATACTATGCAGCATGCAGGAGCAATGATTTGGAATGTAATCAAGGATGCTTTGGGCAGAATATTAAATGATCCAGGAAGTATTAAAAGAAGATGGAAGGAATATACTGAGTCATTATATAGAAAGGAATT
>NW_006399792.1:6777702-6779585 GCF_000299155.1 Elephantulus edwardii | reverse complement strand
GCAGGGTTTAGAGCTGTTGTGCATAGGGTCGCTATGAGTCGGAAACGACTTGATGGCACATAACAACAACAACAACAGCTACCTAACTTGGGAGGGACTGGATAGCATTATGTGAAGTGAACTAATTCAGTCCCATAAGGACAAATACTGTATAAGACCATTATTGTAGAATTAGAAAGATAACTAGTAAAACTGGTATTAAAATCTAGGGGTGTGGAGAAGAGGGATGTGGATGGAGAGGGGGTTGGTTAATCATAGTGTTGCAAAATTTGATGGGTGGAGGGAGAGTGAGTAGAGAAAATGGGAACAATCTGGTGTGGAAAAAAAAGGTATATAAACATTTTAAGTAAACCAATGTAAAATTAAAAAACTATTTTAAAAAAAGAAAAGAAACATGGAAAAATGGAGTCAAAGGTGTGTCAAGATATGACA
Organism: Elephantulus edwardii; assembly: GCF_000299155.1. Taxonomy (NCBI): domain Eukaryota; kingdom Metazoa; phylum Chordata; class Mammalia; order Macroscelidea; family Macroscelididae; genus Elephantulus; species Elephantulus edwardii. Next base: position 6,779,153 of record NW_006399792.1, on the reverse strand, counting down.
TGCATAACACCACTGTTTTAAAACAAGACTGACATGATGGTTAAGGGGAAACTAAGAAAAGAGGAGATAAATAATGAATACTGCATTGGAACAGATGAAAGAAAGAATGGTTTCATAAGAATATATGATTAGGCATTGTTTGTATGATAACAGTCCAGAATACGAGGTACATAGCGAAGTAGACTGGGGAGTGGAAATGATGCAAAAACGAATGAATTTTTTTTTTACGTGAACTGAGGAGTGGATGGAGACTGCATAGTATTCCATTATGTGAATGTGCAACAGTGAATGAATAAAAATCCAACTTTTCTATAAACTTTCACTAAAATTACAGTTGTTGTTTGCCTTCAAGTTGAGACAACTCAGTGACCCTATGAACAAAAGGCCCGAAGCTCTTCTACAACTATTGACATTTATCAAAGTTCCTAGTTTCCGGAGAGATAGTATGACCAACCTGGGACAGAGTTTCTGCTAGCCTCAGAGGAGTTTGGGCTAGTCTGCCTGGCTAAAGATGGTGTCTTTATCAGTCCAGGAGGGAATGTACTTCCAGTCAAAGGAGTTTCTACCTTTAATCTGGCATATTGATTTCAAGAAGAGAACGTCACACTCAGCAGATTCTGAGAGCTTCTGGCTCCAGGATGGTGTGGTTGTGGCCTGAGGTTATGCTGAGGTTTGAGGTGGGGATGGGATGGGGTGGAGGGTAGGGGTAGGAGGAAGAGAACACTGCTCACTACCTGGCAAATAGTGTGAATGAAATAGGCAGAGGAGACAAGTGATTTTCTTAGAAAGGTAAACATATACCTATTCTGTTGTTACTATTTTTGGTTGCCTTCAAGTTACACACAACTCATACTGACCTTATGAACAAAATGCCTGAAGCCCCTCTACAACTACTAATGTTTATCAACATTCATAGAGTTTCCAGAGGCATGTTGTTTTGGAAGTAGATGCCACTCCCTTTATCCCTATTTTACAGTCAAATAATTCTATTATAAATATTTATCCATTAGAAAGAAAAGAAACTCCCTCATGTCCACTGTAAAGATTTTCATGGAAATGTTTTAGCCACTTTATTCATAGCGGGATAATTTAAATGTTAATAAAACTACTACATAATGATAGATTCAAATAATGAATTAATAAAAAGAACAAACTACAGATACACACAAAAAGTAAAATTCTCATAAACATGTAAGAGGAACAAAAGTCAGATCGCAAGAGTGCATACAGAACATACTCATGATGATTAAAGCTTCATTTTAACTTAGATGGCTATGATTGTCTGTGATTTGGAAATCATTATACAGTTTGGTAGTTATGTATTACCATGTTGTTGTTGTTGTTATGGGCCGTCGAGTCACCTGCGACTCATAGCAACCCTATGCACAACAGCCCTAAACCCTGCTCTATCCTGGGCCAACCGCACCGCCTCTGACACACCCATCCCGATT
>NW_006399792.1:6773081-6776727 GCF_000299155.1 Elephantulus edwardii | reverse complement strand
GTCCAGCAGGTTTTCAGAGGTAGTTAATCACATAGGAGAAATTTGCCTATCTTTATCCTGCAAAACAGCTGGTGGATTTGAACTGCATACTGTTGAATTGGCAGTCTAACTCCTTACCCACTGGCCCATCAGAGCTCCATTTTAGTATTGTTTCATATCGTATCGTAATGCCATTGTCTGCCATTGAGTCGGAACCGACCCATAGCTGGCTCTCCAGTGGGTTTTCAGAGGCTCATGGATAGTATTATATATTACAGTGTATCCTCTTTATTTCAGAGTTGATATATCACCTCTAAAAGACTTTATATTGGACAAATTGGCTGTCAAGGCCTCTCTAAAGTGCTATAAGGCAAGAATGTCAGTTTAAAGACTAAGCCGCACCCAATACAAGCCATAATAATATTAATTTTATCATATGCTTGTCAAAGTTAGACAATGAATAAGGAAAACTAAAGAAAAATTGGTGTTGTTGAATTGTGGCCTTTTAAAATAGTATTGAGTCTGGTGGCCTAGTGGCAAGAAACTGTGCTGCAATCCCAAAAGCACATGGTTCTAGGTCACCAGGTGCTCCCTGGGAGAAGGCTAGGCAATCTCCTTCCTTGTGATTATCTGCTTCTGAAAACCACTGGAGGGTCAGCTATGGGTCAGTTCCAACTCCATGGCACACAACAACAACAACAACAATAGTATTGGATATACTATGAACTCCTAAAATAACAAATTTGCCTCAAAAGTGCAACTGGGCTTCTTCTTAAAGGTAAAAATAATGAGACTTCATTTAATGTACTTTGGACATATTATCAGAACTTCTTGGGGGTGGGGGGGACCATCATTCTTGGAAAAGCAGAGAAGGAAAGAAAGGCCTTCAACAAGGTGAATTGACACAGTGATTGTGACAATGCATCTGAGCACAGATCTCAAGGACGACACAGAATCCAGAGTTTTCCATCTGCTGTATATGGGGTAGCTGTGAGTTGGAGTTAACAGCACCTAACAATAGACACTTCCATAAAGAGATCTGATATGAGTAGTTAATTGGTCAAAAGGGATTTCCTCAGGGTTGTGCTATCCAATATAGATGAACGTTCTGTCACGGTCTCTGGATTTTTGCTTGCTTTGAATCTTGAATTTGGCTCATTATCATTTGATTTCTGGTTCTTAGGATGTGAACTCACAATCTACCTCATTGTTTGCTGATCTTGTGATTATTAAGCCTCTACAGTCTGTGAGCCAACAGCCTACAGCTTGATTGTGAGTTTGTCTGTCTCTGTAGTTGTATGAGGCAGAAGAAGCTTGGAAGTCTCTGATATGTGATCTATAGCATTCGAACTTTCTTTTACAACTGCATGAGCTTTTTACTGATTTAGATCTCTGTGTATGCATGTATGTGTGTGTGCAAACTTCCCTACTTTTGCTTCTCTAGAGATTCTAGCCTAAAATAATGCCCATTTGACATATTGACAGAGTGGATTGATTCAGATGCCAATGCCAATTAACAAGTTCAAAGTAGTATGGCGTTCTTATATTTATCCACAGATGGACCAAAGAGGGTCAGTGAATTCCCAGAAATTACCTATGTTTTTATGTTAGCCATTTTCTTTTTTTAACAAAATTATTTTATCCTGATTTTAATGAAAATTAACAAAAAGTTGTATTTTTTTATTCATCATTGTACATTTTCCTCCCTATTCTCTGTCACTTTTTAAAAATATTAGTTTGCTCACAAAATTCATATGCATTGTGTTTTTTACACTATTCTTTGCTCATGTTTTATTTCATACAATAAATTCCACTCATTATGTTTTATAAAATCAATCATCATTGGACCTTATCCATCATTACCCAAACTTTTCAGGTCCCTGCTGGGTCCTTCCCATTTCTTTCACCTCCTCCCTCCACTCACCAAATTGTGCAACCCTGTGGCTTTGCTCCTAACTCCTCAACCTTCTACTCCTACCCTTTCCACCCTTGCATCCTCATAAAAGTTTTACTAGTTATCCTTCTGTTTTTACAATAACAGTCTTATGCTGAATTTGTCCTTATGAGATTGAGTTAGTTTACTTAGCATAATGCTCTCCAGTCTTGCCCAAATTATGTGCTATTTTTTGAAATTGTTGCTCCTGAGTGCTACATAGTATTTGATTGTGTGTATGTATTGACATAGCCAACAGACACATGAAGAAATGCTCAAGATCACTGGCAAGAAGAGAGATGCAAATCAAAACCACAATGAGATACCATCTCAGTAGTAGTGGCAAAGTGTAGCAGGGCAGCAAGCAATAAATATTGGAAAGGATGTGGAAAGATAAGAATTCTCATACACTGTTGGTGGGAATGTAAAATGGTACAGCCACTTTGGAAGACAGTTTGGCACTTCCTCAAAACGTTAAACATAGAAACTCCATATGACCCAGCTATCTACTACTAGGAATATACCCCAAGATAAATAGAATTGAGACACAAATGAAGATTTATACAGCAATGATCATAGTAGCATTATTCATTATCACAAGATCATGGAAACAGCTCAAATGTCCAACTACAACTAAATGGATTGAGAAATTGTGGTACAGACAGTTTCCTTTTATATAAGAAAGGTTTGGAGATTTATTCATTCATTACTGTGGAGTTTCAGTTATCTACTCCTTCTTGCTTGGTGTGGGTATATGTACACAAGTGACCATCTGCTCAGTTTTTATTCTGACTGCTTCACATATTTGTTTAATAATTTAAATATTTATTATCTCTTACAGTTGCAGAGATATAAAATAAATTTGGGTTTACTTTTGTAATCTAATGAGCAATATGAAGGAATTAAAGGAATTCTAACAATTTTTCTAACATGGTATGGAATTTAGACTCAGAAGAACCATTTTAAACATTTTAGCCATATCATAGCTATGTATGAATTGTTTACATGATCTAGGTTTGAATTTTATCATCTAAATAATAGGTAAAATAGCATGAATCAACAAGATTACTTAGACGTTGATTTAGAAAACACTTCTAAGATTATGAGCTAATGTGAAATGCATATTCTTTATTGTTGTTGTTAAGTGCCATCGAGTCGTAGGGACTCATAGCGACCCTATGAATGAAAGACCTGAACTCTTGTATGACTTTCATCATTTCTCCAGGTTCATAGGGTTTCCGGAGGCAAGGTGTTTTGGAAGTGGATACCACTCCTGTTTCCAAGCTTGTTTTAATCGGGGAGCTCTACCAGACACTGTCCACCATGAGTAACAACTATCACATCTGACACATCAAACTATCACATTTGACACATCAGTGTCACAGTGTTCAGCATCACAGCAACCACAAGCTACCTCTGTACAACAAGTGGACAGACCAGGGCTATGCGACCCAGTAGTACTTTATGTCAGAGATATGCAAAGCTATATAGAATTATTTTAATTAAGGTTTGTTCTATTTCTCACATGTAGATAGTATAGTAGCAACTTAAAGGTAAACATTGGAGAAGCCATTTTATATGCTAGCATTAGAGAAACCGTTTTGTTCTGATAAGCATTTTAAAAATGTATGCCTCTGCAAAATTTAACAGAACAGCAAGCAATAAATGCTGGCGAGGTTGTGGAGAAACTGGAACCCTTATTCACTGTTGGTGGGAGTGTAAAATGGTGCAACC
>NW_006399792.1:6756808-6771854 GCF_000299155.1 Elephantulus edwardii | reverse complement strand
ACAATGAATGAATGAAAACCCAAAATCTCTATAAATGTTCATTAAAACTAATAAAATTTAATAATTAAAAAAAGAACAAGGGAAAAAAATGTGTGCCTCTGGTTGTAATCAAATTTAAATAATAATAATAATTTGGCCCTCCCCCTTAAAAAATGTATGCCTGAATAATTTTAGCAATAATATATGTTGCTAAGATTTATCATGCTGACCCAGCTTGGTTACAACTCTCTGGCTATATCCTGTACCTGGCCCGGGACCTGGACACCTATGAGAAGTCAGAAACAGCAATGACTCCTGAATGGGAAGAAATCTCAACTACCAACCACAGTGAACTTCATGTAACCCCCTTGCCCAGTCTCTGTATATAACCTAATCTTTGCTTCCTCTGGAGTTGAAACAGTTTGGGCAATAACTGATGTTCTTTCTCTACCACTACATAATAAAAAGTTTGTTAATCTCCAATCTTGGCTGAGTGTTTAAATCTCAAATTTTCTATGATAACAACAGTTTCAACAAATATAAATTTATTATCTCACAATTTAAAGGCTTAGAAGTCCAAATTCAGGGTGCTATATTCTTTCCTGTGTTATTTCTGGAGGAAGGTCCTTATCTCATTCCAGCATGTGTAGGCTTGATATTTCTTGGAGACTTGAATATTGCTGTTGTTATTGTTGTTATGTGCCGTCGAGTCGCTTGCAACTCATAGCGTCCTGTGCCAAACTCACTGTCTCCGACACACTCATCCCAATTACCCCAGTCACCGAATCAATCCATCTCCTAGAGGGCCTTCCTGCCCTTCACTCTCCCAAGAATGATGTCCTTCTCCAAGGACCGGTCTCTCCTTACAACATGCCCAAATATGTCAGACAAAGCGTCAGAATCCTTGCCTCCAAGGAGCAGCCCAGTTTACCCTCTTCAGGATGAATCTGTTTGTTTTCTTACCAGTCCATGGTACCTTCAATACTCTTCTCCAACACCACAGCTCAAAGGCATCAACTCTCCTTCTGTCCTCCCTGCTCATTGTCTAACTCTCTGATGCATAACAAGTGATTGCAAAGACCATGGCCTGTAACAGACGCACCTTAGTCTCCAGAGAGACACCATTGCTCTTCGGTACTTTAGAGAGGTCCCTAACAGCAGACTTTCCCATTGCAATGCGTCTTTTCATTTTCTGACTGCTGGTGCCAAGAGTGTTGACTGTGGAGGCAAGCAGACTAAAGCTGTAAACAATCTCAATCTCTTTGCTTTCCTAACAGTCCATGGTACTCTCAATACTATTCTCCAGCACCACAGCTCAAAAGCATCAATTCTCCTTGCTTAGTTTGTTTTTATTTGAAGTGTTTTCTTGTTACCCAAATCTGAAACAAATTCTACATACATTAACAAGAAGTTTTAACAAAATGTATTATTTCCTCACCTTCTCCATGATTAAAGGGGAACCTAAACCTTTTAATCCATCCTATTTTCTACAATGTATATGTGTCTCTCTGGAGACTAAGATGCGTCTGATACAGGCCATGGTCTTTGCTATCACTTGTTAGGTATCAGAGAGTTGGACAGTGACTAAGGAGGATAGGAGGAGACTTGATGTCTTTGAGCTGTGGTGCTGGAGAAGAGTAATGAGGGTACCATGGACTGCTAGGAAAACAGATTCATCCTGGAAAGGGTTGAACTGGGTGGCTCCTTGGCGGCAAGGATTCTCAGGCTCTGTCTAACATACTTTGGATATTTTGTAAGGGGAGACCGGTCCTTGGAAAGGGACAACATGCTTGGGAGTATGAAGAAACGACACAAGAGGGGAAGACCCTCTTCTATGAGGTGGATTGATTCAGTGACTGGGGTATTTGGGATGGGTGTGTCAGGGACAGTGTAATTGGCACAGGACAGAACAGAGTTTAGGGCTGTTGTACATAGGGTCGCTATGAGTCACAAGCGGCACATAACAACAACAACAAGCAATATAAAATGTATGTTTATTTATTGTTACTTAATTGGTGGGCATAGAAAGAGACAATTCACCTTGCTTTATCAAGAAGTTCAGAAAGAAATAATCCAGAGCCAATGTGGCATGCTATAAGGACAAGGACACAGGCTCTACTGGGTACAACATTCATCCCCAAGATCACCTCATTACTGAGGATGATGGCTGGTATAGGAAGAGGGGGGAAAAAAGGGGGCATATAACCTGCCTTTAAGAGACTTCTTAGAAATTCCATGCATTCCTTACATTTAAGCCCAATGGTCTCATTCTTAATCATATGATGTTAGATGTTGTTGTTGTTGTTATGTGTCTTCGAGTCATTTGCGACTCATAGCGACCCTATGTACAACAGCCCTAAACCGTGCTCTATCCCATGCCAATCTCACTGCCTCTGACCACACCCGTCCTGATTACCCCAGTCACTGAATCAATCCACCTCATAGAGGGTCTTCCCCTCCTGCGCTGTCCCTCTACTCTACCCAGCATGATGTCCCTCCCTAAAGACCTGTCTCTCCTTACAACATGTCCAAAGTATGTCAGGTGAAGCCCCAGAATCCTTGCCTCCAAGGAGCAGCCTGATTTAACCCTCTCTCGGATGAATCTGTTTGTTTTCTTGGCAGTCCATGGTACATTCAATACTCTTCTCTAGCACCACAGCTCAAAGGTATCAATTCTCTTTCTATCTTCCCTAGTCATTGTCCAACTCTCTGATGCATAACAAGTGATTGCAAAGACCATGGCCTGTATCAGGTGCACCTTAGTCTCCAGAGAGACACTGTTGCTCTTGAGTACTTTAGAGAGGGGCCTAACCGCAGACTTTCCCATCGCAATATGTTTTTTTTCTTTGAACTATCTGACATCATAGGGTTTTCTATGATGTCAGATAGTTCAAAGAAAAAAAAAATTGACAATAATACTTATTCCAGGTTATTGGATGCCAAATTAAACATCTGTTGTTTTTGTTGTTGTTGTTTTTGTTATGTATCATCGAGTCAATTGTGACTCATAATGACCCTATGAACAGTAGCTCTGAATCATGCATTATCCTAAGTCAATCTCATTGTCTCTGACCACCTACCCCCATTACCCTTGTTACTGTATAAATACATCTCAGGGTATTCTTTTCCCACCTAACCTTTCATCCTTCCAAGCATGATGTCCTTCTCCAAGGACTGGTTCCTTTCTGGCAATATGACCAAAGTATGTCACACGGAGCTTAATTTGTAGAGCTATACTTCCAGCGTTAACCTTGCAGAACTTACTAAAAAAAAACAAACCCTGAGTGAGATGGGCTTACACAATAACTTCTACTAAACACTTAAATCTATCAAATATCATGGAGATGTCACAAGACCAAGAAACATTGTTTTCTTTTATATGTAAAGTTCCCATACTCACAAAAACAACATTGTTTTGTATGGAAGAAGCAATAAACATAAACTGGAATAAAACCTGTACTCTGTGGAACAATTGTTATTCTTCCTTCAGTCCTATATATTTTATGAGATTCCAGAAGATTCTAAAATCATTATAATCCAACTAAAAACAACCCCCTTATAGAAAAACTTACCATCCGAGTTGTTATGAAAGTAATAGGTTTCCTAGGTTATAAGACTTTTGATGTTTCAAGTGAGAAACTCCCAGGATGTCAGAGTGAAGTAGTATTCAACTGAGAAAAATTATATACATAATTTCAACAATTTTTGGATATTTTGAAGTAGGAAAAGAATTCCATATCTAAGCTGAATGTCATTTCTCCACATGGTCAAAGACTCATTTAGGTACAAATCTGATGTATAATGTCAATCAGAACAATATTCTGACATAACTCTAAAATATAAGCAGAAAATATTTTAAAGATTGAGAACATTTTTTTAATTAAGAATCAACTGTACTCATGGGACTATTTTGGAAATACATCACAAAACAAACCAAGCAAGTGGTGTACATAGGCACTCATTTTCAATTTCATTAAAATCAAGTTGGAAATAGCTCATAGTTGAACCTCCATTGGGTTTCCAAGGCTGTAAATACTAAGAGAATGGAGTGTCTACTCTTCTTCCAAAGAAACAATGGTGGATTAGAACTGCCAGAGAGGCATGATCTTTGGATTATCCTTGCAAACTCCCTATAGATTTTGCCATCAGAGCTCCATCTATTCTGAAAATTACCATAGCTTGATTCACATCCAACAAAAGTCTCTATAAGGTAATAAAAATAGTTATTTTTTTGAAAAATAAAATTTTCTTAAGCATATCTAAACATCATATCTTTTAAAATAGAAGAATGCCTATTTATGCTTTATTGACTACGCAAATACATTTGATTATGTGGATCATAACAAATTATCGCTAACATTGAGAAGAATGGAAATCTCAGGGCACTTATTTCATGCTCATGCGAAACCTACACCTAGACCACCTACACCTGTTCTTTAATGAGTGCAAGGGAACACTACATAGTTTAAAATTAAGAAGGGAGTGTGTCAGGTTTGTAAGATCTCTCCATATGTATTCAATCTGTATGCTGAGCAAATTATTCAAGAAGCTGGAATCTATGAAGAAGAATGTGGCACCAGGATTGGAGATCGAGTCATCAATAACCTCCATTATTATATGACACAATCTTGCTTGCTTAAAGTGAGGAGGACTTGAAGCATTTTTTATAGAAGGTCAAAGAATATATATAGCCTTCAATATGGGTTACATTTCAGTATAGAAAAATTCTTACTGCTGGACCTATAGGCAAAATTATGTTAAATGGAGAAAATATTGAAACTGTCAACAATTTCATCTTACTTGGATCCACAATCAACACTATCAGTACAAGCAGTCAGGAAATCAGGAGACGTATTGCACTAGGAAAGTCTGTAGTCAGGAACCTCTCCAAATTACAGAGGAATAATGTCAGTTTGAACACTAAGGTGCATCTGATTCAGGCCATGACCTTTCCAGTCACTTGCTATGCATCTAACAGCTGGACAGTGAATAAAAATGACAGAAGAATTGATGCCTTTGAGCTGTGCTGTTGGAGAAGAGTATTGAACATCCCATGCACTGCCAAAAGAACAAGCAAGTATGTCTTGGAGAAAGTGCAGCCAGAGTGCTCTTTAGAGACAAAGATTATAAAGCTTCACCTCACATACTTTGGGGATGTTGCTAGGAAGGACTATTCCATGAAGAGGGACATGATGCTTATTGTGTTGAAGGGTGAAGGGTGAAGGAAAGGCAGTGACTCAATTAGGTGGTTTAACACAGTGACTGCCACAATGGGCTTTAGGGTGTCAGGAAGTTTGAGGATGGCACAGCACAAGACAGGGTTCAGATCCATTGTTCATAGGGTCACTATTGGTCACATTTGACTGATTGGCACCTAACTGGAACAAAAACATTTTTAATAAGCTTTTTATATTTCAAAATTGTACCTCATAAGCAATATTATCCAAGAGATTGTTGATCATTACATCCTATGGATGTGTTCTTCACTGCTTTTTAAACAAAATGATACAAACCAAACAGAGCTCAACAGGTGGGAAAGGTCGCTCCAATGCCTGCTCCAATGGCAGCCCTGACAGCCTGCAATGTGGTGAATTTCTCTCAGCCAGGAAATAAGGGAAAGCCAAGAAACTCTCCCAACTTAATCTTTACTTGTCAAATCTGGACCATATTTTATTTCACAGAATCAGAAGCAATAACTCATAACACTTGCTGTGGGGAGGATTTTCAGTTTTCAGGGGAAGAAAGTAATTCCATAGGACATTTCAATCAGACAACAGATTTGTACTATTAATAGGGAAGTTAATTAAAATGATTTCTTCCAAATAAAGAACTAGTTGTGAGTTGGAATTTTAGACCTCCCATCTTTTCACTGGCATGCAGGCAAAGAAAAATCATTCTACCATTAAGAATGGAAAATGTATTTTACTACTCTATCATGCTAATACAAATTTCTAAAGTGAAGACATGAGAAACTAATAAGTAACTATGTGTCAAAGGAAGGGAAGGCAACTTTTGGACCTCCAAATATTTGACTCTCAAACTTATTTTTATTTTATTCTCTATTATACATAAAATGCATTTTGCTCCTGTTGAGATTGTTCTATTTACCAGAAAGTATGACCTGACCTCATAGGTTTTATGAAGTGCTCTCTTTCATTTCATAAATATACATTGGTCCCATTTGTTTTGTTTCATATTGGCATCAGCCTGGTGAATTCTAGCAGAGATGAGAAAAACTCTGGTAACAAGAGTGTTGATTGTGGAGCCGAGCAAGCTGAAATTGTTAAGCAGCTCAATCTCTTCTCCACCTATCATGGTGTTGCCAGTTGGCCCAGTTGTCTTTTTCATGTTGAACTTCAATCCATATTGAAGACTACAGTTCTTGACTTTCTTCAGCAAATACTTCAGGTACTCGTCAGTTTCAGCAAGCAAGGTTGTGTCTTCTGCATATTGCAGGTTGTTGATGAAGCCTGTCCTCCCAAATAATAGGTTCTGCACATAGATTAAAATGGTGTGAAGACGGGACCCATCCCTGACAAATTCTTTTCCTGATTTTGAACCATGCAATGTTTCCTTGCTCTATTTTCAGGACTACTTGGTTTCTCATGAGTGCTGTCAAATGTTCTGGGATTCCCATTCTTCTCAGGGTCAGGTACTGTTTGTTTTGATCCACACAGTAAATTGCCCTTGCATGGTCAAGGAAACACATACAGACATTCCTCTGGTATTCCTTCTTTCAGTTAAGATCCATCTAACATTGGCTATAATATCCCTAGTACCACAGCCTCTTCTAAACCCAGGCTGCACATCTGTCCATTCTCTATTGATGTGTTGTTCCAGTCATTTTTGGATAATTATCAGCAGAATCTTGCTTGCACATGATATTAATGATATTATTTGATAATTTTCACACCTTGTAGAGTCACTTCTTTTTTGAGTGAGAACATATATGGGTCTCTTTCAGCCAGGTGCTTGTCCTCCAGATTTCTTGGCACAATTTGGAGAATATGTCCAAGGCAGTATCTGTTTGTTGAAATAAGTCTGTTAGTATGCTGTTGATTCCTGGGGCCTTGATTTTTGTCAATTTCTTCACAACATCTTGAAGTTCCTCCTCCATCGCTATAGGCTCTTGATCATATATTGGTTCATGAAATTCTGTGTCAGCCAGTTCTTTTTGGTGCAGTGACTCTGTGTACTCCTTGCATCTTCTTTCGATGAGCAAACATATACACACATAAACTCTAAAAGCAGCAGCAACATGCAGGTCATCCCCTCCAACACAGATAATACTGTTACTATAAGCTATTGTTGTTCCGAGCTGTTAAGTCAAGTATGACTGATAGTGACCCTTTGAAAACCAGATCTCAACCTTGACCTATCATTTACTATTCTCAAGCAAACATATAAATATCATAAAATGAACATGGGAAAAGTGTATCAAGGGTGTCAAGAGATAGTATGCATAACACCACTGTTATAAAACTGGACTGACTTGGGGTAGGTGGAAATCTACGAAAAGAGAGGATAAATAATGAACACTACATTGGAGCAGATGAAGGAAAGAACTGATTAAAAATATGATTATGCATTATTTGTATAACAACAGTCTAGAATAAAGGAAATATCTGATTTAGGCCATAGTCTTTCCAATCATTTCCTATGCATCTGAAAGCTGGACAGTGAGTAACGATGACAGAAGAATTGATGTCTTTGAGCTGCGGCGTTGGAGAAGAGCACTGAACCCATAGATAGCCAAGAGAACAAACTTGTCTTGGAGAGGGTGCACCTGGAGTGCTCTTAGGAGGCAAGAATGATGAGGATTCCCCTCACATCTTTGTGCATCTGGCAAGGAGGGGCTATTACTTTGAGAAGGACATGAAGCTAAGAAGGGTAGAGGGTCAGCGAAGGAGAGGAAAACCCTCAACCATGGATTGACACTGTGACTCCACAATGGAGTCTTGTGTGTTAAGAAGTACAAGGATGATATAGGATAGAACAGGGTTCAGATCTTTTGTTCATTAGGTTGTTATGAGCAGTAGTCGACTCGATGAAACCTAACAACAATACTGTCATGGGATCAGTTGTGACCCTTGCCCCAAATATGTGTCAGGGCTGGATCATGATTGTTCCCATGTGTTGTAAATAATTTTCCCATGTGTTGTAAATCCTAATCTGTTTGCTGTATATGAGGCAAAATTAACGGGAGCTATTCTATGATATTAATTATCCTGATGATGTGATCAAAGATGTAGTTAGTCAGTCTGTTGTAAAAAAGTTAAAGTGGAATGTAATGCACTTAATTAAGTTACTCTTCTGATCTGATGTAAGAAAATTTCCCTGGAATATGATCTGCCTGATGTTTTGTTTTGTTTTGTTGTTCGTTGTTGTTATGTGCCATTGAGTTGCTTGTGACTCATAACAACCCTATAGACAACAGCCCTAAACTCTGCTCTGTCCTATGCCAATCTCACTGTCTTCAACACACTCATCCTGATTACCCCAGTTACTGAATCAACCCACCTCACAGAGGGCCTTCCATTCCTGTGCCTGCCCTCTACCCTCCCAAGCATGATGTCCTTCTCCAAGGACTGGTCTCTCCTTGCAACATGACCAAAGTATGTCAGACAAAGCCTCAGAATTCTTGCCTCCAAGGAGCATCCCAGTTTAACCCTCTCAAGGTTTAATCTATTTGTTTTCTTAGCAGTCGATGGTATCCTCTATACTCTTATCCAACACCAAAGGTCAAAGGCATCAAGTCTCCTTCTATCCTCCCTAGTCATTGTCCAACTCTCTGACACATAGCAAGTGATTGCAAAGACCATGTCCTGTATCAGATGCCCCTTGGTCTCCAGAGAGACACCATTGCTCTTCAGTACTTTAGAGAGGTCCCTAACAGCAGACTTTCCCATCGCAATACATCTTTAAATTTCCTGGCTGCTGGTGCCAAGCGTGTTGACTGTGGAGACAAGCAAACTAAAGCTGTGAACAATCAATCTCTTCACCATCCGTCCTGATGTTACCAACTGGTCCAGTGGTGAGAATCTGTCTTATTGACTTTGAGCCTCAATTCATATTAAAGGCTGACCCTCTGCAGCAAGTGCTTCAGGTCCTCCTCAGTTTCACCAAGCAGGGTTGTGTCATCTGCATAACGCAGATTGTTGATAGATCTTCCACCAATCTTGACCCCACATGTCTCTTCATAGAGCCCAGCCTCCGGATAATCTGTTCTGCATAGAGGTTGAAAAAGTATGGAGACATGACACATCCCTGGGGTACGACCTTCCCAATTTTGAATCATGCAGTGTTTCTTTGTTCTGTTCTGATGACTGCCTCTTGGTCCAAGTATAGATTTCTCATTAGCATGATCAAGTATGGTATAGGTTTTGCATTAGCACGATCAAGTGTTCTGGGATTTCCATTCTTCTCAGAGTCAGCCACAGTTTGTTATGATCCACACAGTTAAACAACTTTGCATAGTCAATGAAACCCAGGTATACATTTCTCTGGTATCCCCTGCTTTCAACTAAGACCCATCTAACATTAGCTACAATATCCCTAGTACCACAACCCCTTCTAAACCCAGCCTGGACTTCTGGCAGTTCTCTGCTGATGTGTTGTTCCAGTCGTTTTTGGATAATCTTCAGTAGAATCTTGCTTGCATGTAAAACCAGTGATAGTGTTCTATAGTTTCCACACTGTTGGGTCACCTTTCTTTGGAATAGGACCATATGTATAGATCTCTTCCAGATCCACTCGACGGCACATAACAACAACAACATTTGTCCTCATGAAAAATTCTCACTTTAAAATTAGTTTTATTTACCTTGATTTAAAGTATATAACAGGTCAGAGGAAAGGTTTTACAAAAGAAGAGGAAATAAAACAAACATTTTTCTAAATATTTCATAGCAAATTGTTCCATGAGATTTGGAAAGTAGGAGTGTGGCTTGGGGTAGTTTTGGAACTGTTTCTTATCTGCAGATTTAGTGACAGTCCTGGCTCTTGGCTTTCCTTGTGACACTCCAATAATTCCTTCCCAAATTCCTTTACAGAAATATTTTGCTTCAGTGCCTCATCTTTAACTCAGTATTTCCCATCCTTCTTCATATGACAGTCTTAGCTAATTTATGTTTTTCATTCATATCATTTTAATTTGTACACATTGACATATCATTTTTTATTATTTTTATGGATTTCTAGGCTCTTTGTCTTAATTTAACTGTGTTTTAATTGAAATGCCACAAGTAGAAGGCTTTAACAAACATTTATTTCCTCACAGTTTAGGAGACTAGCCCTCAAATTCAAGGTCCAGACTCTAAAAGAAGCTCCTTGTCTCCTTTCAGTATCTATGGGTCCAGAATTTCCAGATTCCTGTGCTTTGTGTTGTTTTCTTGTGGTTTTTTTTATTATTTTTAATTGGATTATGTAAAATAATTCCTTTATCTTTTGTTTCATTCACATACATTATGTTTTATACAATCTTTTGTTTACTTTGTGTTTCATGTAATCATTGACATACATCCTATTTTACATTATTTTTTAATTGATTTGCTTACAAAGTTTATTTACATTGTATTTCACACTATTCTTCATTCATTGTATTTCATACAATCATTCCAATGCATTATATTTTATAAAATTCATCACCATTGGATCTTGCACATAATTCCCCTATCTTTTCACCCAGATCCTTTCCAATTGCTTCACTCCCTCCACTCACCAAACTGCATAGCCCTGTGGTTTCTCCCCACCTATCCTCACTCCTCTGCACCCCCTTTCCCCTTGAGTTCCTGTACATCTTTTACTATTTATCCTTCTATTTTTATAATAATAGTCTTATGCAGTATTTGTCCTTACAAATTATAAATATATAAATTATACAAATACAAATAAAATAGACAAATTACAGTATTTGTATATTCACACAATGGAATACTATATAGTACTCAGAAGCAATGATTTTGAAAAATACTGCATAACTTGGGAAAGTCTGGAGAGCATTATGCTGTGTGTTTTGACTTCCATCTTCCCCTGAGAGTAAAATTTTCACCAGAGACGCTGGGTTCAAAGTGTACACTCAACTCCAAGCTCTTATTTCATACTAAAAAAGTCCCTTTTTTTCTTAGTTTACTTCTCTTTCCTTTTATTTTGTAAGACGAAAGGAATTCAAACAAAGGTGTAACTTAAGTGAAGGTGCAACATGAATTATATCCTCTTATAAATCTGTGACTCAAGACATACATTGATCCTGCCTCATTAACATAATGCTGTTGCTAAGTGTCATCTAGTCTAGTCCGACTCGGTAGCCCTAAGTACAACGAATCTGAACCGTCTCCTAAACTATGCCATCTTCATCATTTCTGACATATGCTAGCTCATTGCTGCAGTCACTGTGTCAATCCATCTGACTCAAGGCCTTGCTCTTCTTTGTGAACCCTCCACCTTTCAAAGCATGATGTCCTTTTCTAAGGAATAGCCTCTCCAGTAACATAATAACATATGTCCAAAATGTAATATCATGACATAAAAATATTCTCTCTAATAATTTAGTACAAGTTAAGATTTATAACATGTCACAGAATTGGAGCAATTCACACAATGGAGAACCACTACACAATATTGAGAGTTATGGCTTAGCCTGGGGGAGAAATAATGTTAGAGAGACACAGTTCAATCTATAACGTTCTTTTAGCTTATGACTGCTATGCCTCTGCTTTATTATGTTTCCTAAAATGCAAATCTGAATTAACTCTTTGAATTTTCTTTGCTTTTGCCACCAGATCTTTCTTGACCAAGTATTTTTTACCAAAATTTCAATGGAGTTTAATATTTTGTTGTCTCTTCTATTAAAGTTTATTATTTTACATTTGGTTAAAAGAAATCTTTTTATAACACATTAATTTAAAAATCAACCTATAGAGTGTGAGGGCCAATTTGAAAACAAACAAAAAACCAACAATACAAACAAACCAAGAAACAGCAAAAACAAAAAACAAATCCTACACTAAAACATTCTTATCAAAGAAAGGAAAAAGAAATCTAATACTTGGCATTTTCCAAGGCTCAAGAACTTGCCTAAAATATCAGCTAAAAAATTAACTAATGGCAATTATGTCTGCAGAACCAAAGCTTTATGTTCAATGTATACTGAAATATAAGGATTGATCCCACTTATTTTTATATTTCAGTACAAAATTGAATACCTATTCAATCTGTCTACTGATAAAATTATGTGAGAAGCTGGACTCTGTGAAGAAGAATGTGGCATCAAGATTGAAGGAAGGCTCATCAATAACCTTTGTTACAGAGATGATACAACCTTGTTTGCTGAAAGTGAGGAGGATGTGAAGGCTTGCTGTAGATCAAAGCCTACAACCTTCGATATGGGTTACATCTCAATGACAAGGAAACAAAAATTCTCACAAGTGAAAGAATGGGCAATACCGCTTCAGATGGACAGGACTGATACTGTCAATAATTTCAACTTACTTGGCTCCACAATCAATATATTGAGTACCACCTGTCAGGAGATAAGTAGACATATTTACTGCAAAAGTCTGTAGTAAGGGACCTCCCAAATTACTGAGGAGCAAAGATGTCAGTTTAAGGACTAAGGTGCACTTGATTAAGGTCTTTTCAGTCACTTTTGATGCATCTGAGAGCTGGACAATGAATAAGGATGACAGAGGAAAAATTAATGCTTTTGAACTGTGGTGTTGGAGAAGAGTACTGAATGTCCTATGGACTGTTAAAAGAACAAACAGCTATGTCTTGGGGAAGATACAGCCACAGAACTCCTTAGAGGAAAAGTTGACAAAGCTTCATCTCACACACTTTGGGCATATTTCTAGTAGAGGGTAGGAACATCAAACTTGGAAAGATGGAAGGACAGCAAAAGAGGGGAATATCTCCAATCAGATGGATTGATACAGTGACCACAGCAATAGTCTCCAGAATGTCAGAGATTGTGAGGATTGCACAGGATAGTACAGGGTTCAAATTAGTTGTTCTTAGGGTCGCTATGAGTGACCCATATGCTACTCAAAGACACCTAATTCCTTTTCTTTCAGTCACCTAAGCAGAACTTCTTTCTGGAATTCTTTTCTAGAATGTTTAACTCTTCTTTAATTTTACTAGAAAAACTCTGTTGTTGTTGTTGTTAAGTGCCGTCGAGTCGCAGGCGACTCATAGCGACCCTATGAAGGAGAGTCCTTGACGCTTGGGTGCCTTTCATCCTCTCTCCAGGTTCATAGGATTTCCGGAGGCAAGCTATTATGGAAGTGAATGCCACTCCTCCTTCCACGCTTGTTTAATTGGGGAGCTCCACCCCACTCTCAGTCCGCATTGGGTAGCCAACCATTAACGCATTTGACACATCCGTGTCACAGGGTTCAGCCTCACAGCAACCACAAGTGACCGCGGGACGGCAACTTGTACACCAGGGCTATACGACCCAGAGGAATGTCTGAACAAAAACAATGAAAGACTGGCCTGAGGGCCGTGAACTAAAAGTCACCCACCTTAGTCTTGGTCACATCGTATTCTCTTTACTGGGCCAGCTGATCTCTCTCTCTCTCTCTTTCTCTCTCTGTTGATGTTATTGTTGTTAAGTCTACCTAAGTTTAATCTGAAGCTTGGAACAAAACAACAACAAAAATGTATATTGGCTAGCCAGTTACAGCTCATTAGCTTCACTAGGCTTTATTACTTTGACTTTTCTCTTTGATATCAGAAATGAAAGAGTATTAAGTAAAAACTACCCAAAGTAAAATGTCATCACACTAATATAAAATATTTAAACAGAGTTAAGTCAAAGATTGAAATTTAGCTAGGATTTTTAGAAACAGCAAGAACAATATTCTGATTCATCTGCCCTTCAGTTGACAGAGTAAATTTTCTTAAAATAAACTAAGAACTGACTCTATGTGATTTGAGAACAGATAATTTGTTTTCTTCTCCACTGCTGTAGCCTTAAAATCTAGAACAATGTCAAACACGTTGTTTCTTTCCAAGAATATTTGTTCAGTTGAAATAAGTCATCTTTGTCCTTTATTGAGGGAGCTTAATAAAGCTCTCTTGCCTAGTGGCAAGGAGTTGTGCAGCTAACTGAAAGGCACACAGTTCAAGTACAACAGCTGCTTTGTGGAAGAAAGTGGGGCAATCTATAGCCTTTTTCTAGAGGGTCAGTTATGAGTTGATTCTGACTCAATAGCACATAACAACAATATCCTTCATTAACTGAAAAGCAAAATTTAAGATTATATAAAATTCTTCCCTCATACATTCTTGAGTACAGTTTGTACTATCTTAGGCAAAGACTAAATGGCATGATCTGTAGTTCACAAAAATTATCAAAATAAATTTTCAAAATTCTATTGTTTTCAAGTCATAAAGGTTAAGTGGTGGATATCTAAAGGAAATTATGCACACCATTAACCAGTGTCAGGTATTTTCTGTAATAAAAGAAAATTTACTAAAAAATAAAAGCCACAGAAGTGTTAATGGACATTTTCACAAGCTCCTATGAGTAGATTTTTTTCCCTATTGTTTTGAGAATTTGAAAATATCTGTGGAAGAATAAATTACTCTGAATTAAGTCTTCTGTCAGCAAGGTACTGTTTTTTGTCGAGGCTTTCTCCTTTCCATAATACTCAGAAAAAGGAAAAGCTGCCTTTAGGTCAAGAATAAAATGGATTAGAATAACAAAATGGACTTACACATTTAATTCACTCATTTAACAGATATTTATCAACAACCACTATGTCAACAGTGAACACAACACCATCTTTCCTCATTTTTCATTCTCAGTCAAGTAGATCATGTGATTGTTTGATTCTAAGTGGTCATTTAAGTCAGTTTTAGCACACTAAGGCACTCTATTCCATTTTTTACGACTTCTTGTTTTCCTATACTTAGACTTTGTACATTTTATGCTCTAGTTATTAAAGGCTATTTATTTATTACTTATTATTTATTATTTCTAATTATTTAAGTGACTTCTGGCTGAGCTCTACCTCTAATATTGTCTTATATAGTTACATAATTTAATATTACATTATAATATTAG
>NW_006399792.1:6743642-6756708 GCF_000299155.1 Elephantulus edwardii | reverse complement strand
ATAATAGTTAGTCTGTTATAATAATAATAAGAGTGCCTCTGTTGTCCGTAGGAACAATTAATTGTGCTCATGCAAAATCTATACTTGAATCAGGAGGCAGCCCACAGAAACACTGCATGGTTCAAAATCAGGAAAAGGGTGCTTCAGTGATGTATCCCGTCTTCATAACTTTTCAATCTGTCTGTGTCACAGATCGTTAAGAGGCTGGACTTTATAAGGAGGATTGAATGTGGCACAGGATTGGAGGAAGTCTCAAAAACTGCATTATGCAGAAGACACAACCTTGCTTGTTGAAACTCAGGAGGACCTGAAGCATTTGCAGCAGAAGGTCAAGAGTTACAGTCTTCAATATGGATTAAAGTTCAACAAGAAGACAAAGATTCTTACCACTGGTTCAATTAGCAGCACCATACTAGATGGAGAAAAGTTTGAGATTTTTCACAATTTCAGTTTGTTTGGTTCCTCAATCAACACTCTCAGAACCAGAACTCAGGAAATAAAAAGATGAATTACATTAGGGAAATCTGCTGTGAGGTATCGCTCCAGACTCTGCTCTCCAGAGTGCTAAAGAACAACAATGTCAATATAGAGACTAAGGTGCCCCTGATCCAGACCATGGTCCTCACAATTATATCCTATGCATCAGAAAGCAGGACAATAACTAAGGATAATAGAAAAAGAATCTATGCCTCTGTTTTATAGAGGGTGACACTGAGTTGCTCCTTAGAGGCAAGGATTTTGAAGTTTTGTATCACTTTCTTCAGGCATGTTGTCAGGAGGGACCAGCCCTTGGGGAAGGGTGAGTGTGAGCAGGAGGGGAAGATCCTGGAGGAGATGCATTGACACAAGAACTGGGGTAATGGAGTTAGGTGTGTCAGAGACAGTGAGACTGGCTCAGGATAGAGCAAGGTTCAGAGCTATTTTACATAGGGTTTCTATGAGTTGCAAATGATTCAACGGCATATATCAACAATAAGAAACAAAATATTGCTGAAGATCATCTCAATGGCTAGGACAGTAAATTTCCAGAGAATTACTAGACATTTTATCTGAGTCTAGAAGAGTCTGTGGTACCAGGAATGGATGGTAGATGATGCTAGATGATCCTGGCTGAAAGCAGAGGATAACAGAATGTTTATTTCTGCTTTATTGACTATACAAAGACTTTTGACTGTATGGATCACAGCAATTTATTGCTAACATAGAGAAGAATGAGAATCTCATAACACTTATTTATGCCATGTTTAGATTCTGTTGCCTGAGCAGAGCAAGGGAAGCATGAGTTGTCAAAAATTAAGAAATGTGTATGTCTGGGTTGTATCATTTCTCCAAATGTATCAAATGTGAATGCTGAGAAAATAATTAGAGAAGCTAGACTTTAAGAAAAAGAATGTGGCATCAGGATCTGAGGAAAAATCAACAACTGTATTATGCAAATGTCACAAGCTTATTTGCTGAAAGTAAGAAGGACTTCAAGTACTTGCTGAAAAAGATCAAAGACTACAACCTTAAATATGGATTATATCTCAATATCAAGAAAATAAAAATCCACACCACTTTAATAAGCAACATCATCATAAAAATTTGAAATTGACAATTTCATCATACTTGGATCTGCAGTCAACATCTATGATAACAACATCAGGAAATAAGAAGATATAGCACTGGACAAGGTTGTTGTCAGAGACTTCTCCAAATTGCTAGGAGCAATGATACAAATTTGAAGAATAAGTTGCACTTAATTCAGGCGATAGTCTTTTCATTCACTTGCTATGCATCTGAGAGCTGCACATGAGTAAGGATGACAGAAGAATTGATGTCTTTGAGCTTAGTGTTGGAAAAGAGTACTAAATATCTCATTGACTTCCAAAAGCACAGTTATGTCTTGGGAAAAGTGCAGCCAGAATATTCCTTTGTAGGCAAGGATGATGAAGCTTTGCCTCACATATTTTGGGGATGTTGTTAGGAAAGTCTATTCTTCAGAAAGGGATGTAATGCTTGTTCAGGAGGAGGGTCAGCGAAAGACAGGAAGACCTTCAACTGGGTGTATTGGCACAGTGGCTGTATCATTTATCTAAAGAATATCAGAAAGGATGGCACAGGATAGGGCAGGATTTAGATATTTTTTCATAGGGTTGCAACGAGTCTTAACCAACTTGTAGGCACCTTACAACAGCAACAACTATGCCAATGGCTAATAAGGCACTGATGAACAAGAAAAAAGAAATAGAATGGATCCTAATTCTAGAGCAATCTTGTGCTGTTGAGTCAAATACAACTCATAGTGACTCTATCAACAACAGATCTGAACACTGTCCCTCTCTGTGCCATCCTCACATTTCCTGACACAGTAGAACCCATTGTGGCAGTCGCTGTGTCAATCCACTTGGTTGAGGGTCTTCTTTTCCTTTGCTGATCCTCTACCTTTCCAACATGATATCCCTCTCTAAGGAATTGCTTCTCATGAAAACACACCCAGTACTAGAAGTGAAGCTTTATCATCTTTGCCACAAAGGAACACTCTAGCTGCATTTTCTCCAAGGCATATTTATTCTTTTGGCAAACCATGGTATGGATGTACTGCACCATTCTCCAACACCATAGCTCAAAAGCATCAATTCCTCTGTCATTCTTATTCATTTTCCAGCTCTCAGGTGCACAGCAAATGGCCAGGAAGGCTATGACCTCAATCAGATGCACCTTACTTCTCAAGCTGAAATCATCGCTTCTCAATAATTTGAAGAAGTCCCTGACTGCAGACTTTTTTAGTGCAATACATCCCTGATCTCCTGACTGCTGGTACCAAGAGCATTGATTCTGGATCCAAATAAGATGAAGTGTTGATAGTTTCAATCTTTTCTCCATCTATCATGATGTACCGGTCCTTGGAGAAGGACATCATGCTTGGGAGGGTGGAGGGACAGCGCAGGAGGGGAAGGCCCTCTATGAGGTGGATTGATTCAGTGACTGGGATAATCAGGATGGGAGTGTCAGAGACAGTGTGATTGGCACAGGACAGAGCAGAGTTTAGGGCTGTTGTACATAGGGTCGCTATGAGTCGCAAGCAACTCGACGGCACATAACAACAACAACAATCATGATGTTGTCTATCGGTCTAGTGGCAAGAATTATTCTTTATCAAGTCCAACTTCTCACATAATTTGCTCAATATATAGGTTAAATTCATATATAGAGACAATTAAACCTTGACACACCCCTTTGATAATTTTAAACCATGTAGCTGTGTTCACACAACAGCCTCTTTCTTGGTCTAGGTATAGGTTTGACATGAGCATAGTTAAGTGCTCTAGGATTCCAATTCATCTCAATGTTAGCCATAACTCATTATGATCTTTATAGTCAAATACCTTTTCATAGTCAATAAGACATAAATTAACATTCTTCTGGTACCAGTTGACTTTATAGAACAACACATATTATGAATTTTAGTGTAAATAAATACATGTAAAAAGAAACTTACTATAAGTGTTTTGAAGATGATCAAACAGGGTGATGGAATGGAAAGTAATGGTAAGGTGGCAGTAGACACACAAGCATCCACAACTCAAGACCAGCTTGACTAAATCAGTGAACATGGAGAACTGTGGAATAAGATTAAGCTGGAAAGGGTTGTTCCAGTCAGGTGATACCATGTTGGCTTTGATTCATAGTGACGTCACGCATAATAGAACTCAAGTTTCCTGGTCCTCTGACATCTTTATGGTAGTTGCTATGTTTGAGTCTAATACTTTAATTGTTTTGTCAGTCCAAACTCTCTTGTACATCCAAACTGAGGAAATAAGCTGAAAATGCCATAATAGATCACATATCAAATTTAACCACCAGCTGCCAAATCTACTGACAACCCCAACCCCACTCTATTCCTATACTTAGAGCTTCAAGGGAATGGAATCTATAATTATTTTCATAAAGCAGTGAAACTAAAATTCTCTATCAGTAAAAACTAAAAAGAAATGAAGGGATAGTCAAGACCAAAGAGGGTAGATCTTAAAATGCTAGGCATAGTATGAGAATTTCCATTACTTTTTCTGGGTCACACTATCATTTCTCATTAGAACATGGTGGGTAAAAGACTAGATTGCTATTTAAAAAGCTATTCTGTTATGACATAACTTTCTATGTGAGAGATTCAAGTTCAATGTCCACAGTCAGCACGCACAGTCACCACCTCTCTGCCAATGGAAGCTGGCATTTTGCTGAAGTTTTAGAGGTTCCAAACTAGGAAGGATTACAATTAAAGGTCTGACAGACTATTCTGGGAAAATCAGTCCATTAAAATGTTGATTATTGTTGTTAAATTCCATTAATTTGACTACAACTCACAGAAATCATAAGAACAACCGATTTGAAACTTGCTTGATCTTGTGCCATCCTCACCATCCCTCATATGTTCCTTTTCACTGCTAAAGTTGTTGTGTGAATCCATCTCCTTAAGAGTCTGGCTCTCCACTTTTCCTAGCATGAAAATAGATGTTTCCCCCCCTACCTTTGGCAGTCCGTGGAATATTCAGTACTCTTCTCTCATACCACAATTTAAAGGAATCAATAATTCTTCTGTCAGCCATTGTGCAATTTTAAGCTACATACGACGAAATTGAAAATAGCATGACTTTCAACGTATATTGTGGGAAGCCAAACTTTATACCAAATATTATATGAAAACCCTTGTTCAGGAATTGAAGAAATTACAGATCTATAAATTGGGATTTTTCTTGTGGCAAATCCTAGAAAGTGAGCTGTTCGTTCCCCTCAAAACAGGAAACAACAAGGGGCCCCCTACAGATGGAGTGTTACTTCTGCGCAAACAGGAAACGGCAAGGGGGCCCCTACTTCCTGGGCTGGAATTCACCCTGAGGCATCAAGGATTTATATAGATTGGCTTCGTTTGCATTGAATTCTTTTTGTAACTTACTTCCTGTCGGTTTTGAATAAAAAGATAGAGAAACTTGGCTTGAGGTCTTCAGTGAAGAACTGCTGACCCCCTGTTTTACGCTCTCTGCTCTCTCTCATTCCTGGCTGTTTGTCTCATTATTAATAATTATAAGTTTATTCTATTCTTTGGAACCCTCGGTCTGCAACAGTATATGCCTTAGTTTTATACTGACCTCGCTCTTTAGGACTTTAAAGGTTATGAGACAGAAGATTTTTCAAATGTAACATGTCTTTTCGTTTCTTGACTGTTACTACCATAGGTGTTACTGTGAATCTAAGTAAAATGGAATAGTTGACAACTTAAATCTTTTTTCCATCTATCATAATGATATATCATAACCTGAACCTGTTGGTCCAGAGGTTTTCTTTTCTTAATGTGGATACATAACTCATATTGTGGACTAGTCTCTGATCTTCTTCAGTAATTGCTCCAAGTCTGTGTGATCTGCATAGGGCAGATTGTTGATGGGTCAGCCTCCAATCCTGATATCACATTAAGATGGTAGACTTCCCAAGCTGGGGAACATGAATATTTCTATCCATAAGAGTCCACAAAACTCATTTAGTTGTGTTCTATAGACTTGGAACTGACCCATAACTGATCTTCAGGGGTGATTTTTCGCAGGGGAGGAGATTGCTCGTCCTTCTCCTGTGGAACAGCTGGTGGCCTAGAACTGCTTGCCAATAAGATTGAGGCGAGACTTCCTGTCACTAGGCCACCAAAGCTTCCTAAAGAATACAGTAATATCATTAAAGACTTAGAATATTCAGAGAGGGGCCCAAGAAATACAGTCAATAGAGGTAAATACAAAATCCTTTAATGTAAGCAATAATAAACAGTTAATCTACACAAGGATCTATAGACAAGCCAGCAAGAGGACACATCCAGGCAGGTGAAAAGGACCACACGTGACCATACATGTGTTTGGTAAATGGCATTTATACACTCATTTTAGTATCTGTTAAAGAAAAAAGCCACTTTTAGGAAGTGTAGGGACAAGAGCTCACTTTTTCCATGAGTCTTTGATAAGTGAGCCACAAATTAGCTTATTTAAAAAATGGAAAACAAAGGAAAGTCAGTGAACTAGCCCACTTCGTGAATTCACAGTGCAGGGGTGGGGTGTCCCCTCTGCAGCTGTGAGAGCAGCAGTTGTGGTGTTGTCATTCTGAACCCTGAGTCGGGCCCTTGTGTTGTGTGACTACTTGGATAAGAAAGGCCTGATAGGAAGCTAAAATAGTGGCAGACAGTGCAAGGTGCTAGTGAGCTCAAACACAAGGCCAGGAGCTCACTGTTTCCAGGTTCAGCGGCTGATGAGGCATGCACAAGGCTGCCCTGAGAGAGAGTAGGGCTGCAGAGCAGGATTTCCCAGGCTGTAGATCCTCATGGAAGCAGACTCCCTCACCTCCCTCCTGAGAAGCAACTGGTGGGTTCAAACTGCTGACCATATGGTTAGCAGACAAATGCTTATCCTATGTCACATCAGTGGTACTGTCTCTAGCTCCCACTTTGGTAACCTCTACTCTACTCTATATCTCTGTGAGTTAGGGGCCGAGAAGAATGGAGAGAGCTTGTCTACACTGAGTGGGAGGGAAATACTTGGTGGTGCTCTCCAGACTTGGCCTGTGAGGCCTTGGTCAAGCATAGGCCACTGCCACCCTTAGCAATTTTAACACCAGCATCTGTCCATGTCAACTCATAGGCCCCACAATGATGAGGTGCATTGGGGAAGTGACTGTCCTAGCTCTAGATCAGGAAGCTGATAGTGATTCACATCATCCCCCCTGAAGTTAGAGAGCTTCGTTCTGACATTACTATTCCAACCGCTCTTGGTCACATTTTGCAGATGTAGACATACTCCAGATAATAAGGAGCACCTATAAAAAAACTGCATCAACAACCTGCACTGTGCAGATGACATGACCATGCTTGCAGAAAGGGAAGAAGACTTGAAGCACCTGCTGAAGGAAATAAAAGACTATATAGCCTTTAATACGTGTTACATCTTAACATCAAGAAAATAATAATAAATTTGAAAAATCTTCATCATTGGACATATAAATACTTTTCAGATGGAGAAAAGACTAATGTTGTCAGTATTTTTATTTTGTCTGGATCAGCAATCGACATCCATAGTAACAGCAATAAAAAAAAATCAAAAAATGCATTACATTGGGAAAATATACTGTCAACGACCTCTCCTAAATGCTGAAGAGCAACAATGTCAGTGTAAAGAATAGGTGCATGGTTCTTCTGTGGGGTTGAGGCAATATGCACAGCCTTTCTTTTATTATGACCATACTTCATAGGAGACCTGGTGACACTGTGACAAAAGCATGTGGCTGCTTACTGAAAGGTTGGTGGTTCAAATGCATCAGCCCCTGTGAAGGACAAAGATGAGTATTCTACCGCTGCCTTGGTGGTGCAGTGGTTAAATGTTGGGTTGCTAACTGAAAGCTCAGTAGCTAGATGAGGCTGCTCTGTAAGGCACTTCTGTTCTGTCTTATAGAGATGCTGTGAGTCAGAAACGACTTGACAGCAGTGGGTTTAGGGGGTTTTGCTTTGTTTTGTTTTTTGGAGCTGCATACTGAAGTCAAGCAATTCTGACTGCTTTTCCAACATAATATTACAGACTGAGGATGTTAAAGAAGTCATGGCAAAGGGGATACTACTCTGGGGCATGGGCATGAGGGTTGTTAGTCACCTGGGACTCAGCTTCTCTGATTCATTTCAGAGTCAGAGCCCACATGGTGCTGGTGTTGGGCACGTTGGGTCAATTCAAGCTCATTGCGGCCACCAGGGCTGTCAGGGCTGTGATTCTTGAGTCAGGTGGCCAGGCCTGTCTTTCAAGGCATCTCTAGGAGGATTCCAACTGCCAACATTTTGGTTAATGGTCCAATGTATAATCATCTGTTTCACCAAGGGACTTTTCAAAGTCCATGGAACAACATGTAATAAGACCTTATACAACTCATCCTTTTACGCATTACTTCACTCCTGTTCTTCTCCTACCTAACTAGTCCTTTCTACCCAGATCCCTCTTTATCCAGACAGCTATTTCTCACTGCTTATACTTTCTCAATTCTTTGCTCAAATGTCACTTTCTCACTAAGATATCTACCAGCCAGCCTATTTAAAATTACATACCCCAAAGCAAGCCTCTCACAGCTCCCCCTCCTTTCTCTGTTCCACAGGCAGCCAATAAATTCTATCCACCTTTATATCTCTTCTTGAAGTAGCCAGGTGGTGCAGTGGTTAAGAGCTGGGATGCTAACTGAAAGGTTGGGGTTTGGAACCCACTAGCAGCTACTCTACAAGAGAAAGACAAGGCAGGTTGCTTCAGTAAAGACTTACAGCTTTAGGAACCTTTTGGGGCAGTTCTATTCTGCCCTACACAGTTACTGAGCTGGAAACCACTCAATGGTAGTGAGTTTGGAGGCATTTTAATATTGTTTGTTCTCCTGTCTGGCCGACCCCCTTATCAGACCATGAGTTCCACACTAGAGGGTAAGAGAGAGCTCTATGTTCTGTGCATTTCTGTATCCCTGGTACGGACCCTACCATAATGCAAAATCCAAGAAAATGTTCTGTTTTTAGAGCACACGCAATATCTAAAACATACATACCCTGCAACCTGCAAATTCCACTTCTGGGATTTGGCCTCAGAAAACCAAACCCAACACACAGCAACCATGTACTCCTGCAGTGACTCGGAGACTAATTTTTAGTTATTTTAAACAATATATTTTTCTGAATACTCTTTTGTGATTTTAACAGGATTTCTGAATTTGAGGGTACTGCTCCTCTTCTAAAGGAATCTTGGTAGTTGAAGTAGTCAGCTGCTAAATGAACAACCAATTAATTTTTTAAAGAAAGGTGTGACTCTGCATCCATACAGATTTACAACCGCCTTGGAGTCCTTCTAGGGAAGTTGTTTGAATCCACCAGACTTTGTGAAGAAACGTGAAGAAGAAAACCAAAGTGGTCTCTTCTCATTGAGAGTTATAGCTTTGGAAACCCAACCGAAGATATCCATGAGTTAAAATTGACAATATGACAGTGGGTTGGTTTTTTTTTCTTTTCTATTTGTTGTGATTTACATCTATCATAAGTAAAAAGAAATAAAACGATATCTACCATTTTAAATTAATAGCCACATGTGCATTTTTAGACATAGCTACTATATCAGCAAGAAGGGGTGGAAGAAAGATTGCTAAAAATAGAGATAGATGTACAAATCCATATGTACTTATATTTAATAGATATTTGACGGTGAGATTTAATATTTGCTGGCATTTACTCTTTTATTTTCCTTTCTCTTAAAGGACTATGATTGAGTTTCAAAGTGATTTATCCCTACAGCTCATACTAATATATCACCACTTTAAACTTTGCTTCATATAGCTATAGCATTGCTTTCATGCCACAGGAAAACAAACCTTTTTAAAATATGAAAGGTGTCAACGTTAGTCATGTGATTTGTAATGCTTTTGCTTAAGTATTGATTTTTTTCAAATCCAATTCTTATTGATTTCTCTTAAATATTAATCATTTCTAATGACAGCTTAAAAAATAGACTGAGTTCCTTGAACATTCTTGCTATCTCCATTCCTTGTAGAAATAGAGTACAATTTTAGCATACTTCAAATTAAGTCAAACAAAAACATACTGCTTTTTCATTTAAGTATTAATATCATAAATCAAAATTTTATTTGTGCCAAATCAAGGGATTTATGAAGAGTATTAACTGTGGCTATGCAATTTCTCCACGACCAATCCAATGGCAGCAATAATCTCTAGTCAGTTTATCTGTAATTTATGGCCATAGTTGCTTCATGGAAAATCAGTCTGTGGTATCAGCAAAGTTGAACAAGTCTTCTTAAAAGTGATGATTAGAAAGTGACAGGGTATCAACAGTTCTAGAAGACTAGATTTCTAGGATATGAGAATGGGAAAGATAATCTTACTCTTCTTAAAAAATAAAGGAAATAGCTCTTTTCACTTTAGCTTTGTTTTCCATTTTTCTTTTTATTGGAAACTAATCCATTGGAAAGATTAAGAGCTAAACTTGACAATTATTAGCTGTAAGGTCTTCTGTATATAAGTTTTTAGCTTTTAAGTCTGGTTTACTTACAAAGTTCATATCCATTGCTTTTCACACAGGATTTTTCCATTTCCTTTACCCACCTCTCGCTCTACTCATCAAATTTTATAACTCTATGATTACCCCCCTAACCCATCTTCACCCCTCTGCTTCTACCCTCCCCCCTTTGAATCCTCATACACACTTTACTAGTTATTTTTGTATTTCTACAATAGTGGTCTTATATAGTAGTTATCATTATGGGACTGAGTTAGTTCACTTAGCATAATGCTCTCCAGACCATCCCATGTTTGGTAGCAATTTTCTAAATCATTGCAACTGCATGCTGCATAGTAGTCTATCATGTAATTGTAATATAATTTCTTAATCCGTTCCATTCTGGTTGGACATTTGAGCAGTTTCCATGTTCTTGCAATGGTGAATAATCGTTCTATGAATATTTGTGTACAAATATCCATTTGTGCCTGAGTTTTCATTTTCTTGGGGTATATTCCAAGTAGTAGAATAGCTGGGCCAAATGGAATTTCTATGTTCAGCTTTTTAAGGAAGTGCCAAACTGCCCTTCAGAGTGGTTGTAGCATTGTAAAATACCACAAAGTATAAGAGTTCGCATTTCATCACATACTCTCCAACATTTATTACTTCCTGGCTTGCTAAACTTTGCCATTGCTACGGGATTGAGATGATATCTCATTGTGGTTTGGATTTGTAACTCTCTTATTGACGGTGGTTTTGAGCATTTCTTAATGTAGTCTGTTAGCCATTTGAATTTCGCCTTCTATGAAAGTCTTTTCCTGTCTTTTGCCCATTTTGTTATTGTGCCATGAGTCTTTTTCTTGTGGAAAAGTCCTGTAGGATTCTGTAAAGATTTGATATGAGATCCTTGTCTGAAATGATATTGTCAAATGCTTGTTTTTTTTCCCCAGTATAAAAGGTTTTGAATTTTTTGTTTGTTTGTTTTGGGTTTTGGAGGGGGGGTTGGTTGGGTTGTTTTTTTTTTCACTTTGTCTGATCTTGATTTCTTCGTCCATATATCTTTCCAAAACCCCATTGATGTCATCAAATTGACTCTTGCTCACAGCAGACTCCATCAGATTCCCAACGCTGTAAATTTTAACATGTTAACATGTAGTAAGTAAAGTTTGCCACAGACTATCAAGGGCATGCTGTGAATAAACGAATTAGCACAGATGACAGTGCTGGTGAGATGAGTATCAAAGGTATTTCCCAGAAAAATAAAGTTAGCGTATATTTGAAATTTTCCTTTCTACACTATTTGTTTACATTTAGGGGTATATTGACTCTCACAAGTAATATATTTACAGCTGGTGTTTAGATTTCAATTCAGTTCACAAAGCCTTTAAACCCACATTGGAGGTAAGAAAAAAGAATCTATTTTATATTAATTAAAGATTATTGAATTACTGGTTTTGCCTGTAGGGTTAAGACTTGCAGAAATAATGTTTTTTATTGTTATTATATGCTGTTGAGTCACCTGAGACTCATAATCACGTTATGTTCAACAGGTCTGACAACTACCCTATCCTGAACCAGTCTCACTCACTCTGACACACCTACCCCCCATTGCCTTAGATACTGAATCAATTCATCTCATCCAGCGTCTTCCTCTCCTGCGCTGTCCCTCCACCCTTCCAAGCATGTTGCCCTTCTCCAAGAAGCTGTCCCTCCTGGCCACATGTCCAAAGTATGTGAGACAGAGCTTCAAAGTGTTAGCCTCCAAGGAGAAGCTTGTTTTCACCCTCTCCAATACAGACCTATTTGTTTAATTGGTGGCCCATACATAGTATGTTCAGGACTCTTCTCTAGCACCACAACTCAAAAGCATCAATTCTATCATTCTTAGTCATTATCCAGCTCTCTGATGCATAGCAAGTAATTGTGAAGACCATGGACTGGATCAAGCACACCTTAGTGTCTAGACAGATATCGTTGCTTCTCAGTAGTCTGGAAAAGTTGCTGACAGCAGATTTACCTAATTCAATTTGCTTTTTGATATCCTGACTGCTGGTGCCAAGAGTGTTGATTGCAGAATGGAACAAGCTCTAACTGTTTACAATTTCAATCTCTTCTCTATCCATCATAGGCTGCCAATTGTCCCAGTAGGGAGAATCTATGTCTTCTTGATTGAACACTAGAAATTAAGTTAAAGAGAAATTCAATCAACAAAAACAATACTTTTTATTTTATATTTTAAGTGATGGTTTTAAGAATAGCAGCTCAAAGACAGTGATGATATGCGTTAATGATAACCTCTTGGGAGACTTGCTCTTGGGGAACCTTATCTTTGTTCTGCTGCAAGACACCATGGCCAGTGTGGAATAGATGACCCAGGAGTGTTTTCCAACCATCGCTTCCCCAGTGTCTGCTTAAGATTGCAGCCAAGCCCAGGGACACTCGCACGCTGGCCTGTGACAGAACCAATACCTGGCAAAATTGAAGGGCTGCAATCCCAACCAGAGCACTAGACTGCTGCCCCTGCCACATAGAGACCTCTAAGCCCCACCTCCTGGAGATCTCCCAGCTGCCACTCTTGCTGTCCAGTGCCAGGAACACCAATATCACAGGTACTTTGAGTGAAACACTGCTGTCTAGCTACATCACATGGGATTTCTTAAGCTTAAGCAGAAGAGGCCAGGTGCAGGCATGGTTTCAGTCATCCCACACTTACTTGACTGTTTT
This sequence comes from Elephantulus edwardii, assembly GCF_000299155.1. Taxonomy (NCBI): domain Eukaryota; kingdom Metazoa; phylum Chordata; class Mammalia; order Macroscelidea; family Macroscelididae; genus Elephantulus; species Elephantulus edwardii. The sequence goes on along the minus strand of NW_006399792.1, from coordinate 6,743,953 downwards.
TCTTCTCGCAAGAAGGGAATACCAAAAAACATGTCTATCACAAAACATTTCCATATCCTGGAACACTATATAACTTGGTGGGTGCGTGGCCCCTCTTGTGCTGGCGACTGGCAGGTGCCCGCTTCCCCCACAGCTGCCATCCTGGCTCCAAGAATTCTCTCCAGACCAAGTCCCCCTCACGGCAATGTGGTGGCTTCACTATACCAGTCTTGAGGAGGGCTGGTGCCCACCATCCATCCTGGGTGAGGGAATCCATTCGTTCAGGCTGTGGAAGCCTCATGGAGCTGCAGCAGCTGTGCAGCAAGGTGCGG
>NW_006399792.1:6714237-6741527 GCF_000299155.1 Elephantulus edwardii | reverse complement strand
CCAAAGAAGATGTTCAGATGGCAAACAAACATATGAAGAAACATTAAAAATCCTTAGCTCTAAGGGGCTCTAAGGGAGATGCAAATCAAAACAAATATGAGATATCATCTCACCCCAGTAACAATAGCTAAGTTTAACAGAGCAGCAAAGAGCAAATGCTAGTGAGGTTGTGGAGAAATTGAAACCTTTATGGCAGTGTAAAATGGTGCAACCACTATGGAAGGCAGTATGGCACTTTCTCAAAAAGCTGGAAATAGAAATACCATTGACCCAGCAATTTCACTATTGGGAATATACTCTAAAGAAACCAGAACTGCCACCCAAACAGATATTTGCACACCCATGTTTACTGCTGCGTGGTTCCTAATATCAAAGAGATGGAAGCAGGTCAAGATCCCATCAAAAAATGAATGGATAAAGAAGCTATAGTATATTCATACAATAGAATACTATGCAGCACTGAAAAGCAAGGAACTAATAAAATATTATACTAAGTGGGTGATTCTAGAGGACATTATGCTGAGTGAACTATCTCAGTCACAAAATGACAAAAACTTCATAATGCTACTAGTATAAAACAGGACTGACATGGGGGTTGCAGGAAACTAAGAAAAGGGGGAAAATAATGAACACTGCCTTGGAACAGATGAGGGAAATAACAGTTTAAAAGGAATATATGGCTAGACCTTATTTTCATGATAACAGTTCATAATAAGAGATGCATAGCAAAGCAAACTGGGGTGTGGGGGATGGAGTAAATTGTGCAACAATGAATGAATTTCTTAAGGAAAAAAAATGAACTGGGGGGTATGGAGGAAAATGTACAACAATGAATGAATCGAAATCCAAGTTTTATATAAACTTTTTTAAAAAATCACTATTAAAAATTGTTTTAAAAAATAAGGATAGAATACTAAAAGCAGCACAAGAAAAACTAAAGTCACCTAGAAAGGGGAAACAATTAGATTAAGTTCTAAGTTCTCAGCAGAAACCATGTGAGCTAGATGACAATGAATTGGCACATAAAGAAAGTTGAAAGAAAACAATTTCTAGCCAAAGATCCTATACCTAGCAAAGCTCTTCATCAAATATGAAGGAGAAATTAGATCTTTTGCAGAAAAGAAGGAACTTAAGAAATTCGTGAAAACAACACCAAACTACAAGAAATTTTAAGTGAGGTTTTCACATGAAGACACCAAAGGAAAGTGGACAGACTATAGTAACCAGAAACAACAGATCTAAAAAAAATGGAAAGACAAACTTAGTATCAAAGCCTGGAAAAAAAATATACCAAGCAAATGACTACCACAAAAACAGTAGTAGCAATATTAATCTCTAATAAAATACATTTCAGAATGAAAACCACCATAAAAGATAAGGAAGGGCATTACATACTGATTAAAGGCACAACAGATTGAAAAAACATAACCTTAGCCAAAGTGCATACATCAAATGAAAGACCTGCAAAATACAGAAACTATTGATTAACAGAATTGAAGAAAGCAATAGACAGCACCACAATATTGGAAGGAGACTTCAACACACCACTATCACCAAAGGATAGGTCAACTCAAAAGAAACTTAACAAAGAAGGAGAAGAGCTAAACTATGCAATCAATCAACTTGGCCTTGTGGATATATTCAGGGTACTACAAACCAACTAATACTCAATTCACTTTCTTCACAAGTGCAGTTGTACATTCTCCAGAATTGATCACATATTAGGACACAAAGGAAACCTCTACAAATTAAAAAACATTGAAATAATGCGAAGTATCTTCTCAGATCACAATGCCATAAAACTAGAAAGTAACCACAGGACAATGAAGCTTGCAAAACCACCCAAGTGGAAACGGAATAACTCTCTATATGATCGGGTAATAAAAGATGTTTACAGAATCCTACACAGCCTCCACAAGAAAAAGATTACACATTTACAAAATAAGCAAACGTCATGGGAAGAATTTTCAGAGAAAGATATTCAGATGACCAACAGACACATAAAGAAATTATCAAAATCACTGGCAATAAGAGAGATGCAAATAAAAATCACAATGAGATACCATCTCACTCCAACAGCAGTGGTAAAGGACAACACGTAATAAATGTTGGGGAAGATGTGGCAAGATAGGGACTCTAATACACTGTTGGTGGGATTGTAAAATGGTACAACCATACTGGAAGGCAGTTTGGCATTTCTTCAGAAAGCTGAACATAGAAATTTCCTATGACCCCATCTATTCCACTGCTTAGAGAAAAATGAGAATTTAGACACAAGTGATATTCACCATCGCAAGAACAACAGTCCAAATGTCAAGCCACAATCAAATTAATTGAGAAATTATGGTATATTCACATGAAGGAATACAATGTAGCACCGAGGAGCAATGATTTTGTAAATCACTACCTAACTCAGTCACATAAGGACAAATATTGTGTAAGATTATTATTAAAGATTGTGTATAAGGATCCAAGGGGAGGAGGGTGGGAGCAGAATGGTGAGGATTGGTGGGGGGAAGTTAATCACAGTGTCATGCAATTTGATAGGTGGAGGGAGAGGTGGGTCAGGAAAATGGGAAAGATCTGCTATGAATAACAGCGTGTATAAACTTTGAAAGTAAACCAGTACAAAATAAAAATTTATTTTTTTAAAGTTAATGACAAAATAACAGAAAATTTCTAGATACTCTCAATTTATTAAAATAATATCTAGTTTTAATATGTTTATTTTCCCAAGCTAGCATATATTCATATTTAATGCAGATAATTTTAAAATAGTGGTAAATATAAAATGATATTTTTAATTTTCCTTCTGTTGTACATAGGGTCACTATGTGAAAAAAGCAATATAAAAACGTATATATATATATTTTCTATAATATAAAACTAACTTTCCACCATCAATACTTTGCTTCTATTATAGATAGGGTCACTATGAGTCAGAATTTACTTTACCACACCTAGTAATAACAATTAGCTGTTATATGGAGTACGGTTGCAATGATTTTCCTCTTTATTTTAACTAGCCCAAACATTTAACTTTATAGTTGTTTGATAAGGGAGTCTCGCTAGTACTAGACTTAACAGTCATTATAAACTTTGTTTTACAAAACAGCCAGGGGCTATAATCCAACATAAGTAATATACTCAATACATACTATAGTAATGGTGGTGAAGGAGAAATCTTAAAGAATGACGAGAACGAATATAAAGTAGGCAGCAGCATGGGCAAGGCCAGAGCTAAAAAAAAAATGATACTGTACTTCTGGAAATACAATTAACTCTTAAATAGAACTACTAATGAATCTATAGATTATACATGTTTGTTATTGATTTGAATTTCAGTCTGGGCTGTACCACTTATAGCTGTAAACCTCTTGATAAATTTTTTTGTACTTGTTTAAAATTTGTGTAACTTAAGAGAATTGTACTGCTAACCCAAACATGGCATCTCTCTGGTGGTTCAAATCTAGCAGTGACTACAGGAGAAAGGTTAGTAATTTGTCTGCTGTGATTTACAGCTTCCAGAATTCCACTGGAGTGTCAGTTATTAGTCAGTTCTGACTCAATGGCATTAAGTTGAGTTAAGGTATGATAAAAAGTGTTACTCAACTCTACGTGGTTTCAAACTATTTTCATTAGCCCAAGAAGAATCTCATACTGCTTAAGTATTCCATTCCCCACTTGCCCTAGTCTTTATGACCACTGATATGATGTTCTATGTCTTAAGGAAATTACATTTCTGGATATATGTTATGTATTTGTTTTTTTTTTCTTTTGAATCTGAGTTTCTCCAACTCTTTTCCTAACTGCAACATGTGCTTTACTGGGCTATTGCATGAATTAAAATGAAAATAGAAACTATCAAAACAGAAGCTCTATAGTAATGCAGTATCCCAAATAGTTTTGTTGTTTTTCTTATAGTTTGGTTTGCAATCATTGTATCTACTTTTTTTATGTGTGTAAATATTACACTAATCTGTGAGGATTTTGGTAAAACAAACTTATCCTTCTATCTTCAATAAACTAAATTTATGACTCTGTTAACATGGATATTTCTAGGGATTTTCATGTTGGTCTGTGGTGCTTGCCCTTTCCCCTCACCTTGTCTCTTGTCTTCTTTTCTAAACAGAGTTGTACTTCCATCCATTTGGTGGGTCCTGGGAATTTTCTTTTCATATCTGTGAAAACAGTAAGCTGACAAGCTTCTCTTTGGCATGGAGCAGCATGTGTGAATCTATGTCATGTCCAAGAGACTTTGTTCATAGTTAATTTGTTAAATTCCTTTAGAGAACAGACATGGCGTGTACCCCACTGAGCCTTCAGTACAGCTGTGAAGCCAGGCAGTGACCAAACAGAACCCAGTGTGAAATGTGTATTCAAAGTCCAGAGGCAGCAATCATGGCTGAACCTCTGAATGTTTACTGGCCTCCTTTTGGAGTTTTGCCATATAACTTGCCCTGGGACCTCCTGTAGCCCATGAATTTCAAGTATATAAATGTACATGTCTGGTAAGGGCTCATAGACATAAGACATAAAACAAGAAGAAATACCTAAGAGTAATAACGTCACGGTAGTATAAGATTTTACTCTTCTATAATTTGTTCATTCTTTCCTCCCTTTCCTTCTTGCTCTCTCAGCATCTTTGTTATCTTAATATTTTCTTTCCATCTCCTCTGCCGTGTCAGCTGTTTTGATCTTGGTGTGGTGTTCCTTTGACAATTAAGTGATGGAGGTGGCCCCCCGGACAAGTTATTTTAAAGGAAGCTGAACTTTAAAAAGAAATAAATCTCTAGCCCTACCTCCAAGAGTCAGAAGATACCATGTGCTACTGCCTTGTGTAGGCTAGACAGTGGGTGGGCAAAAATGGCCTTGTATGCAGAGTCTTCAATAAGTGCTCCTAATAAAGTTCTCCCCAGCTGGGATGATCAAAGGCTGCTTTCTCCCAAAACCAGCCTATGAATTGTGCTAGTCAGTCTTGCATTCAAAGGTCACAATCACATGTTTCCCTGAAATATTCTATACAGTTCAAGGACTGGTCTTTGCTGGCATTAATAGGAAAATAAGCACAGGCCCACCAGGCTAGACATACAGAATTGAAGGCAGTAGGCCTGATGATAGCATCAAAAGACTTCGATTCTTTTTGTGCTCTCTCTCTTTTTCAGTAGTTTTTGTTCTCTTAGGCTAACATTAAAACGACTGAAAAACAGAACTTGTCATGGAAAAGCATAGGAATCTTATGGAAAGGAGTCCTTTATCATTCTTGGGAAAGTTAATAGAAACCTTTTTCCAATTTCTCTAAAAAATTGTATAACACTGAACCGCTTACCAAGGGTTTCATTACATTACTTGATAAGATTTTCACAAAATCAGTTGTTGTTAAGTACTGTTGAATCAGTTGCAACTCATAGCAACCCTATGTGCATCAGCTCTGAACCCTGCTCTATCCTTTGTCAAACTCATTGTCTCACATTCTAATACCTCAGTCACTGAGTCAATCCATTTATCCAGGGTCTTCTCTTTTGCTCTGTCCCTCCACCCTCCCAAGCATGATGTCCCTCTTCAAGGGCTGGCCACTCCTTGCAACATACCCAAAGTATGTCAGACAGACCTTCAGAATCCTTGCCTCCAAGAAGCAGACTGGTTTCATCCTCTCTAGGATGAACCTGTTTATTCTCCTAACAGTCCATGATATAGTCAATACTTGTCTACAACACCACATTTCAAAGACATCAATTCTCCTATCATGCCTAATCATTGTCCAGCTTTCTGATACAAAGCAAGTAATTGTGAAGACCATGGCCTACATTGGGTGTACCTTAGTCTTCAGACTGACACTATTGCTCTTTAGTACTCTGCTGAGATCCCTGACAGCAAATTTCCCAATGCAATTTGTGATTTTATTTCCTGGATTCTGGTGTCAATACTGTTGCTTGTGGAGTCAAGCAACCTGAAGCTGTTAACAATTTCTTTTGTAAAAAATTATCATTAATTTCAATGAAAATTTACAGAGACTTTGGATTTCCATTCATTCATTGTTGCATTTTCCCCCTCCTAAACCTCCCTCAGCTGTTAACAATTTCAATCTCTTCACCATCTATCATGATGCTGCCAATCGGCCCAGTGTGTGAGAATCTTTAATTTTAAAATGAGTCAGAAATTTTAATTTTATATATCCTTTTTTGGTCTTCTTTATAAATTGTCCAACCTTCAGATGCAAAGGGAGCAACTGAAAATACCATGACTTGCTTGGGTCAGGTACAATTTAGTCTTTAAACTAACACCCTTGCTCTTCAGACTTTTTGGGGAGGCCCATGACAGTTTATTTTCCCATTGCAACACATCTTTTGATTTTCTGACTACTGCTACTACGGATGTTGATTGTGAATGCAAGAAAAATTAAATAATTGACAACTTCAATCTTTTCTCCATTTAGCGTGAGTTTGCCTATTGGTCCAGTAGTGAAGATTTTTGTTGTCTTGATATGAGATATAATTCATATTGAATGCTGTATTCTTTGACCGTCCTTCACATTTCCTTCATTTTCTGTAAGTAAAATTGTGTCATTTGAATGATTCTTGCAGGTTTTTTAGGAACCTTCCTCCAATCCTGATGCCACATTCTACTTCATATAGTCCAGCTTCTTGAATGATTTGCTCAGCACTCAGATTGAAGAGGTGTGGGATAAAAGAACACAACCCTCACACACCTTTCCTGACTTGAAACCAAGCAGATGGAATAACCAATGCTTTAGAACTGTAGCATTGGTGAAGAACAGGATATAAGATCAATACTGGGGTGTCAAATATCACAATGGCTACCCAGAGTGGACAGTGTTTGGTGGAGCTCCCAGTTTAAGACAGATTTAGAAGCAGGAGTGACATCCACTTCCTAAACAACAAGCTTCTGGAAACTCTATGAACTTTGAGAAACAGTGATAATTATGGGAAGGCTTCAGGTCTTTTGTTCATAGGGTTGCTAGGAGTTGTTCTCGACTCGACATAAATCAACAACAAAATCAAGAACATCCAAAAATCAGTAGGATTCCTCTACAGTAACCAAAAGAGCTCAGAGAAGGAAATAAAGAAAGCAATACTATTCACAGTTGTTGTTGAGTGCCATCGAGTAGTAGGCAACTCATAGTGACCCTATGAACAAAAGTCCTCAACACTTTTGTGACTTTCGTCTTTTCTCCAAGTTCATAGGGTTTCTGGAGGCAAGCTATTTATGGAAGTGGATGCCTCTCCTGCTTCCAAGCTTGTTTTAATTGGGGAGCTCCACCAAACACTGTCTGCCATGGGTAACCATTATTGCATTTGACACCACATCAGTGTCAGTGTTCAGCTTCACAGCAACCACACGTTACCGCTGTATGTCAAGTGGATACACCAGGGCTACACGACCTCTTCCACTCTTATTAGCATAAGGGAACCAAGTTCATGAGGTAGAAACTGTGGCAAAACAGGGACAAGCCATCATCTTGGTAAAGGAGAAGAGGCTACACTTAAAGATTAAGGTGCATTTTTGTTTCTCTGTCCAGCATGACGGTAAACTAGAAAAATGGCATCCTAGACCCTTTAAAACTAAAACACTAGAAAACAAAGGTAACAGACAGGAATGGTAACCCTGTAGACGAAAATATTTCCACTAGGGCTAATCTGGATGAACTAAAAGAATTAAAGACACTTGATTAGAAGAACGATGCTATGGGCCATCAAGTCAGAGCCAACTCATAGTTGAGCCTCCAGCTCAGAGGATGCAAATCCCACAGGCTTCTGCCCATCTTTTCTGCCAAAGAGATGTTGGTAGATTCAAATAACCTGCCTTTGGGCTGGCAGCAAAGCTCCTTACCACTAGGCCACCAGAGAAGAAACAAGTTAATGAACAAATTAAGACAGCTCAAAATGAGTTGAAATTGACTACATTAATTTTTTTCCATGTAGAATACTTCACCAAGTCTCGTCTGTTTATCACTCTGACTCTCTTCAGAGGGACTATTCTTCCTAAATCTTCTCTTCTGATTTTGACTAAAAAGCCAAGGTCAGAGCACATCATGATAAATTGGAATACACTGGTCACTTCAGACTGCAGCACTGTCCACTCCAATAAATGAGGTCACAATGCTCAGAAACTGGTGGCCATGCTATGTGTGCTGCCACAAATTAAGATACTTGGGAGTGAACCTAACTAGAGATACAAAAGCATTATACAAAGAAAACTACAGAGCATATCTGCAAAACACAATAAAAGACCTAAAGTGAAGGAAAAATCTATCCTTTCCATGGATAGGAAAACTCAGTGACAATCCTGGCAAGCTCTGGTGGACTAGCGGCAAGAAGCTGCACTACAATCCAGAGGTGAGTGGTTCAGATCCACCAGATGCTCTGCTGGAGAAGGAGGGACAATCTTCTCTTGTACCAGTCAGATCCAATTTGACGGCACACACACACACACAAATTATTAAAAAAAGATAAAATTACAATCATATCAAAACAATCTATATGTTCAATGCAATCCCCATCCAGATACCAAATCCATTTTTCAAGAAGATTGAAAGGCAATTGTCAAATTTATTTGGAGAGTCAAGAGACCCCAAATAAGCAAAATACTCTTGAGAAACAAAAATGAAGTGGAAGGCACAGCACTCCCTGGCTTCAAAACCTACTACACAGTAGTTGTAACCAAAACACCATGGTACTGGTACAGTGACAGGCACACAGACCAATGGAACAGAATTGAGAACCCAAAAATACACCCAGCTCTCTATGGTCAATTGATATTTGACAAGAAAATCAAAGCTATCAAATGGGGAAATGATAATCTCTTCAACAAATAGTGCTGGCAAAACTGGACTTCCATCAGCAGAAAGCTGAAACAGGATCCACATATTACACTATACACAAGAAAATCAACTCAAGGTGGATCAGAGACCTGGGAGTAAAGCCCAAAACCATAAAGTTTATAAGAGACAAACTGGAATCAAGCTTAGAAGTCCTAGTCTACCGTTTAAAGAGACTGCCAAATACAGCCAGAAATGCACAATCTGAGGAGGATAAAATATATGAATGGGACCTTCTGCAGATTAAACCCAAGTGTGCATCAAAAACTTTTTCCAGAAGGGTGAAAAGAAAACCTACTGACTTGGAACAAACATTTGGTAAAACCATCTCAGACAAGAGTCTCATAATGAAAGTTTAAAGACTATTCCAAGCCTCCACAAGAAAAAGACTGATAACCCAATTATAAAATTGACAAAGACATTGAAAGAATTTTCACAGAGGAAGATATTCGAATGGCCAACAGACACATGAAGAAATGCTCCAAATCACTGGCAATAAGAGAGACGTAAATCAAAACCTCAGTGACGTACCATCTCACTCTAGTAATAATGGCAAAGTTTAACAGGGCAGCAAGTAATAAATGTTGGAGAGGATGTGGTGAGACAGGAACTCTTATACCTTGTTGGTGGGATTGTAAAATGATACAGTCATTCTGGGAGGCAGTTTGGTTCTTCCTCAAAAAGCTGAACATAGAAATTCCATGTGACCCAGCTATTTCACTTCTTGAAATATGTTGTTGTTGTTATGTGCCGTCGAGTCGCTTGCAACTCATAGCGACCCTATGTACAACAGCCCTAAACTCTGCTCTGTCCTGTGCCAATCACACCGTCTCTGACACACCCATTTCAATTACCCCAGTCACTGAATCAATCCACCTCATAGAGGGCCTTCCCCTCCTGTGCTGTCCCTCCACCCTAGCAAACATGATGTCCCTCTCTAAGGACTGGTCCCTCCTTACAATATGTCCAACGTACGTCAGACAGAGCCTCAGAATCCTTGCCTCCAAGGAGCCACCCAGTTTGACCCTTTCCAGTATGAATCTGTTTGTTTTCCTAGCAGTCCATGGTACCCTCAATACTCTACTCCAGCACCACAGCTCAAAGGCATCAATTCTTCTTCTATCCTCCTTAGTCATTGTCCAACTCTCTGATGCATAACAAGAGATTGCAAAGACCACGGCTTGTATCAGACTCACCTTAGACTCCAGAGAGACACCATTGCTCTTCAGTACTTTGGAGAGGTTCCTAACAGCAGACTTTCTTACGGCAATACATCTTTTAATTTCCTGGCTACTGGTGCTGAGAGTGTTGACTGTGGAGCCAAGCATACTAAAGCTGTGAATAATCTCAATATCTTCACCATCCATTCTGATGCTGCCTGAGAAAAATGAGAGCTGAGACACAAATGGAGACTTGTACACAAATGTTCATACCAGCGTTATTCACCATCACAAGAACATGGAAACAGCCCAGATGTCCAACCACAATCCAGTGGATTGAGATATTATGGTACATTCATAAAATGGAAAACTGCATGTCACAGAGGAGCAATGGTTTTGTAAATTATTGCCTAACTTGGCAGGGTCTGGAAAGCATTATGCTGAGTGAACTGACTCAGTCCCGCAAGGACAAATATTGTATAAAACCATTATTGTAGAATGAGTATAAGTATCCAAGGGCCGGGGGTGGGGGTGGGGGGGAGGTGTTGAAGCAGAAAGGTGAGTATGTGCCAGGGGAGTGTGATTAATCATGAGGTTGTACAATTGGATGGGAAGGGTGAAGGAAATTGGAAGAATCAGGTCTGAAAAACAATGTATTCAAATTTTGTAAATAAACTAGTATGATAAAAAAAAAGAGGAAAAAAGGAACAAATCTGTCTTTAAGAAAGTGCAACAAGAATGCTCCTTAGACTCACTTATTTTGGGTATATTTTCAGGAAGAGGAACCAATGTTCAGAGGGAGATATCATGTTGGGAAAAGCAGAGGGTCAACAAAAGAGAGAAAGACCCTTACCAAGATGAATTGATCTATTGAGTACAAGAATGGGCTTGAGCGTGACAAAGACTGTAAAGGTGTTACAGGTTAGAGAAAGGTTCAGATCTGCTGTTCATAGAGTCACTATGAGTTGTGGATGACTCAGTAACACATATCAACACCTTGTATTTTTACTCTGGTGTTCCCTTTACTATATCAAGAAACTCCATTAATTTTTCATATTAATCTCTGACAACATACTTCGTATGTGAGCATGATATCTTTTTATATAACTAGATGACTTACTTGCTGAATTGAACTATTACGGGCTTTAATACCATACTCTGTAGCTAGACTTCTTAAGAATAAGCACTGTTCCATTTTATTTAACAACTATGTGATGTGTTTATGCAAAATTGTTTAAATTCTCGACACCTCAGCTTATATCTGTAAAATGAATATTGCAGCAAATTCTTATTTGTAAGAGTTACGCTTGTCATGTAATGTAATGGAATAATGCTTAGAAGACTTCCACTGAAGTACGCTATCCTCTCTTTATGGTTGTTATTGTTAGAATCAGTAACAATCTTTGAGGACATATGAATATTCATATTCACTTCTTTAATCCTACCAATTCAACAAGCAAATTATTTTTCTTTGATAAATATGTTCTCTATCCTTTTGGTTACAAGATAGAAAAGTCTCACATCTCTAGCATTTTATATTTCCTTGAACAATGGTTTAGAATTTCTCTCAAACATCTAATTCCATCTGTGCTCTTCTCTCTGTAAACTTGAAATGATAACACAGTTAAGACAATTTAACCCAAGCAACTCTTATATGAGCATGAAGTTTTGTTTTTTTAAAAACATAAACAAGTTAGATGCAAGACCTATCCACCCTCCCTCTCTTTGACTATTCTTTCCAATTCAATATCCTCGTTAGTGTAGATCCGGATGGTGACATGGAGTGCTTTCTTGTTATCACCTGTCTTTCATTAAGCTGCTTACCTTGATTGATTCTTGGATTTTCTCCTTCTGTCTTCATTCTGGCAACCATCAGCAACTGTCTCAGGCTATCTGATAGCATCTTCTTTCATTTATAATTTTTAATTTTTTTTAAAATTGGTTTACTTACAAAGTTTGTATACATTGTGTTTCATATTATTCCTCATTCATATTGTGTTTCATATAATCATTCTCATGCATTACGTTTTACAAAATTAATAGCCATTGAACTTTGTCCATTTTTCCCTGTCTTTTCACTCAGATATTTCTCATCTCCTTCCTCCACTTCCTCCATGCAACGAACTGTGTAATTTGTGATTTCGCCTCTACCCATCTTCACCTCTCTGTTCCCATACCTCCCGCCTTGAGTTCCCATACATGTTTTACTAGTTATCCTCCTATTTTTACAACAATGGTCTTATGCCGTATTTTTCCTTATGAGACTGGGTTAGTTCACTCAGCATAATGCTCTCCAGTCTTTCCCAAGTTATGTAATTTTTTTTTAAATCGTTGCTGTTGAGTTTTGCATAGTATTTTTGTATGAATGTACCACAATTTCTCAGTACATTTGATTGTGGTTGAACATTTGGGGCTGTTCCCGTGTTCTTGAGGTGGTGAATAACACTGCTATGAACACTGGTGTACAAATTTTCTTTTGTGTCTCAGATCTCTTTTCCTTGGGATATATTCCTAGTAATGGAATAGCTGGGTAATACAGAATTTTCTAAATTCATCTTTTTGAGGAAATGCCAAACTGTCTTCCAAGGCCACTGTCACTGGAGTGAGCCTTTCCCTGGTGGACTAGTGGCGAAGCACTTGTTGCGGAGGGTCAAGGACTGCAGCCTTCATAATGGATTGAGGCTCAATGTCAAGAAGACAAAGATTCTCACCACTGGACCAATTGGTAGCATCAGGATGGATGGTGGAGAGATTGAGATTGTTCATAGCTTTAGTCTGCTTGGCTCCACAATCAACACTCTTGGCACCAGCAGCCAGGAAATTAAAAGACGTATTGTGATAGGAAAGTCTGCTGTTAGGGACCTCTCTAAAGTACTGAAGAGCAACAGTGTCTCTCTGGAGACTAAGGTGCGTCTGATACAGGCATGGTCTTTGCAATCACTTATTATGAGTCAGAGAGTTGGACAATGACTAAGGAGGAAAGAAGGAGAATTGATGCCTTTGAGCTTTGGTGTTGGAGAAGAGTATTGAGGATACCAAGGACTAGTAAGAAAACAAACAGATTCATCCTGGAGAGGGTTAAACTGGCCTGCTCCTTGGAGACAAGGATTCTGAGGCCTCATCTGACATACTTTGGTCATGTTGTAAGGAGAGACCGGTCCTTGGAGAAGGACATCATGCTTGGGAAAGTGGAGGGCAGGCGCAGGAAGGGAAGGCACTCTAGTAGATGGATTGATTCGGTGACTGGGGTAATCAGGATGAGTGTGTCGGAGCCAATGAGATTGGCACAGGGCAGAGCAGAGTTTAGGGCTGTTGTACATAGCATTGCTATGAGTCACAAGCAACTCTATGGCACATAACAACAACAACAACAACTGGAGTGAGATAATATCTCATTGTGGTTTTGATTTGCATCTTTCTCATTGCCAGTGATTTTGAGCATTTCTTCAGTTGTCGTACAAATGTCTTCCTGTGAAAAGTCTTTCTAAACCTTTGCCTATTTTGTAATTGGGTTATCAATCTTTTTCTTCTGGAGGCCCAGAAATATTCTGTAAACATTTTTTGTTTGGTTGGTTTTTAGTATTCTGTAAACTTTTGTTATGAGACCATCTTCTGATACTGCTAAATGTATGTTTCCAGTCAGTAGGTTTTCTTTCCACCCAGTGGGAAAAAGGCTTTTTTCCCCCATTTTAATTGTGATTTTAATGGAAGTTTACAGAAAGTTTAGATTTCCATTCATTCATTGTTGCACATTTTTACCCCCTCTCCTTCTTTACCTTCCATTTTTTCCAGTTCACTTTAAAAAAAATTCATTTGTTGTTGCACAATTACCTCCGCTATGGTATATTCATACAATGAAATACTATGCAGAACTAAAAAACAATTAACTCATAAAACATTACGTAACATAGGTGACTTTGTAGGACATTATGCTGAGTGAAATACACAAGTCATAAAAGGACAGATATTTCATAGCACTACTGTGATAAAGCACGTCTGACATGAGGCTTTGGGAGGAGAATAGGGAAAAAGTTTTTGATTAGTGAATAGATTGAATATTTGGAAAGTCCTATTCTTCAATTTTTTCTTCTCCAGATTGTGCATTTCTGGCTGTATTTAGTAGCAGTCTCTTTATACCATACACTAGGCCATCTGGGCTTAGTCACTGTCTCTTACAAATGTTGTGACTTTACTGCCAGGTTCCTGATCCACCTAGAGTTGATTTTTGTGTACATTAGGAGATGTAGATTTTGTTTCAGCTTTCTGCACGTAGCAGTTCAATTTTGTCAGCATCATTTGTTGTAGAAGTTGCCATTTCCCCATTTGATATGTTTAATTTCCTTGTTGAATATCAGTTGACCATAGATGGAGAGGTCCATTTCTGCATTCTCGATTCTGTTCCATTGGTCTATGTGCCTGTCATTGTACCAGTACTGTGTTTTTTTGGTTACCAGGGCTGTGCAGTAGGTTTTGAGGTCAGGGAGTGCTATGCCTTACCTTTCATTTTTGTTTTTCAGAAGTGTTTTGATTATTTGGGGATGACAAAAAGAATGGAGTGGAGATGCATCTAAAAAGGAATGACATGTCACGTTGAGGATTAAGGTATGTCTGATTCAGTACGTCTAAACTCTTGCTATACATCTGATAGTGGAACAATAAGTAAGGATGACAGAAGAAGAATTGATGTCTTTTAGCTGTGGTGGTCAAGACGTGTACTAAACATTTCACAGTTTGCCAAAAGAACAAACAAATATTTCTTAGACATAGTGCAGTTAGTTCTTTTGAGGCAAAGATGAATTGGCTTCACCTCAAATACTTTGAGCATGTTGCTGAGAGGGCCTATAGAGAGACACTCGAACAGGTAGATTGAAACTATAACCATTTCAATGGCCTCTAATATGTCAGGAAGTTTGAGGATTGCACAGGATAGAACAGGGTTTAGATCTGTTGTTCATAGGGTCATTATGAGTCTTACTCAGTTTGACAGCAAATAACAATGATAACAACACCTGGCCTTGATGTTGTTGTTGTTAGGTGGCATTAATTTGGAACTGAATCATAGTTAACCCTCCAGCTGGTTTTCAGAGTTGGTAAATTGTATGGGAGGAGATTGCCCATCTTTCTGTGAAAAACCAGCTGGTGGATTTGAACCACACGTCCTTGAGTTAGCTGAACATCTTCCTTATCACTATGCAACCAAGCTCCCTTTAAGCCTCACCTATTCTCTGTTAATCTTCTTTCTAAATTGTATTTATAAAACAAAGATCAGGGAGTCAGTGTGATAAATTCCTAATAGAAATGAGACAGGATCCTAAAGAAGAGAGTTGATGTTTAAAAGAAAATGAACAGACCAGGGAAGGGCAGCAGAGTCCTTGTGAAGGATGAGTAGACCATGGAAAGAAAGTGGCCATTGTACCAAAGAAATAATTGCCTGAACTTTAATTCATTGACAAAGTAGCATAGCTCAAGAACCAATAGTACTGAAGGAAGAAGTCCAAGATGCACTGAAAGCACAAATGAAAATTAAGATTCCAGGAATTGATAGTATGTCAACTGAAATGTTGAAACAAACACATAAAGCACTGAAGGTGCTCACTAGTCTATGTCGAGAAATTTGGAATACAGTTATCTAGTCAACAGATTGGAAGATCTATATTTGTCCAAAGACAAATGATCTTACAGAATGTGGAAATTTCTGAACACATCATTAACATCGATAGTTTCCACAATCAGTTGGGTCACCTTTCTTGAGAATGGGAACAAATATGGTCTTCTTCCAATCATTTGGCCAGACAGCTTTCCTCCAAATTTGCTGGCATAGACTGGTGAGTGCATCCAAGTCTAGATCTGTTAATTGAAACAAGTCAATTGCTATCCCATCAATGCCTGGGGCTTTATTTTTTTTGCAAATGCCTTCAATGGAGCTTCCATTTCCTTCTCCATCAACGTTGGCTCCTGTCCATATGATTGCTGTTGTTGTTATGTGCCGTCGAGTCATTTGCGACTCATAGCGACCCTATGTACAACAGCCCTAAACCCTGCTCTATCCTGTGCCAATCGCACTGTCTCTGACACATCCATCCCGATTACCCCAGTCACTGAATCAATCCACCTCATAGAGGGTCTTCCCCTCCTGCGCTGTCCCTCCACTCTGCCCAGCATGGTGTCCCTCTCCAAAGACCTGTCTCTCCTTACAACATGTCCAGAGTATGTCAGGCGAAGCCCCAGAATCCTTGCCTCCAAGGAGCAGCCTGGTTTAACCCTCTCTAGGATGAATCTATTTGTTTTCTTGGCAGTTCATGGTACATTCAGTACTCTTCTCCAGCACCACAGCTCAAAGGTGTCAATTCTCCTTCTATCCTCCCTAGTCATTGTCCAACTCTTTGAAGCATAACAAGTGATTGCAAAAACCATGGCCTGTATCAGGCACACCTTAGTCTCCAGAGAGACACCGTTGCTCTTGAGTACTTTAGAGAAGTCCCTAACCGCAGACTTTCCCATCGCAATACGTTTTTTGATTTGATACTTCCTCAAAATTTTCAGTGTTAGTCAGTTGGTTTGTTTGTTTGTTTTTTATTTTGTTTTGTTTTGTTTTGTTTTTTCTGGTACAGTGATTTTGTTTATGCCCTCTATCTCCTTTTGCTGCTTTCTGGGTTATTCCATATATTGCTCATAACATCTTTCGATATTGCAACTTGAAGCTTAAATGTGTTTTTCAGTTCTCTCAGCTTGAGAAATGCAGAGTGAGTCATTCCCTTTTTATTCTGCAGTTCCAGCTCTCTGTATATTCCATTATAATTCTTTGCTTTGTCCTCCTGAGGGGCCCTTTGATATCGTCTGTTCAGCTCTTTCACTTAGGCATGTTTTCCTTTGTTTTGTCTTCTTTTTTTTTTTTGTTTGTTTGGTTTTTTTGTTTTGTTTTGTTTTGGCTTCTTAATGCTTCAGTACAATTTTAGGGTCTCTTCTGACATATATTTCTATTTTTTCTCCTCTGTTTTAGTAATAACCTTTTGTTTTCTTCATGGATGATATCCGTGTTAACATATCACAATTTATCTAGTCTTCATCTGATTCAACACCTCAAACCTATTCCTGAAATGATCTTGTAATTCAGATAGAATTGATTCAAAATAACATCCTTGTTCCTGTGGACTTATTTTAATTTTCTTCAGCCTCAATATGAACTTGCATATGAGTAATTGATTGTCTGACATACCCACAGCCTGTACCTGGACTATTTTTTACTGCCTATATTGAGCTTCTACAATGATTTCTTCTACAAATATAGTAAATCTGAGTCCTATGCCATCCATAAGGTGAGATCCATGTGTAAAATCATCATTTGCATCTTTACATTCACATTGTACTCATGTGAAACCTATACCTGGGCAAGGAAACTGTTAGGCAGGGGAATATTGCATGTTTTAAAATTAAGAAGGGAATGCATCAAGGCTGTATTCTGTCTCCATACCTATTCAATTTGTATGCGGAGCACATTTTTAGAGAAGCTGGACTCTATGAAAAGGAATGTAGCATCAGGATTAGAGGGAGATTCATTAATAACTTGCATTATGCAGATGACACACCTTCCTTGGTGAAAGTGAGGAGGACTTGAAGCCCTTGCTGCAGAAGATCAAGGAATGCAACCTTCAGTGGATTGCATCTCAATGGTAAGAAAACAAAGATTCTTGCCACTGGACTTATAGGCAGCATCTGATGGATGGAGAGAAAATTGAAACAGTCAGCAGCTTTCTCTTGCTTGGATCCACAATTAACACCCGTGGTACCAGTAGTAAGGAAATAATCAAACACATTGCTCTGTGAAAATCTGCAGTCAGGGACCTCTCCAAATTATTGAGGAGTATTGATATCAGTTTGAGGACTAAAGCTCATCTGATCCAGATCATAGTCGTTTTGATCACTTTCTATGCATCTGAGAGCTAGATAAGGGATAAGGATGATAGAAGAATTAATGACTTTGAATTGTGATTTTTAAGAAGAGCACTGAACATCCTAGATATGAACAAGAACAGAGATACGTCTTGAAGAGGTTGCAGCCAGAGTGCTCTTTGGAAGCAAGAAGAATGATGCTTCATTTCACATACTTTGGGCATGTTACTAGAAGTGGCATTCCCTGGAGAAGAAAGGGTGCTAGAAAGGGTGGAGGGTCAGTGAGGGAGAAAAAGATTCTCAACCAGGTGGCCTGATGTGACTGCTGCAATGGGCTATTGTATGTCAGTAAGTGGGAGGATGGTGCAGGATAGAAAAGGATTCAAATCTTTTTTTCATGGTGTCACTATGAGTTGTACTTGATTCACTGCCACCTCACAACAACAACAACAACAACAATATCACAAGAAGGAAAAAATTTATTGAAGATATTTAAATATCTCGTAACAGTGACTTTACATGTAACTGGCAGAAATTCAAGCTGCATTTAGAAGGAAATATGGAACTAGATAAATCATTGCTTATATTGGATAGACTTTGGTTGAAAGGAAGGACTTAGTAGAGATGTTTACTTATGTTTTATTGACTATGCAGATACACCAAATTATGTAGATCATAAAAAATTATGGGTTGGGTATTTTTGTGAAGAATGAATTTTAGAATACTCTATGGTACTCATGTAGAAGATGTACCTAGACCAAAAGGCAGTTGTTTGAATAGAACAAGGGGATATTGGGTGGTTTAAAACCAGGGAAGAGATATGTGTAAACATGTATGATAAGTGGAAGAGATATGTGTAAACATGTATGATAAGTAAATATACCAAGAAGCTGGACTACTTGAAGCAAAATGTGGCATTAGTATTAGCAGATAACTGAGTAACAACCTGTGATATACACAAATGATAAAACCTTGCTTATTGAAAGGGCAGATGTGAAGAGTTTACCGATGAGGATCAAGGTTACAGCCTTCAGTATGGATTCCATGTCAACATAAACAAACCAATAGTTCTCTTCTCATAATGGACCAAAAAGCAGCATCATGATAAAGAGAGATGGGCTTGGAATTGATAAGGATTTTCTTTTTCTAGGGCCCAAAAGCAATACCCAGGGAAGTAATAATAGTCAAGAAGTCAAATATCTTTCATTGGGTAAAGCTCAGCAAAGGATCTCTTTAAAGAGTTAAAGAACACATAGGTCACTTTGAGGAATAAAATGCGCCTGATAAAAGCCATGGTAATTTCAAGTACTGTATCTGCTTGTGAAAGTTGGAAAATTAATAAGGACCACTGAAGAAGAATTTATGTCTTTAACTTAAGATGTTGGCTAAATGTAGTGAATATGTCATTGTGAGCTAGAAGGATAAACAAATCTGTCTTGGAAGAAGGATAGCCAGGATACTCCTTAGAAACAAGGATGGTTAGACTTTGTCTTACATAGTTTGAATATATTTTAGCAGGGAAGACTAATCCCTGGAGAAAAGATATGTTTGGTAAACTAGAGATTTAGAAAAAAAAAAAAGAGGAAGACTGTCAATGAGGTGGATTGATACAAAATATGCAACAATGGACTCAAACTAAGCAAAGTTTGCAAGGAGGGTTGAGAACTGGGCACTGTTTGATTCTGCTGTACATGTGATCACTATGAACTAGAACTAATTCAACATCACTTAGCAACGCCAACTTCCTTTCAAAGATTCTGCTCCAGCCACTAAATAGTCCTAATAGTATTAGTAAGAGTTTTTCACATGTTCTCTCAAAAATCTAGAGAAATAAGCAACATCAATTTTTCTTTACAAATTAATGAAGTGTTAATCATCTGTAATCTGGGTAACATAGAGTTTAAGTGCAATTTAACCTCTAGGTGGTACAACTAGCCTGAAGAATTGACGGCATTCTTCAAGTATCTACTGTGTATTTTAACAAATACCAATGAAAGAATGATTTGAAGACTCAATTCTTGCTTTCAAGAACCTCATCAGATGGTGTAGAGGACTGTGGCAAACAGCTCATTGCCCTTCAGTCAAACCAACTCATAGTTGACCCTTCAGTGCAATCCTGGAGGTTGTAACTTCTGTGAGAGAAGATTGCCCATCTCTCACCAATGGAGACAATGAGGAATTCAGACCAGCAGAGGGATACCATCTACGGGTTATCAGTGCAATTCTCTATGGACTGTGACACCAGAGCTTCCTGAAGTCTGTGATTAGTTCTGTGACAAAGGTGTCTTCAGACTCCTGTGGGAACAATTTACAGTGGAGGAGAGAAAAGAGAGAAGTATAGTCAGTGAAGGCTTTCAGGCACATGACACCAGTTCTGGCCCCGTGAAGGGATTAACCTAGAGGATCCTGGGAGAAGCAGCAAGCCAAGAAATTCCTCAAATCAGGACCAAAGATTTGAATATGTGATATAAAAGTTAACTACAGAAAAGTGGTAAGAAGCTGTGTTACCAACCCACAGGTTTACAATTTTAGTCTACCAGCTACTCTGTGGAGAAAGACAGGTAATCAACTCCTGCACAACTTAGTGCCTCTGAAAACCTGCTAGTGAGTCAGCATAACTAATTTGCTTTTCAAGAGTGAAATACAAATAAATATTATATTGAATCATGATAGATGTTTGCTATGAAGGGTCTTGTATGACACTTATTAACTTGAATTTTGTCTTTGAGATGATGAAAATTAGTTGATGATTTTTAGAAGCAAAAAGCTGAAGCAAGACTGCTAATTCATATGACATTTGATTAGTGAGAATAGGCTTAGTTAAACTACTTAAGAGAGACAGTAATGATTCAATGGTGTTCCATGGATAGACTTTTTGCTCTTCGTATGAGAGTCATGGGCTTGGCCAATGCACCTTGACGCTTGGCTAATGCACCTCAAGCACAGATACCACCCAACTATCAGTGAAATATTGAGTGTTATTATGGTGCTTAACATGTGTCAGTAGATTTACTAGACTAAGATGAAGTAAGAGAGAAAAAGAGTAGGGGGGAAAACCTGGAGATCTATTTCCAAAAATTAGTCAATGAAAACCTTCTGGATGACAATGGTCAGATCTGCAACTGGTCAGAGGGAAAAAACCATGGCCAAGTTACATTGTATTTCATTGTGCATGGGACCAACCTGAAAGCTGTGGAGAACAACAGTAACATCACTCCAATGTTTAGGTGAGAAACAATTTGTCCCTGAGCTAAAACTAAGGTAAAACATTTGAAGAAGAAAAAGCATCCAAATCTTTTTAGCAGGGACAGTAAAAAAGGGTAGAGGAAATAGGAGGGGGGAAAATAGTAGTTAATTATATAAAACACACAGTATGAGGTAGTTGTCAGAAAACAGCAAGGTAACATTGCATAGTTCAAAATAAGGAAAGGAGTTCATCAGGGAAGCATCTTGTCCCCATACCTTTTTAATCTATATGTGGAACAGGTCATTTGGAAGGCTGGACTTTAGGGGGAGGGATGTGGCATCAGGATCAGAGGAAAACTCATCAACAACCCATGTTATGCAGATGACACAATCTTGCTTGCTGAAACTGAAGAATGTCTGAAACATTTACTGTAGAGAGTCAAGAACTGTACTTTGCAATATGGATTGAAGTTCAAATCAAGAAAAAAAGATTCTCACCATTGGGTAAATTGTCAGCATCATGATAGCCAAGAAGAGATTAATATTAACAATTTCAGCCTTTTTAAAGGTTCTACAATTATTGCTCTTGGCACCAGCAGTAAGGAAATTAAAAGGTGACTTACATTAGGAAAATCTACTGTCAGGGACCTCTTCAGAACACTAAAGAGCAACAATGTCAGTCTAGAGACTAAGGTGTGCCTGATCCAGGCCATAGTCTTTGCAATTACCTTTTATACATTGAAGAGCTGGTCAATGATCAAAGAGGACAGAAGAAGAATTGATATCTTTGAGTTGTAGTGCTGGAGAAGAGTATTGAACATACCATGGACTGCCAAGAGAACAAAAAAGTCTGTCTTGGAGAAGGTGCAGCCAAGCTGTTCCTTGTAGGCAAGGATTTTGAGGCTCTGTCTCGTATACTTCAGGCATGTTACCAGGAGTGGTGACCAGTCCTTGGAGAAGCAAACACTTGAAAAGGAACAGTGCAGGCGAGCAAGACCCCGGATGAGAGGAATCAACACAGTAACTCAGGTAATAGGGGTAGGTGTGTCAGAGACAATAAGATTAGACCAGGTTAGAGCAGAGCTATTATGCATAGATAGGGTCAGTATGAGTCATAGCCAAGTAGATGACATGTAACAGTAACAACAATGAGACTTATAAAATACAATGTACATGAATGAGGGAAAACGTGGTTCAATACTAATTAATTATATAACAAAATGTATATGAAAGATTGTAGAAAACACAATGTACATTAATTAAGCACAATGTATATGAATGGATGATTGCACAAAACCCAATAAAAATGTCTAAAAAAAGACAGTTCCAGTGGAAATGGAAAGTGGTACAAAAGGATGAATTTAAGCTAATTCCAAGGTTTTGATGAGAAACCTGGATGCTTAATTATGCTCTCACTGAAATAGGCCATGTAGTAAGATGAGTAGATGTCAAGTGAAAGAAAGCCAGCTTATTTGGAAACTCATTGAGCTTAAAAAGTGTATTTTATCTTCAAAGTGTCTCTTGGACTAGTTTGGAGTTAGGAGAAGGATGTCACAATATGGGGAGTACAAGACTTAGCAGCAATGAGTGAAAATGAACAGAAAGTTTATGGTTTACCCAGAATTTGAAAACAAGCTAATTTAACTGCAAAACCTGCACAGTTTCTGTGATTCCATATTGTCATTTCTTATAATCTACCTACTTTTAATATACTCTCTTTTCTACTTGGAAAGTACTTTGCCTTCACCATTATGTCCTGAGATCCCAGCTGCCCTTCAAATCTCAATTTGCACATCATGTAGAGAGCTTCCTGGCCTATTACAGTCAGCATTAATTTTTCCTGCTTCATTTTTTATTGAATTATTTTTTAAACTCTTCTATAACTTCTTGTTAAATGTTATTGAGTCAGTTCTGATTCATAATGACTTCATGTCTGATAGGACAAAGCACTGTCCAATCCTACACTGTTCTTACAATTTCTGCTGTACTTGAATCTATTGTTACAATATTTGTATCAATCCATCTGATGGTCATTCATTTTCTCACTGACCCTCTACTTTAACAAGACTGATACACATCTCCAGAAACTGACCTTTCTTGATAATACGCTCAAAATATGAAGATGAAGTCTCACCATATTTGTTTCTAAGGATGTGCTTCTAACTATACTTTCTTGAAAATGGAATTGTTTGTTTTGTAGCAGTTCGTGTTGTTGTTGTTATGTACCTTCAAGTACAACTCATAGCGAGCCTAAGAACAAAAGATCTAAACCCTGTTCTATAAATATTGTTGTTTCTCTACTGTTCATAGGGTTTTCAAAGGCTTGTTATTTAAGAAGTGGATGCCAATCCTGTTTTTAAGTCTGTATTAATCTGGGGGCTCTATCAAACTCTATTCACCATGGTAACCATCATGGCATTTGACACATCAGTGGCACAGCTTTCAGTACAATAGCAACCCCAATTTATCTCAGTACAGCAAACAGACAAGTGTTGTGCCACTTAGAACAATGTTCTCCCAAACACAGCACCAGGCCCGAGGGTCATAAGCCCTCAGGCCCAATGGACTTTAAAATACAAAGTTCATGGCATAGTCAATATTCTCCACCAACACCATAATTCAATGCATAAGTTATTTTTCAGTCTTTCTTATTCACTCTCCCACTTTCACATGCAAATGAAGTAATTAAATTCTTAGATTATATCTGGGGCACTTTAGTTATTGAAGTTACATGTTTCTCCTTAGTACTATGAAGAGTACCTTTGCAAATTTGCCCATTGCTATGATTTCTGTAGACCTAGTAAGTAAGGAAATGTGTTGCCAATACAAAGGCAAATGGATCAAATCCTCTAGATAGTCCATAAGACAAAAATGGGAATATACTTTCATGTGATTTACAGCCTCTGAAAACCTACTCAAGGGTCAGCCATGAGCTTGTTCTGAATTGACATCACTGAGTTTAGTTGATTGTGTGTCATTTAATTTCTTGACTTCTGCTTCCACTGATGCTGCGTACAACTCCAAGTAAAAAAACCTTAGCATCAGCACATCTTAAGAGTCATTTCACTTAAACCTCACTGTTGAACATGTTTCTTTAGCAACTTTCATCAGCAGTATTTTAACCTCTTGAACAATTCTTTGTACAAGGAAACAGTTCATGTTCTTCAGAGATGATTCATTCAAAGCAAAGTTAGTTTTAACTAACTTTTAAAATTCTCCTTTTGTCCAAATATGTCTAGTTAAATGTTTATGCTTAGGTACTTGCCACTTGAATCTATTTTTCATTAGGCAGATCAATTTCTAAGATAGCTATGATGTACCATTTTGTCTTCTATTCCAAAGATTATACATTCTCAGTTCCTGATGGCTCTCTTCTGATTGTGTTTGGTCAGTTTTCCTACTGTTTTATAATTTTTCATTTGCAAGTACTCATGTTTTTCTATATCTCCTTTGAAGGGAAGTACTCGAGTTTTTATTGCCTATTATAGTTATAATCTAAACATCACCAAGGACTACAAATAATAAAACTTGACCTTCACTGGTGTGAGCATTTTATGACTATAAAGAAAGCTTAGATTTCATAGATATTCTCCTGGCCTTTATCTGTTGATTTATAGAATTCATGATCCATACTTCTTACAGTGGCTTTCTGTGTCATGATTACTTTTGAATGTGCCTCTCTATGCTCCTATTTTGAGTCTTTAGATTTTTCTAAAAGTATGTTATTATTCAGCTGGACAATGAATAATGATGACAGAAAAAGAATTAACACCTTTGAGCTGTGGTGTTGGAGAAGAGCACTGAACATCCCGTGGATGGCAAAGAGAACAAACAGCCATGTCTTGGAGAGTATGCAGCTAGAGTGCTCTTTGGAGGCAAGAATGAAGAGATTTTGCCTCACAAACTTTTGGCATGTTGCTAGAAGAGGCTATTCCTTGGAGAAGGACATGATGCTGGAAAGGATGAGGGCCAACAAAGGAGAGGAAGACCCTCAAGCAGGTGGATTGACAGGGTGACTGCTGCAAAAAGTTGTTGTGTGTCAGGAAGTGTGAGGATGGCACGGGATAGAACAGGATCAGATCTTTTGTTCAAAGGGTCGCTATGAGTTGTACTCAACTCAACAGAACCTAACAACAACAACGATGATGTGCATTTTTTTTTCAGGGAGTTTCAGTGGCCACTAGTGATAAGAAGCTTTGCTGTGAAGGCAGCTCAAGTTCAACAGTTGCTCCACAGGGGAAGATTTGCCAGTCTCCTCCCCTACAATTATAATTGCCTCTGAAAACCCTCTGCAGGGTGTTATGGGTTGATTCCAACTTGATGACACACAATAATAATAACAACATATTATTATTATTCATGCCCATTCAAAGCAATGCCTTGTAGGCTGTTGGAGCTTAAGAAATGCTTAACTTTTCTAGCAGACATTGCTTTAGGGTGATTTCTAAAGTGTATTTCCTTTAAAAACCACAGTCAAAATGATAATACTATTTAGTCCCTTTTATTGAATAATGAAACTTTTTGTCTGGTTACAGTTATTATTGAAAAAGGATTTATTGAAACAATGTTCTATTAAGGGAAGATGAATTTTAAATTTGAGTTAAAATACTAATGAAAAGAAATGGAATTTTCCTCCATGACAAAATGGAATTTATGCATCTGCTTTTTTCAGAAACATGTCTAAATCAAGCTTTGATCTCCCCAAGTTTCTAAAAACTTTCTCCCTGCATTTTTTATAATTAGTTTTCCAAGTCAGATCAGAGTATACTCTTTTCCTTTATCTTATTGGCAAGACTTTTTCATAATACTTAGAGTGAACTAATTAAAAACAATGAAATTCTGATTTTCTAAGAGTAGAAAGTCGGGTAGTTAAAATAATAATTGTAAAGACAATATTAATTGTGTTTCCAATAGAGAAATGAAGAATCATGTTTGCATGTGAATTTAGCTATTATATCTTATTTAACTGACAAAGAATATGAGCTAGATCCATTTTGCATTCAAGAAACGTAGAATTTTGACATTTAAAAGTCCACAACAGAATTAATCCAGTGTTCTTACCAACACCTCCTCCTCAAACATCTTTAACTAGTTTCTGAGAACTGGAAGCATTTATCACTGCATTAGACAATCGTTGGTTTTGGATTCTCCTATATCTAGAGTTGAGATTCTCATTTAGACGTTAAGGTTTATATTACCTCTGGCAAATAATTCCAACGCAATGTACCAGTTCTGGTGATTGATCTCATGTCTTCTGCTGTTATTCGTGACCCCATGTGAAGTGTTTTCCAGAGACTTAATTTTTGTCCATAGAAACGACAGGTACTTTTCAGGCTAGTCTATTTAGCACTAGTGAATGTAGGTGTGTTGGAGACAGTGAAACTGGCTTGGGTAAGACAGGGTTTAGAGCTGTTGTGATTAACTGCCTCTGAAAATCTACTGGAGGTTCAACTGTAGATCAGTTTCAGCTCGATGGTACACAACAACAACAGCAACATGAGCCTTAGGTCACACTAGGTATTATGGCAACAACAATGTGTGCACATCAAGGAATCCCAGATTAACCTCGTTATTATTTCTAAGGACAGAGACCTAGATGGCCCCAGATACAGCCTGGGGAGAGATGGGAAAAATCTCTAAAAGGGGGTCAAATCCCTCCAACCAATATGTGGCCAAACTAAAATAGTGTGATTACTTTATAACTCCTTGTTGTTATTGTTGTTAGGTGTAGTTGAGTCAAGTATGACTCATAGTGACATTATGAACAATGGATCTGAACCTTACTGTATCCTGTGCCATCCTCACACTTCCTGACTCACAACAAACAGCCCATTGCAGTGGTCACCATGTTAAAACACCTGGCTAAAAGTCTTCTCCTTTGCTCACCCTCCACCTTTAATTCCTTAGAACTGCCAAACAGATCACTTCTCAGATTCCTTTCTATATATAAATTCTGGAGTCCACACTGAACAAGAGTGATCAGTTCCTTTGCAAGTGTACAGGCATTTTTATTAATGCTGCAAGGTTAAATTTCTCACCACTGGGCCAATTGGCAGCATCAGTATGGATAGGGAAGAGATTGGGATAGTTAACAGTTTTAGTTTACTTAGTTCCACAGTCAACACTCTTGGTAACAGCAGCCAGAAAATCAAGAGATTAATTACATTGGGAAAGTCAGCTGTGAGGGACCTCTCAAGAGTACTGAAGAGCAACGA
>NW_006399792.1:6713274-6714051 GCF_000299155.1 Elephantulus edwardii | reverse complement strand
GATAGAACAGCTTTTAGGTCTCTTGTACATAGGGTCACTATGAGTCGCAAGTGACTCAATGGCACATAACAGCAGCAATAACAGGCTTAAGTAGCATTACACTCAAGTATTACTGTGTCTCACTTAAGAGCAGATTGAGACGAATTAATTCATTGAAACTGCATTCTCCTTGTCTGTCACCTTTTCTAAAATATCCTCCGCTGACATTATCATCATATTCCAAGCTGCCTTCTACTCTATAAAAAGCTGCAGTTCTTTAGAGGTCACTTTCCTTCCAAATGAGTGTAAACCTACGCATTTCTGAAGGGGTGATCACAAAGTTGAATTCACAAATAAATTTTTTTAAGTCCAAGAATTTTGGACTAACTCCAACAGCTTTAAACATTGTTTAATGCCATGTTATTGTTGCCGGTGTCTACCATTAAGTTGAAACCAATCCACAAATGATCCTCTGGTGGATTTTTCTGAGGTAGTAAATCACACAGCATGAAATTGTCCCTCTTTCTTCCATGAAGCAACTGGTGGTTTGAACTGTGTGCTTTGGGATTGTAACACAGATTCTTGCCATTAGGAAGGCCATATTTGTTTTAATTGTCTTAATACTGTTTTTAAGAATGAGTTTAAGCAGTTACTAGAAAATGTGTTAAATAGATACTGACCTGTAACACTTTAATGGTAAGACCATTTGCTTAGGGGTCATTAAAATTGAAAAAGATGGAATGAAAAATAAGGATCAATAATAATAGTATAGTTGGTTGGTAAAAAAACAAAACAAAA
>NW_006399792.1:6708111-6709599 GCF_000299155.1 Elephantulus edwardii | reverse complement strand
TTTTGGTTGCCTTGGATTTGGTTTAATTTTCCTCAGCTTCAGCTTGAATTTGCATATGAGTAGTTGGTGGTCTGTTCCACAATCAGCTCTTGGCCTAGTTTTCAAATATTAACTAGGTTAACAAATATTAACTACTGTGACACCAGGCTATTATATATGTTGTTGTTGTTGTTGTTGTGTACCCTAGGGTCAGAAAATACCCATAGCTCACCCTCTGGAGGATTTTCAGAGGCAGTTAATTGCCTGGAAGGAGATTGCCCATTCTTTTCCCATGAAGCAGCTGGTGGCCTCCAACCACATGCCTTTGGAATTGCAGCACACCTTCTTGCCACTAGGCCACCAGCGCTAGCTTCATTAAGTCACTTAGCCAAAAGTATGAGTATTCCAGGCACTGGGCAAGGTGTGGGAACATTGTTTCTATGGTATTGTTATTGGTGTTAGTAAGTCAGTCTCAACTCATTGTGACCCAAAGTACGACAGAAAGAAACGTTACCTAGTCTTGTGCCATCCTTACAATCTTTGCAAAGTTTGAGCTCATTATTTCAGCCGTTGTATCATTCTATCTTACTGAGAGGCTTTGTCTTTTTCAAAGACCATCTGCATTGCCAAGTGTTATGCCATTCTTCAGGGACTGATCCCTCCGAATTGCATGCACAAAATAGATGAGATGAAGTTTCACTCTCCTTGCTTCTAGGGCACATTCTCTCTTTAAACTTTGTAACATCAACTTGCTAATTCTTCCAGTACTACATGGTACCTTTGACATTTTCTACCAAAAATATAAATTCAAAGGCATTAATTAATCTTTAATCTTTCCTGTTTTCCAGATTTTGTGTGCATTTATTGTTGTTGTTGGTGGTGGGTGCCATTGAATTGAATACAATTTATAGCAACCCTATGAACAACAGATCTGAAACCAGTCCCATTTTGTGCATACTTATACTTCTTGACACATTAGAGCCCATTGCAGCAGCCACCGTGTCAATCCACCTGGTCTTCCACTCCTTTTCCCAGACTCTGTCTTCTCAAGCATAAGGTCCTTCTCCAAGAAATAACCTCTCCTAGAAACATACTCAAAGTATTTGCGACAAAAATTTAGCATCTTTGCCTCCAAGTACCACTCTGGTCCTACTTTCTCCAAGACATATTTGTTCTTTTGTCAGTCCATGGATTGTGAAGTGCTCTTCTCCTTTGCCTAGCTCAAAGGCATGAATGCATGTGAGATAATTGGAAATAGCATAGTTTGGGTCAGGCAAACCTTAGTATTCAAAGTAGCCTTTTAAATTTTTTCTTTAACCCCTTGAAAGAAATATTTTGCTACACATTTGACTATGAAATACATGGCTTGATTTTTTTATTTTATTGGGAAAAACATAATGGGGTTACAAGGAGGTGAGGACTGGGGCAGAAGGGTGAGGATGGGCAGGGATGCAGTTGCAGAGCTGCACAATTTGGTTGGTGGGGGGATCAGGTGAAGGAAATGAAAAG
>NW_006399792.1:6690037-6707116 GCF_000299155.1 Elephantulus edwardii | reverse complement strand
TGTCATCAAGTAGACAACTCACAGTGACCTTAAACAATCCATTGTATTGGTGATCATCTTCTCTGGCCTGTCCAAGGAAACCCAAACCTGCAGGCAGTGGGGCACACGTCTCCCCCCCAGTGGGCAGTGTTGCACGTGTCCTCTCTCCTGCACTGGCAGCCGGTGGGCGCTCATCATCTTCTGTGCAGGCAGCCGCCACTGCCATCTTGGCTCCAAGAATTATCCTCAGAACAAGTCCACTTCGTGGCAGTGTGGTGGCTCCGCTGCACCAGTCTTGGGGAGGCCCGGTGCCTACCATCCATCCTGTGTGAGGAAATCCATAGGTTCTGGCTGTGGGAGCCTCATGGAGCTGCATTGGTGGTGGGCATGGTGTGGGCTCTGCAGGAGGGGGTTGGGAGCTCCAAGACTCACCCATTCCTCCTTGGGAATCCTTGAATTCCTGTTGCTGAGCCTCAATCTTCACTGAAGACCAGTCATCAACTGTTCAACTGTTCACTTATCAATAAACAGAGGTCTGTAGAAGGCATAGTGGCCCTGCTCCAAGTGGTCCACTGCTCTCGCAGCTCACCATGTTGTCTCTGCATCCACAGCCATCTTGGATCTCATGGCTTGATTATTTTGATCACTGCTCTCATGGCTGTTGATTGTAAATCCAAAGTAAATAAAATCCTTGGTAAATTCTATTTTTTCCCTTGTTTATTGTGATATGCCTGTTGGTTCAATTGTGAATATTTTTCTTTTGTTTTTGTCATGCATAATCTATGCTGAAGGCTGTATTATCTTTATCAACAAGTATTTCTAAACTTTTTTCCCCTATAAGCATATTTACGTCTTCTGCAATAATACTATGAGTCTTTCTCCAATCCTGAAGTCTAATTCTTTTCTTATATAAAAAAGCTTATCTTATTATTTGATTAGCAGGCAAATTGAGTAAGTAAGGTGGTAGACTACAACATTCATGTACACTTTTTCTGAGTTCAAACTATACATTTTCCCCTTGTCTGGTATAAACAGTCAAATAAATACCAGACAACGTTTTTTATTATAATCTACCCAGGTAAATGTCTTTGCATGGTCAAGAAAATAAAGGTAAAAATCTCTGTGGCATTCTCTACTTTCAGCCAAGTTCCACCTGACATCAGCAATGATATATCTTATTCCACATCTTTTTAAAATTTCTGCCTGTTATTTGTGGGTGTACAGATGCAATAATTTTAAAAAAGGGTCTTTGATAAATATTTTTGCTTTGTCATCTCTAGCTGCTCTTGAAATCTGTTCAGCTCTTTTACTTTGGTACCATTTCCCTTGACTTCTTGATGCTGTAGTGCAATTTTCAGAATTTCTTCTGACTTTCATTTTGGTTTCTCTTTCTCCTTTGTCTTTGTAATGATCTTTTTCTGTACTCATGAGTGATAACCTTGATATCATCCCACAACTCCTCTGGTCTTCAATCATTTGTGTTCAATGCTTCAAACCTATTCTCAAGATTATTTTGAAATTCAGGTGTAATAGACTCAAGATCATATTTTATTTCTCCTGAACATGTTTTAATTTTCTTAATCCTTAGTATGAACTTGCACATGAATAATTGTTGGTCTATTTCACTGTCCATCCCTGTCCCAGCATTGTTGTTTGTTTGTTTGCTTGTATTTTGTTTTGTAAGCAGTTAGAATATGGTTCTTGCCTTTTAATTCTCCATGGACTATCATCCTACAGCAATATGTTTTTAAATTTTACATTGATTTACATACAAAGTTCATATACTTTGTTTTTAACATTATCCTTTATTCACATTGTTTCATAAAATCATTATCATTCATTATATTTTATAAAATCAATCACCATTGAACCATGCCCACCATTACCCTGTCTTTCCAGATCCACACAAAATCTTTCCCATTTCCTTTACCCACCCTTCCCTCAACAAATTGTGCAGCCCTATTATTTCCCCCTTACCTACTCTCACCCCTCTCCTTTTTAGATTCTCATACATGTTTTACTACATATCCTTCTGTTTTTGCAATAGTGGGTCTGTGCAGTATTTATCCTTATGAGATTGAGTTAATTCACTCAGTATAATGTTTTCCAGTCTCTTTCAAGTTATGTAATTTTAGAAATCATTACTCCTGAGTGCTGCACAGTATTCTATTGTGTGAGTGTGCCACAATTTCTTAGTCCATTAGATTGGGGTTGGGCATTTGGGCTGTTTACATGTCCCTGCAATGGTGAATAATGCTGCTATAAATCTAAGTGTGCAAATCTCCGTTTGTGTCTCAGTTCTAATTTCTTTGGGGTATAGTCCAAGGTCTTTCTGACCACTCGCTATGCTTCTGAAATGTGGACAATGAATAAAGGATGACAGAAAAAGAATTGACCTTTTTGACCTGTGGTGTTGGAGAAGAGCACTGAAAATCCCATGGGTGGCCAAGAGAACAAGTAGCTATGTCTTAGAGAGGATGCAGACAGAATGCTCTTTGGAGGCAAGAAGGATGAGGCTTTGCCTCACTACTATGGGCATGTTGCTAGGAATCTGATTCTTTGGAGAATGACATGATGCCAGATAAGTGGAGGGTCAACGAAGGAGAGTAAGACCTTCAACTATGTGGATTGGCACTGTGATGCTCACAATGGATTCTTATGTGTCAGGAAGTGTGAGGATGCCACTGGATAGAATAGTGCTCAAATCTTTTGTTCACAGGATTGCTATGAGTCTTACTTTGACAGCACCTAATAACAACAAGTACAATATTCCTAAAAGTGGAATAGTGGGATTATATGGAATTTGTATGTTCAGGTTTTTGAGGAAATGCCAAACTGATTTTCAGAATGGTTATACTGTTTTATGATCCCACTAACAGTATAGGAGAGTTCCTATCTCTCTACATAATCTCCAACATTTATTGCTTGCTGTCCTTTTAAACTTTGCCATGGCTGCTGAAGTGAGATGGCATTTCATTGTGGTTTTACTTTTCACCTCTTTCACTGCCTGGCCTAGTTTTGACTGCTGTCACTGAGTTTCTCCAATGATTCCTTCCACAAATGTAGTCTATTAGGTGAGATCCATATGTAAAATTGCTGTTTGTATTTTCTCCTTTTTATTTTTATACTGGTTTACATACAAAGTTCATAAAGTTCATATACGTTGTTTTTCACATTGTACCGTTCCCCTTTCATTTACCTGCTGTTTGTAATTTTTAAAAAAGTATTTGTAGTTAATAAATCATTGAATATTCAAAATTCTATCCTTCTATTTCCTGCCTCATTTCTATCACCAAATCCATACTTTCAGAATATCGTTCCTTTTTCATTGTTTCCAACTTTTGCATTTCAGTCACCAATTCTAATTAATTCATCTTGATGAAATGTTTAGTTTTGGACTACAAGATTTGGTAAAAAATTTTCAACATCTTTGGCTTTAGCTCTTGGAGTGTATATTTGAGTGATAGTCATATTAACAGGTCTTCCTTTTTTGCATATGGATAATATCCTATCACTCACAACTTTATACTTCAAGATAGAACCTGAAATTGACCTTTCTACTCTGAATGCAACACCATTCTTCGTCTGTTTCTCATTCTCAAAAAAGTAAACCATGTGATTATCTGATTCAAAGTTGGACTAGCCAAAGCTAGTCTATCTCAACTCGCTAATGCTTTGAATGTTCATTCATTCCATTTTCTTTTTCATAGCTTCTAGTTTTCCAACATTCATGCTTCATACATTCCATGTTACAACTATTAAAGGTTGTTTTACCATTATTTTTTGTCATCTTGATAGACTTCCAATCTGGGCTTTACCTCTAATAGTATAAATTATTCCATAATTCCATAATTATACCATGTTCCTCTGCTATTCATAGGGTTTTCAGAGGTCTTTTATTTTAGAAGTGGATGGCCAATTCTGCTTCCTTGTCTCTCTTAATAGAAGAACTGTACTAAATCTTGTTCATTTTACTACAGCAAACTGACAGACAAATCCTGTGCTGATTAGAACATTGTAGCCCCTAATACAACAAACAAACTTTTAGTTTCCTCTAATAGAAAAATCAGGCTTCACACAAGACCTGAGGACTGAACCTACTATTAATCACAAGGACCAAACTTCTAAAATAAATAAGAGGCTCCCAGTCCCCAATTGATTCTTAATCACAAAGGCATACCCTCTGGGTCTTAATTGGATGGCCAATTGATTGGAATAATTCTGTATTTTTTCCTATTCACAAGAAAAGTGATCCAATAGAATGTGGAAACTATCAAACAATATAATTAATATTGTATGCAAGCAAAATACTGCTGAAACTCATTTAAAAATGTGTAGAATAGTACATTTATAAGGAATTGCCAGATGTTCAAGCAGGAATTCAAAGAGGCCATGGCACCAGGGATATCATTGCTGATGTCAGATCCATCCTGGCTAAAAGAATAGTAAACCAATGTCAATTTCTGCTTTATTTACTAAGAAAAGACATTTAACTGTGTGTATCATAACAAGTTATGACTAACATTGAGTAGAATAGGAATCTTAGAGTGCTTAATTGCCCTCATATACCTAGACCAAAAGGCTGTTGTGTGAACAGAGCTTGGAAACATAGCATGATTTAAAATTAGAAAGGTGTGTATTAGGACTGTGTTCTCTATCCATACTTATTCAATCTTTATGCTGAGCAAATACTTTGAAAAGCTGGAATCTATGAAAAATAATGTGGCATCAAGTTGGAGAAAGACTCATTAGTAATCTGCATTATGCATATGACCCAACTTTGCTTGCTGAATTTAGGAAGATTTGAAGCACTTATTGTGAAAGATTAAAGAATAGAGCCTTCAATATGAATTTCATTTCAATGCCAAGAAAATAAAAATTGTTACCACTGGACTTATAGACAACATCATTATAGATGGAGAAAGATTGAAACTATCAGTAGCTGCATCTTACTAGGATCCAGAATCAACACTCTTGGTATCAACAGTCAGGTAATCAGGAGATGCATTGCACTGGGAATGTCTGCAGTTAGGAACTTCTCCAAATTATTGAGAAGTAGTGATGCCAGTGTGAGAACTAAGGTGCATCTGATTCAGGCCACGATCTTCCTAATCTCCTGTTAGGAATGTGAGAGCTGGACAATGAATAAGGATGACAGTAGAATTGGTGCCTTTGAGCCATGGTGTTGAAGAAGAGTACAAAAATGACAAAACAAATATGTCTTGGGAAAAGTGCAGCCAGAGTGCTCCTTGGAGGCAAAGATGATAAATCATCTCACATACTTTGTGCATGTTGCTGGAAGAGGCTGTTCTTTGGAGAGGAAGATGGAGGATGAGTGAAGAAGACTCTCAACTAGGTGGATTGACAAGGTGACTGCCTCAGTGGGTTCTCATTTATCAGGAAGTATGACGATTACACAGGATGGGACAGGTTTGGTTTCAAATCTGTTGTTCATAGGGTCACTATGGATCATACTCAATTTGATGGCACTTAACAACAGCAACATGGAACCTATTTAAGTAGTTGAATATGAACAAATTCTTTTTGGTACAATGATTCTGTATAGCCTTTCCACCATCTCTTGAAGCTTACTTCAATACTTTTTTTCTTCACAGAATTCTTAAATATTGTAATACAGCTTTTCTGAAGGTAAAATAACTCACTGTATACATCACTATATTTTAGCATTGTTTTTATGATCTGTATGCTGATTTTAATAAGTATATTTTAATCCAACCAATTAAAATTATTTGGAGGATAAAATAGGATAAATATCAATTCTAAAATATCAATACTCTATATGCGTACTCTGTTGCTGCTTATTCTTTATCTTACAACCTTCTTATGATAGTTACAAATATGTTACTATTCTCTAACTTCGCAATCTTGTATGGTTCAATACAAAATTTTATTGTTGTTGCTATTGTTTGGTGTCATTGAGTTGAGTACAATTCATACCATCCTATAAACAACAGATATGAACATTGTGCCATTTTTATCTTCCCTAATATACTTGAGACCATCATTATAGTCACTATTTCCATATCAGTCCACCTCCCTGAGAGTCTTCCTTCTCTTTTGCTGACTTTCTATCTTTCCAAGCATGGTGTTCTTTTTAAAGGACTGCCCCCTTTCAAAAACATGTCCAATGTATCTAAGAAGCACCTAAGTAAGATTGCAATTTCCCCAAGATATATTTGTTCATTCTCTTGGTCGTCCATGGGATATTCAGTACCCTTCTCCAAAACCACAATTCAAAGACATTGACTTTTTTTTTGTCATTCTTAGTCATTGTCTTCCAGATATATAACAAATATTTGAAAAGACTATGACTTGAATCAGGTACATCCTAGTGTTAGGTGCATCTAAACCAACATCATTGATCTTTAGAACTTTGGCAAGGTCCTTGATAGTAGATTTTGCCAATGGAAAACATATTTGGATTTCCTGACTGCTCATACTAAAGGACTGCAGATTATGGATCCAAACAAGATTAAATCACTGACAACTTCAATCTTTTCTCCTTCTATCATCATGATTTTGCCTAGTGGTCCAGTGGTGAGGATCTCTGTTTTATTAATGTAAAGATGTAATCCATATGGAAAACTTCAAGCTTTAATCTTCTGCAGCAAGTGTTTCAAGTTCTCTTCACTTTTAGCAAGCATGATTGGGTCATCTGTATAACAGACAGTTGAGTCTTCCTCAGATATTGATGGCATATTGTTGTTGGTGGTGTTGTTAGGTGCTGTAATATCTACCCTATATACAACAGATATAACCCCTATCTTGTCTGGTACCATCTTCATCATCTCTGACATATGCAAGCCCATTGCTGCAGATAATTCATCTTGTTGACAGTCTTCTGCTCTTTCATTGAGCCTCAACAATTACAAGTTTGGTGCCTCCTTCCAGGGAATAACATGGTCTATCAACATGCTTAAAGTATGTGAACTGAAATTTTGCCATCCTTGTCTATAAGGATCACTCACTCTACTTATAAGGACTCTTCAAGACATATCTGAATTAAAAAGAACATGGCTCAAATCAGATGAACCTTAGTCTTTAGACTGACATAATTCTTTGATCTTTGCAGCAAGCACTTCAAATCCTTCTCACCTTCAGTGACTAAAGTTGTGCTATCTGGACAACACAAATTATTGATCAATCATCCTATGATCCTGATGGCACATCTTGATAGAATCCAACTTCTCTAATGATTTGCTTAGTACACAGATTGAATAGGTTTGGAGAAAGGATACAGCTCTGATGTATATCTCTCTTGATTTTAAACCATGCTTTTGATTCTGTTTGTGTGAAACCTATACTTGGTTCTGGAAACAGTCCTCAGAATAGAGCAAGAAAACATTGCATGGTTCAAAATTAGCAAAGAGGTGCATCAGAAGCATGTTCTTTCTCCACATTTTTTTTCAATCTGTACATGGAACAGATCGTTTGGGAGGCTAGGCTTTATGTACAATCAGGACTGGAGGAAGACTCATCAACATATACAGATGACACAGACTTGTGCCCCAAAACTGAGGAGAACCTGAAGCATTTGCTGCAGAGGATCAAGAACTGTAGTATTCAGCAAGGATTGAAGTTCAATATCAAGAAAAAAAAGATTCTCACTGCTGAGTCAATTTACAGCACCATGATAAATGGAGAAGAGATTGAAATTGTTAACTATTTCAGCTTACTTGGCTCCACAGTCAAGACTCTTGACACTAGTAGTTAGGAAATCAAAAGAAAAATTGTATTAGGGAAATGTGCTATCAGGGACCTCTTTAATTTGATAAAGAACAATGATGTCAGTCTAGAGACTAAGGTGCTCCTGCTCCAGGCCATCGATTTTACAATTACTTGCTATGTATGAGAGAGTTGAATAAAGAGTAAAGATGACAGATGAAGAAGTGATACCTTTGAGTTGTAGCGCTGGAGAAGAGTACTGAACATATCATGGATTGACAAGAGAACAAACAGTTGTGTCTTGGAGAGGGTGAAATCAAGCTGCTCCTTGAAGGCTAGAATTTGAAGCTCTGTCTCACATATTTTGGGTGAAGGAAAAGCACAGGAGAGGAAAACCAACCCTGGGTAGGATGAAATGAATGATATAGTAAGTTGGTATTGGGGTAGGTGTATCAGAGACTATGAGACTAGCTTAAGGGTATGGAATTGTTTAGAACTATTGTACATAGGGTCACTATGAGTCACAAGTGACATGATGGCACATAACAACAACAACAACAACAATAACAGTGTTTCTTTATTCTGTTTGGATGACACTTGATCTAGGTATAGGTGTCACATGAGCACAAACAAGTATTATGGGATTCTAATTCTTCATAATGTTAGTCATAATTTGTTATGACCCACAAAACGAAATACCTTTTCATAGTCAATAAAATACAAATTAACTTAATTTCTTCCAGTAGTCTCTTCTTTCAGCCAAGATCCATCTGACATCAGCAATGTTATCTCTGGTGCCATGCCTATTCTATATTCAGCTTGCATAATTTTTATAGAATTTTCTTATAAATGTTATTTAATTTTGTCTATGAAGTAATTAAAGTTTAGATTATAACAGCTAGGATTTTTTTTTATAATTTTGAAATTCTTCTCTCAAATTCATTTACAATTGTTTCCTCCCATCTCTCTTTGCCTGCCTTTAATTTTCTCACTTAGCACTCAACAACCCTGAAAACAATGGTCTATACTTAAGCAACTTCATTATCTTCTCACCTCTGGACTATGGAATGCATATTTTCCAGTCACCCTGATTTATTCAGATTTTCTAAACATTTTTTACCTACTGCATTAATAGCTATTTTCATAAGGTCTTCATTATCCTCATTCTACAAATTCCGTTTCCTTATTTATCTTGCCAATGACAGACTTGAAAAAGGAGTTCATTATCTCAGCTGTTTTAGAGTCATTATTAATTTAACTTCTTTCCTTATTTGTTAATGGCTCTACATATGCTTAAATATTTCTTTTCCCTGATACAGTTGTAAAACACTCTCTTACTCTGTTTAATGTATTTGGCTGACATTAGCTCATTATACCTTTTTGGCTGTCCTTACCACTCTGTTCCAGAGAGACTTGAAAGAAATGTGCGTTCTTTGAGATCAGAGAAAAAGGCCAGTTCAAGTTTCTGAATCTTCCTCATTAAAACAGTTATAAATTTAAGTGTAAATATTAATATTTATCATAGCAGAAGTCTGGCAAATACTACAAAAAATAAAGATAAACACTTTTTTATTAATTGTTTTTCACATCTCTATGATGTTTTTTTCATGAATGTTTTTTTGCTACATATTCTTTAATAAAATGTTAGTGGTTTGGAGGCCTTTCCTTAAAGCTATCTTTCAGCACTGTACATTTTAAACATTAGTTCTCAACTGCTATTCATACCTTTCTGGTGTTGGCATCTTAGGTCATGACCAAAAGACAATATAAACAATGACCTAGCACCACAATGTCATTTGCCACATTCTGTGACTATCAACTTTGTAAAACAAATCCCACTTTACTCAAGCTTAAAAAAATCTCTAACTTAACATTCCCTTAGTCAGATCCCAAGTTAGCCATGGTCCCTCTATTGCCAACTGACAGGAGAGGAAGAGTGGAAGCTGGAATGGAACTAACTAGTGTTATTGACAGATTGTAGTGAAAAGATCTTACATATGCACATTTAACACATTACATCAGAATAGGTAGCTCTAGACTCCTCCCTAGATTATTGGAAATAATTTGAACAAGCTTTAAAGCTTGAACCTTAAATTTTATTAGGTTTATTCTAAATCTTTGGGCAGTGGTGGATATATGTACGTGTGGCAAGAGAGGGAACCCTATTCAGTTCAGCCTTATACCCACCATAATATCTTCTTATCTGTTGTTATGTGCCATTGAGTTGGAACCTACTCTTAATTAACCACTGAATGTCTTTTCAGAAGCAGGAAATTACAGAGGAGGAT
This sequence comes from Elephantulus edwardii, assembly GCF_000299155.1. Lineage (NCBI taxonomy): Eukaryota > Metazoa > Chordata > Mammalia > Macroscelidea > Macroscelididae > Elephantulus > Elephantulus edwardii. The sequence continues at coordinate 6,697,163 of NW_006399792.1, read as the reverse complement.
ACTGTTCACTTTTCTCCTTTCGAGTAGCTGGTAGATTCAAACCACATGCCTTTGGATTGTCAGTTTTCAATTTCTCTCTCTCTATCTTTGTTCTTTCTCTCTGTTGGTTTTCTAATATATATAACCTTGATTATATGTCTATACAGAACAATACTATTTCATTAATATGATAATATCTTGGAGGGTTGATCAGACTTTCTCTCAACTCTTGAATACTAATATCCATGCAAAGTCCCCAATGAATACACTGGACTCTTAATTCTCAAGCCCTAATTCTTTGAAAGCTCACACTCTTCTAGGAAAGTAGTCCATGAAGCTATTCCTTACTATGCTGAATTCAAATTACTCTTTCTCAGGAATACTAAATTCCTTAATAGTCTTATCTTTTCAGCAGCTTTGTTTTAGTTAGGATGAATCTGAGTAGACTTCTCTGATGGTAGATGTTTTACTTATCCTGGAATTGACCCAGATCCATGCGTGTGTTTACAGTCAACTGTATAATGAATGGTATCTGAGTCCCACATCTCTTTAACTGTGAAACTGAAACTTTGCCTACTGTGAGGAATTAGGAAGCAGTGTGACTTTTTAGAGTCAAAACTTTACAGCAAACATTTTCCTAACCCTGAATATCTACTCACTCCACACTCTTTGTTCTATTTCTTCTTCTGCTGTTACTTATTGTATGTCTTATTGACCAGGAATAGGCAAGTCACTCATAGAGGATCAGAGTTCTTTATTCTCTACTCATTGGTGTTGCAAAACTGAGATAAGTAACAGAGTTGTCTATAACCATTATATAGAGGGATCCTTTCTTTTTTTATCATTCATTTCATTTAGTAAATTTTCAAAGCAATTCCAGTGAATAATTACTCAGTTACTTAATTCAAATACATAAGCACATGTGAAAGAGAAGCATAACCTAGAAGTAGAGTAAGGGATAACTTCAATGAGAGAATGTATAACATCCTATAGAAGGTCCATCCCTGGAATTCCTGGTTGTATGAATCAATTTTTATTCTCCTTTTGGGGTATTTTCTTGTTTAGTTACAAAATCCTAGAAGCAAAAACCAAAACGGTAGCAAAGTCTATTTAAAGACCTAAGTTCTTTACTTCATGATTGAAGAAATAAGGCCCAAAGAAATGGAAGTTTCCCAAACAAGGCAAACTGGACCAGACTCTACATATTATAAATGTCAATTATTTGGGCTCTGGAAACTTGTTCTATTTTAACTATGTGACTATAAGACCAAACACCAGCTTACAAGTGTTGGTAGAGCTTTCCTCTTGGAAAAGTACATACTTACAAATTATATATCATCTTGTGATTGGGCTTGTCCTGAGGAAGATAAAGTTAATGAACTGGATTTGTGGAAGTTGGGACAACAGGAAAATTGTTCTCCTCTCCTTGAGGCTGAGAGTAATAAATATTTCCGAAGACTGCTGTAATAAATTATGTAATAAAATACCAAAAAGTGGATTTATTGTACAAAATACAACAGAAATTTATTTACTCACAGTTATGGAGACAGAATACAAGATCAAGGTGTTGACCATTTTGATCTCTCCTGAGATTCTTTTACTTTTGGTGGCTTCAGGTATTCCTTACCTTTCAACTGCAGTTTTAGTGATGTCTTTTCTGTGGTTTCCTTGATTCTCTATTTTATAAGGACATCAGTCATACAGACTTAAGAACATTCTACTCTATTGTGAGTCATTGTGAGCTGATAACATATTCAGGGGATGCATTTAAATCTTAACAAGAGATATGAGGGTCTGAATGACACTGGAATCTGAGGCATAAATAAGCTTGAAGAATTGCTCAGCAAGTGAAGATCTTTGGGTCCTTCATTGGGGGAAGACAGAGGTGTATGCCCTGAGGTTATCAAAGTCTTGCATAACCAAAGGACACCACACAAGAAAAGTGGTGACTTTGTGACAATCAGCATCAACAGTGGCATCCATGTGTTGGCATAAGAGATGGGAAGTAAAGAACATGATGGGCCATTTCCTAAGCTCAGTTTCTGGGAAACTCAGAAATAGGAGAGAAATTATTTGGAAAGAACTATTTTTCTAAATAAGTAGTAACTCAAGGAGAAAATAAATATGAACTTACATTCAAAAACTGGTAAAGGCAATAATATTTGGGGTTTATATAGCTGTAACATTTAGTAACTAATTCTGAAAAGTTGTTGCTAATTGAATTTTCAGAGACCTGCCAGCAGGTATAAGAAGTGTGTTCAGTTATGAAGCTGTATACCCACCCTCTTTTAAACTGACTAGTTTCAATGGAATCATGCCAGAAAATCACTTTTTTAATACCATCTCCTCATGGTTGTAGCTGTCTCCATAGGCCATAGTTTATGTACTTTAATTAAAATGGAGATGATGTTCTTTAAACTTGAACTCTAAGGTGGTTCATGTAGCTGGCACTTTTTAAAAAAGGAAAATAAATAAAGCTGACATTTTCGTTCTTAGTATATCTGCCTAGATTGCCTTTCCAAATCAGCTCTTTGCCTAAAAATATATCTGACTGGCACACTAATTCCTAACATACAACAACAATTACCACATATAGTGTTTGAATGCTTCTGTAATATTCATAAAGAATTTGTCATTTCTTTCTTATTTTTTATTCATTTATAGCCCTCTGAAGCCTATAGGGAAAGAATTATTATAATCCTCTGTGTGCAGAAGACCCAATTAGTTTTAATGAAGTAAAGTGTCTTGCCCAAGGTCACACACAGTAGATGGTATTCCCATTTTTTCAATCTATATTCCACAATTTTTCCACTAGGCTTTCTGATTCCTTACCTAAATTTTGTTGCTGGAAGCTATAGCACTCTGTATTCTACCAAGAATGAAGAAGGTGCTTGGGCAGGCCAAGACATTTACCTTGCATTTCATGAAAGGGACATCATAGATGGAAAGGTCAGCAAAGAAGAAGACACTCAATGACATGGGTTGATGCAATATTTATGGCAATAAACTCACATGTGTCAGGGATAATAATGATGGTGCCGTACAGAACAGAGTCCAGAAATGTAAGCCATGGAGTTGCTATGAACAATTCATCTCATACTCAACTCAAGGGCACTTAACAACATCACCAGCATTAGCATATAATTAGCCCACCATAACACTGAATTAGAAGGAACAGATAGGTCTATACTCTATTAATACTCTGTTATATGAAAAAGCTATGCACCAGAGAGCTGGATAATAACTAAGGATGATAGAAGAATTAAATCCTTTGAGTTATGGTGCTGAAAAACAGTCTTGAACATACCATGGATTGCTAAGAGAGAAAAAAAGAAGGGTTTGTCTTATAGAGGGTGAACCCAAGTTTCTCCTTGGAGGCTCAGATTTTGAAACTCTATCTCAAATACTTTGAGCATGTGGTGAAGAGGGCTCATACTTGGAGAGGGACATCATGCTCAGAAGGGTAGAGAGATACGGCAGGAGAGGAAGAACCCAAATGAGATGAATTGATACTGTAACTAGGTCAATGGGAGAAGGTGTATTGGAGTCAGTGAGACTGGCTTAGGATAGGGCAGTCTGCAGAGGAATTGTACATAGGGTCTACATGAATCACAGGTGACTTGACAGTAAATAACAACAACAACATATGAAAAAAGAGACTGATTTTTCAAAATCAAAGAATTTTCTAAGTAAAAGTAAAGAATTAAATGACTCAAAATAAAAATCCTTCATCAAATGATCTTTAAGTTTCCTTCCAGTCCACATATGTAAAATTCTATTTGTCACCCTTGGTTACATAATTAACACTTCTGCTTTATGCTAAATTACTATTAAATGATTTTTTTCAGAAATTTATTTTTTCACTGTTGAAGTAACTCTGTTGGAATTAACAGAAAATACCGTTAATTATCCTCATATAAGGTGACCTATCTAATTCTAATCTGAAATTTAATCTCTAATACCAAGCCACAGTATTTCCTCATATGCTTATGAAAGTTGGACAATGAATAAGGGAGGCTGGGAAAGAATCCATGGCAATGAATATTGGCAAAGAATATTGCATATACCCTGCCTGGACTGCCAGAAAAACACAAATTTGTCTTGAAAAGGATATAGCCAGAGTGTTCCTTAGAAGTTAAACTTTGTCTTAAATACTTTGGATATGTAACCATAAGAGATTCATCTGCAGAGAAGGACAACATGTTTAGTAGAGATCTAAAAAATAAGGGGAAGATTCTCAAAGCAACAGACTGAAGCAATGACCACAACAATGGACTTAAAAATGGTAATAATGATGATGGTGCAGGCCTATGCAGTAATTTGTTCTCTTACCTATAGAATTTCTGTGAGTCAAAACTGACAGGATAATCCCCTAACAGCAAAGCCTGTGCCTAAAATCTCATTTGAGAAGGGATTTGATTTATGTTAATGTGACAATATTAGTGTAGAATAGAGCGTATTTTAAACCAAGCACTTTTTAATATATCAAAATAGAAAAAAAATTACTGGAACAACATGTCAACAGAAAACTGCCTGCCAGATGTGTAGTCTGGGTTTAGAAGAGGCCTTGGTACTAGGGATATTATAATTAATGTCAGATGGATCTTGGCTAAAAGCAGAGAGTACTAGAGGAATATCTATCTGTGTTTCATTGATTATGCAAAGGCTTTTGACTGTGTGGATCACAACAAACTATTTGACTCTGAGAAGAATGGAAATCCCAGAACATTTGATTGTTCTTATGCGAAACCCGTACTTGAACCAAGAGGCAGTTGTCAGAACAGAGCAAGGAGACACTGCATGGTTCAAAATCAGGAAGGGGGTCTGCAAGGGATGTATTCTATCTCCATACCTTTTCAATCTGTATGCAGAACAGATCATCCGGGACGCTGGTCTATATGAGGAGGAATGCGGTATCAGGATTGGAGAAAGATTCATCAACAACCTGTGTTATGCAGATGACACAACCCTGCTTGCTGAAACTGAAGAGAACGGGAAGCGCTTGCTGCGGAAGATCAAGGACTGCAACCTTCAATATGGATTAAGAAAACAAAGATTCTCACTATTGGGCCAATTGGCAGCATCATTATGGATAGTGAAGAGATTGAGATTGTTAACAGTTTGATTGACCCCATAATCAACACTCTTGGTGCCACCAGCCAGGAAATCAAGAGACAAATTGTATTGGGAAAGTCAGCTGTCAGGGCCCTCTCCAGAGTGCTGAAAAGCAACAACATCAGGCTGGAGACTAAGGTGTGCCTGATCTTCAATTGTGAGGCCATAATCTTCAATTGTGAGCTATGCAACAGAGAGCTGGACAGTGACTAGGGACGATAGAAGGAGAATTGATGACTTTGAGCTGTGGTTCTGGAGAAGAGTGTTCAATATGCCATGGATTGATAGGAGAACAAACAGGTTTTTCCTGGAGAGGGTGAAACAGGGCTGTTCCTTGGAGTCAAGGATTCTGAAGCTTTGTCTGACATACTTCGGGCATGTTGCAAGGAGGGACTGGTCCTTAGAGAAGGACACCATGTTTGGAAGGCTAGAGGGATAGAACAAGAGAGGAAGACCTTCCATGAGATGGATTGATTCAGTGATTGGGGTAATGAGAGTAGGCGTGTTGGAGACAGTGAAGTTTGCACAGGATAGAGCAGGGCTTAGGGCTCCTATACATAGGTTGGCTATGAGTCACAAGCAACTCGACGGCACATAACAACAACAACATATCAAGCTTAAAAGAATCTAGCAGAGATGGCTGAATATAGATGCTATATAACATGAAAATAACCAGTGACCAACGAACCAAGGAATAGAAGTTAAATGAGACACGGATCTTCCCTCAGGGTGGGTGGAGAGACTTCGCTTAGAACCCCTGCCCAAAGATGCAAAGGCATTTGTCTGTAGATCAAAACAAATGATAGCAAACTCTGAGAAGAATGAGAATTCCAGAATACCTAGTAATTATTAAAGTTTATACCTAGACCAAGAAGCAGTTATCCCAACAGAACAAAAGAACACATCATAGTTTAAAATTAAGAAAACTGTGCATCAGGACTATATCCTGCCTCAATACCTATTCAATATGAATATTGAACAAATAATTTGAGAAGCTAGATTTTATGAAGGAGTGTATGACATCAAGATTGGAGGAAAGATCAACAACAACCAACATTATGCAGATGACACAACCTTGCTTGCTGAAAGTGAGGAGGACCTAAAGAATTTATTGTAGAGTATCAAAGAATACAGCCTTCAAAATGGATCACATCTCAACATGAAGAAAACAGAATTCTTCACCACTGTAGCCAATAGGCAACACAATGATAGATGGAGGAAAGATTGAAACCATGAATGATTTCATCTTGCTTGGATACATAGTGAACAGCCTTGTTGCTAACAGTCATGAAAACCAGGAGACATATAACATTGGGAACTCTGCTGTCAGGAATCTCTCCAAAGTGCTGAAGAGTGAAGATGTCAGTTTAAGGATGAAGGTGTGCTTGATTGAAGCCAGTCTTTCTAATCACCCACTATGCATCTGAGAGCTGGATAATGAATAAGGATGACAGGAGAAGAATCAATGAATTTGAACAGTGTCATAGACAAATACTGAATGTCCCATAGACTGTCAAAAGAACAAAGAGATATACCTTGGGGAAAGTGCAACCAGAATATTCCTTGAAGGCAAGGATGGTGAAGCTTTGTCCCACCTGTTGTTGGGAAAGGCTACTCCTTGGAAAGGGACATCACACTCCTTGGAAAGGGACATCACTCTTGGAAAGGTGGAGTGCCAGCAAAGGAGAGTAAGATGCTTAATGAGATGGACTGACACAGTGTTTGTGGCAATGGAGTCAAATGAGTCCAGGCTGATAAGGATGACACAGAATAGGCCAGAGTTCAGATGTGTAGTTAGTAGGGTCACCATGAGTGTACTCAACTTGATGGCACTTAACAACAACAAACTATGAGAAGGTAAATTCCTCTTTGTTAAAGGCAATCAATTGTGGTATTTCAATTTTAGTAGGTCTAGGGAGCTCCGGTGGCCCAATATTCAAAAACTGCACTGCAACCCCAAAAGCATGCAATTCAAATCCACCAGTGGTTCCATGGAAGAAGGATGGACAATTTCCTCCCATGCTATTAATAG